>NW_012117221.1:2277220-2351072 GCF_000951035.1 Colobus angolensis palliatus
AAAACCTTCTAAAACACAGATTTTGAAAATACATATTTTGTTGAGAGAACCTATTGGTAAGGATGTCCAAAAAAAAAAAGTGTCTTCCAAAAGACAACAAGCAGACACCAATCACGTTTTTTTGCATTTTGTTTTTTGTTGTTTTTTGAGACAGAATCTCACTGTTTCACCCAGGCTGCAGTACAGTGGCACAATCTTGGCTAACTGCAACCTTTGCCTCCTGGGTTCAAGCAATTCTCCTGTCTCAGCCTCCCGAGTAGCTGAGATTACAGGTGCACACCACCACACCCGGCTGATTTTTGTATTTTCTGTAGAGACGGGGTTTCACATTGGCCAGGCTGCTCTCAAACTTCTGATCTCAGGTGATCCACCGGTCTCGACCTTCCAAAGTGCTGGGATTATAGGCGTGAGCCACCACGTCCAGCCTCAGTCACCTTTTATCAGAACACTGAATGAGAACTGGAGGAACAATCTCTCAACTAAGACATTGAAAATCTACCCAAATTCACATCTTCAATGAAAGCTACAGGAAATCACTTGGAGGGATCAAAATACCTTTATGTTCTTGGCTTAAACCAAAATGGTTGTGAACAGGCAACCTACAGAATGGGAGAAAAAATTTGCAATCTATCCATCTGACAAAGGTCTAATATCCAGAATCTACAAGGAACTTAAACAAATTTAAGAAAAAAAAGAAAACCCATCAAAATGTGGGTGAAGGATATGAACAGATACTTCTCAAAAGAAGACATTTATGTGGCCAACAATCTATCCATCTGACAAAGGTCTAATATCCAGAATCTACAAGGAACTTAAACAAATTTAAGAGAAAAAAAAACCCCATCAAAATGTGGTTGAAAGATATGAACAGATACTTCTCAAAAGAAGACATTTATGTGGCCAACAAACATATGAAAAAAAGTTCATTATTCCCGGTCATAAGAGAAATGCAAATCAAAACCACAATGAGATACCATCTCACACCAGTTAGAATAGCGATTATTAAAAAGTCAGGAAACAACAGATGCTGGAGAGGATGTGGAGAAATGGGAACACCTTTACACTGTTGGTGGCAGTGTAAATTAGTTCAACCATTGTGGAAGACAATGTGGTGATTCCTCAAGGATCTAGAACCAGAAATACCATTTGACCCAGCAATCCCATTACTGGGTACATACCCAAAGGATTATAAATCATTTCTACTATGAAGACACATGCACACACGTTTATTGTAGCACTACTTACAACAGCAAAGACTTGGAACTAACCCAGATGCCCATCAACGATAGACTGCATAAAGAAGACATGGCACATATACACCATGGAATACTATGCAGCTATAAAAAAGGATGAGTTCACATCTTTTGTAGGGACATGAATGAAGCTGGAAACCATCATTCTCAGCATACTAACACAGGAACAGAATAACAAATACCACATATTCTCACTCATAAGTGGGAGTTGAACAATGAGAACACATGGACACAGGGAGGGGAACATCACACACCAGGACCTGTCTGGGGGTGGGAGAAGAGGAGAGGGAGAGCATTAGGACAAACACCTATTGTATGCAGGCATAAAACCTAGATGATGGGCTGGGCATGGTGGCTCACACCTGTAATCTCAGCACTTTGGGGGGTCAAGGAGGGCAGATCACGAGGTCAGGAGGTCAAGACCAGCCTGGCCAACATAGTGAAACCCCATCTCTACTAAAAAGACAAAAATTAGCAAGGCATAGTGGCACACGCCTGTAGTCCCAGCTACTCAGGAGGCTGAGGCAGGAGAATCACTTGAACCCGGGAGGCAGAGGTTGTTGTGAGCCAAGATCGCGCCATTGCACTCCAGCCTGGGCAACACAGTGCGACTCCATCTCAAAAAAAAAAAAAAACCCAACCTAGATGATGGGTTGACAGTACAGCAGTACAGCAAACTACCATGGCACATGTATACCTATGTAACAAAACTGCACATTCTGCACATGTACCCCAGAACTTAAAGTAAAATATTTTAAAATAAAATAATTTAAATTCAAATAAATATAAAAATTAAAATTTAAAAATAACAAAATGGTCACATAACAAATGAGAGACAGCATGATACACCTTGAAAAATACTGATATAGAAGAATCTTTCTTTACCAGAATCACAGGTGTGAGACCTGAATACCTTTGAGGTTGTCAGATACCTATTCTGGTCTCTAATATAATCCTAGGTTTGTGAGAAGCCAAACTGCTCACTCTGGTACTGAACTATCGACTCTTTCATGAAAAACGAAAATGAAACTTTTTCAAGCACAGGGTAATGTGCCTAACACAGTGCTAGAAACAGAAAATTGCTCTGGAGAGCTACAAGTTTGTTTGGTTTACTACCCCATCCCCATGCCCCCAATATCCACAGGACATGAACACATTAACTCAGCCTAATGATGAACAGGTTCCTGTCTGCAAATACATCCCAGGAGTTTCCTTTGAATAAGAAAACTCTTTTTCTGTGTCTGGACCAGCAGAATTACAAATCAGCTACAAACACAGAATCTTCTTGCTGCTGCTAGTCCAGTTTCGTCTCAGTATTCATCACCTAGCTTTGTAAGAGCTAGGTGCTCTCTCAGCATGAGAAAATAAAAATCTGTCTCAGAGTCAAGGCGGGGTAAAGCAGAGAATACGAACTTGCCCCACTTCAAAGCACAAGGCATATCTTTCAACTAACTAAACAGCAATCCCAGCAGGCATGACAATGCAAGCTTTCTTCCCTATTATTGTTTGAAACAATCACAAGCTATTTGTCCATATTAATTAGTTTATATGTAGTATTAGGAAGCCTTGATTAGAAAAATGCTCTTTGTTACCTAAATGAATAGAGTAACAAACAAAACCAAAAGCTTTTTTTAAAAAAATTGTTGTTTTGGCCTTAGAAAAGGATTTTCGGGCCTTTCACACTTGAATGTGGATTTATCTTTACAAAGTCCCTGAATTCACTGGAAAAGAATGCAAGTTGATGTGCCAAACAATACCAGGCTAAGGTGACTGAGTGAGCTGCTTATTATGCTTTGCCTAAGGAGATGCTATATCTAAATTATTTTTACATTCTTTGAACATGGGCAAAACTGATAATAAGGGAGAAGACATCAGTAGAATTTTCAGGGCAAGGGCAAGGGCAAGTGAGCCTTGACCTAAATTTGACTGTGCAAATTACATGTGAGGAATTGACATATAATTAGGAGGCCCATCACTGGCCAAAGGATCCTGGGAACCAAGTGACACAATGGTCTGCATCTCTCCAGAAGAAGCTATCTATCTCTATGACCTAATGCCTGAGTGTATAGCTGGCTCCTTCCCCGTGGGCTTAGTTCCCCAACCATCAGAGGCTGCCACTATTCCCAAAATACAGTGAGAATAATGGAACTACCCTGGTTAAAGTTAATTAACAGACTTGCTCAATAAAACAATTATCGAAAGTCAGGACTTGAACCCAAGTCTATTTCAAAGGCTGGGACCATTAAGCTAACACAGACTTCTTTAAGATCAATGTTAAATTTGTTAATATGGTTTGAAAGGCCTTGTAAAATCTCCAATTTTATAACCTAACCTATTTATGCTAGTTCCAGCATTTGCCAATTTCTGCAGTGTAACTATTTCATATGGCTGATTTCAAGAAGCTAGCATGAAGTCAACTGGCTCACAAAATTCCTGAAAATTTAACAATCTGCCTCTGTGAGTTGGTATAGGTGGCTCTAGGGACATCACTGTTTACAATCTCACGCCCCACTGTAGTGCAACCATCCAAAATAGAATTCTAAATGCTTTGCTCTCTCTCTCTCTCTCTCTCTCACACACACACACATCACCTTGGGACACTTGACATTCACCCATGCTTTTTCTTCTCTTTTACCAAGATAACTCATATTCATTTGTTCTCAGCCTAGTGGTCTTCCTTCAGGAAGTCTTCCCTGATCCTCTAAATCTTTTCCGGGTTCTCCACTTTCCTCCCAGAGCACCCATACTTCCTGTATGTGTGCATTCCTGCATTGGTGACAAAACCTTGTAACTTTCTGTTTTATCTGTATATCTCCCATTTACCTCTAAACTCTGGCAGAGCAAAACTTATTTATCTTACTTATTCTTGTATTCCCCAGGCCTGCCACAAGGCTTGCTGAACAATAACAATGCTTGCTAACACACACTGGGCAATATGTGCCCAGAATATGTCCCAGGCACTATTCTGAGTTTTATAGAAATTATTTCATTTCCTCCTTAAAATAACCCTATCAGGTTGGCTTCATTATTACCAGGCTCATTCTGTGGGTAAGGAAATAGGCTCCTTACAATACATACAAGAAGAGTCATTACATAAGAGGGTGGATACCTTCCCCTCAGGCTCAGGTAATTAGTAAATCGAAGCAGGGTAACTGGTGAGCCTATGTTTCTCCCTCAAGAAACCAGTGTTTCTTGGTCACATTTTTTTCTCATCAGTGATCCTTAAGGAGAAAAATTAACTATATTTAAATTTTCTGTAATGAGAAAAAAACTAAATACTAAGGAATAAGATTTTGTTGGATAGAGGTATAAGCTTTGCAGGAATTTTTTTCATCTCCCAAAACCCAATTTTTGTCCTCTTGGGGCAATATCACTATGTTAAGAATGTATGTTCTAGGACTTTCATTATCCATTTCCATTAATGTACCATATATTTGTCCCTAAAAATACACAGTCTTGTTTTAGAATTTTAATGGTATCTTCCCATAAGTACTATTTTGCATCTTGCTTTCTTTTTCTTCCATACGATATCTTGGAGTAATATATAGCTGTGTAGATATCCTCATTTTAAAACCACTGAATAGTGGTCGGGTGTGGTGGCTCACGGCTATAGTCCCAGAACTTTGGGAGGCCGAGACGGGCGGATTGCCTGAGGTCAGGAGTTGAGACCAGCCTGGACAACACGGTGAAACCCCGTCCCTACGAAAAATACAAAAATTAACCGGGCGTGGAGGCACATGCCTGTAATCCCAGCTACTCAGGAGGCTGAGGCAGGAGAATTGCTGGAACCCAGAAGGCGGAGGTTGCAGTGAGCCAAGACTCAGAAGGCGGAGGTTGCAGTGAGCCAAGACTACACCACTACACTGGGAAATAGAGCAAGACTCTATCTCAAAAAAAAAAAAAAAAAAAAAGAAGGAAAAGAAAGAAAAAAGAAATGAAATGACTGAATAGTATTTCAATCATGTCCACATTCCTGAATTCATTAAGTCTTTCTACTATTGGATATTCACAAACTTTTGTATTTCTTGGTTTGCAACCAATGCTTCAATGAATATCTTTATACACTCCTTGGGCTCATGTGTGAGTGTTTTTCTAATGTAGATTCCAAGACAGCAGCAGGGCATGTGCAGAAATGTATAATTTGAACAGATACTGTTGAATTACCCTCCAGAGTGACTGTACCAATTTACTTTCCCACAGAGAATTTACAAGAGTACACATTTCCCCCAGTAATTGTATAAAATAGAACCTCTTTCTCCTTTGAGCAGTGTTAAACATTTTAATTAAATGAGTCATTTAGAGGCATTTCTGTTCCTCACCAGCTGATAGGAGCTTGTGTAACAGAGAAGATGTATAGATAAGAAGAAGCTATTGGAAATGCTGACAGATGACAGCAGCAACACCAGGATGTGGAAATGCCTTGTCTAGAAAATCTGCACTAGCCTAACTCACTTCACAAAAGGACTAAGAAGAGTCATTACATGGGAACAGCTTCTGTGGACTTTGAAATGGTGACCTCAGGTAACAGGCACTAAATCTCTTTGCCCATTCTCCAAGTCTCTCGGATACCAAAAAAGTCTACTGAAGATAAGGGAAACCAAACACCCAAAGTAAATGAAGTATTGAAAGGACAATGATCCACTTACCAGAAAGAGAAATGCATATGACGATGGTAACACTAAACATTCTGGAAAATAATACTGAAGGTCTTGGTACTTTATTCTGTATTGATATGATATGAATAAAGGGCTTTATTCATAAGGTAAAATCCCAAGGTGGATAACAATGATGACATCCCAAATGGTGCTGAGAAGAAAACACTATACTATATGAAGGAAAAATGCCCCTTGTTCTCCTTTTTCCCTCTCCTTCTTCTCTCCCTCTCTCACAAACACACAAACCCCTATTAAAATACATACAAAATTGAAGAGGCTGCAAAATCATACTGAAAAAAACAGTGTGGAATAACGTTCTGTATCAAGCTCAAATTCCAATCAATATGGCTCTTTCTTGAAAGTATGCTTTTTTCTTCAAAGTTACCCGAGGCTGGGCACAGTGGCTCAGGCCTGTAATCGCAGCACTTTGGGAGGCCAAGGAGGTGGATCATTTGAAGTCAAGAGTTCAAGACCAGCCTGACCAACATGGTGAAACCCCATCTCTACTAAAATACAAAAATTAGCTGGGCTTGGTGGCAGGCACCTGTAATCTCAGCTACTCAAGAAGCTGAGACAGGAGAATCGCTTGAACCCAGGAGGCGGAGGATGCAGTGAGCCAAGATCACACCACTGCACTGCAGCCTGGACACCAGAGCAAGGCTCCCTCTCAAAAAAATAAATAAATAAAAATAAAGTTGGCCAAAAAATGATTGTCACGAATGAGAGAGGAGGTCACACTATAGAAAGAAGATAAATGAAGAGTAAATGGGAAACTACACTTCCTGAGCACCTCTGTATGCCTCATGTATATAAACCATCATTTAATCCATGTAACCATCATGTGAGGAACGATTACACGAGAGAGATCTGAAGCAGAGAGAGGTTGGCATGACTAAGGCTCTTTATCCCGCAATCAGAGGAGCAGGGATGTGAACTGTGGCCTTATGACTCCAAAGTCTGTTTCCACACTGTACCCTGCTGCCTGCTGAATCTGAAAGAGTCCAGTGAATGCTTGATTAAATCAGGCTGTAAAATCATCCGAACAACGATCATGTCCCTGCCGTATTACTGCTCTTCACTGGACAGAAAAAAATAACTCATACGATTACTGTTCAGAAGTTCCTGGAATTGCATTTTGTTTTCAAAGTTCCTAGAACAGGTCAAGGCAAAAGAGTAAGTATAGGAGAAGGACGACAAGACAGCCCTCAAAAAACTTGTTAAAGTTAAATTCATTCTGATATATTTCATTAAACCCCACTCCAACCCCCGGCCCACAAAAAAAACCAAGAGAGGAAAAGCAGCAGGGTTTACTACTGACTTATTTTGATTTAGAGTGTGATGCCTATAGTGACAGTCGGGCATCCTAAACACTGAAAACCAAGGCCTCCTATGAACAGAGGCCAGTTCACTAAAATCACTTGTTCATTGTTCCAGCTGCTTCCTGAACTAAATGGCACCTTACTCACAAAAGCACCATTATTCAAATACGCACCAAGTGATAGCGAGAGAGATATACATGATCCCTAGAGTCAAACACACTTCCTGAAACCCAGTTTAAATATTTGACAAACTTATGATTACGTCAGACCTCTGCTAGTTTGAAGCCCTTACCTGGGGCTGTGAAATTACAGGGATGGAAGTAGAGATGGCAGCCATGACAGCTCTGTGGTTGTAGATGGTGAACAGGCCCCAGAACTACGGGAGACTAATGTTCTTGTTTGCTGATCAGATCGAGGTCATGCTAGGAGAAGCTGTGTATCTGGAAAACAACAGGAAAACCCACATTTAGCATAAAAGGACTAGCATATGGGTGTGAAGTACCATTGGCCAAAGGAGGTAAGAATCCCTAGAGTCAAGTTTCAAATACTAGCTTAATGCAAACAGAAAGCCTGTAGGGAAAAGCTAAAGTCTAAAAGCCATGACTTCTGTGCTATCTGTCCAAATACTCTTAAGTTGAGCAATTTTCATAGGTTTGAATCCAACATGCCAGGTAGATGTTTTGGGAAGACAGTTTCAAGTTGCAGAGCTGGGGAGGGTGAGTCAGGGGGAAAAGTCATCCTGCCATTAAATAATAAAGGAACTGAATAATCCATAGTGGAGAGCTGAGGGCTTACATAGAGGGCAAAGGGAATGCAGTAACCACCACCACTTATCTGAGGAGTGGATTCTAAACCCCCCAGTGGATACTTGAAACTGTGGATAGTGGGTTAGGCGTGGTAGCTCAAGCCTATAATCTCAGCTCTTTGGGAAGCCAAGAGGGAAGGATTACCTGAGGTCAGGAGTTTGAGACCAGCCTGGCCAACATGGCAAAACCCCATCTCTACTAAAAATACAAAAACTAGCCGGGCATGGTGGTATGTGCCTGTAATCCTACCTACTCAGGAGGCTGAGGCAGGAGAATTGCTTGAATCTGGGAGGTGGAGGTTGCAGTGAGCCAAGATGGCAGCACTGCACTCCAGCCTGGGCGATAGAGCGAGACTCCATCTTTAAAAAATAGAAAAAGAAACTGTGAATAGTACCCAACCCTGTAAATAACAGAGACAGTTACTAAGTGACTAATGTGCAGGTAGCATACACAGTGTGGAGATGCAGGACAAAGGGATGAATCACATGGACAGTATGAGATTTCACCCACACTATTCAGAATGGAGTGCAATTTACAACTTGTGAATTGTTTATTTCTGAAATTTTTCATTTAATATTTTTGGACCAAGTTTGACTGCAGGTAACTGAAACCGTGGAAAGTGAAACTTCGGATAAGGGTGGACTACCATAATACCGTCAAGTAATTAGATATCACCCAGTCCAACCCCACCTACTTGCAGAAGAAAAAATTGAGGCTTAGAGTAGAAAAGGGACTAGAGTCACACATTTAATGGTAGGACCAGGACTACAGCAGTAACTCCAATTCCCAGGCCTATATGAAACATAACAAAGTGAATGTGTTCCCTGTCTATATTTACTCAAGGAACTTAGTCACCGCTTTTAAGACTAAAGAAAGGCAAGACACCTGATGCTGTAGGAGTCAGTCCTGAGAAGTCAGGGACTCAGATAGGTGGATGGGGAGCTTCATAAATCAGACGTCCACCTGTGTGAGAAAGAGACCATTTCTAAAATCCTTTTGACATCCTCAAAGAGAGGATGCTAAATAAGCACAAAGTATAACCAAATCTTCTCTTATTCACATGTTCATTAGGAAAACTCAGACAGATGCTAACTTCCCAAAACTAAATCACGGCCCTAGTTCTGTCCAAAGGCTGATGTGACTCTTTCCACATTGCAATTTAGCCCAGAAGAAAAAAATTTTTCATTTTAAGAAAAGAATTTTAAAAAATTCTTTCATTTTTAAGAAACATTTTCATTTTCTGGTGATTTTCATACCCCCTAACAATATCTTTTCTTTTATTCAAAGATGTTATTGGCTGGGTACAGCAGCTCACGCCTGTAATCTCAAAACTTTGGGAGGCCAATGGGAGCAGATCATTAGAGGTCAGGAGTTTGAGACCAGCCTGACCAACATGGTGAAACCCCATCTCTACTAAAAATTTAAACCCAGAAGGCGGAGGTTGCAGTGAGCCGAGATCATGCCACTGCACTCCCGCCTGGGCAACAGAGTGAGACTCCATCTAAGAAAAAAAAAAGAGTTATTGAGCATCAATAGGGAACTGGGTACACAAGAAGAAGGCTAAGCCAACCTTGCCTTTAAGGAGGTTTTGTCAGTAAATACACTTTCTAGCTTCACCAGCATGCAAGATGATACCTGAACACCTTTTTTCTCTTTTTTTTTTTTTTGAGACGGAGTTTCACTCTTGTTGCCCAGGCTGGAGTACAATGGCCCAATCTCAGCTCACAGCAACCTCCGCCTCCCAGATTCAAGCAGTTCTCCTGCCTCAGCCTCCCGAGTAGCTGGAATTACAAGCATGCAGCACCACGCCCAGCTAATTTTGTTTGTTTGTTTGTTTGTTTTTAGTAGAGATGGGGTTTCTCCATGTTGAGGCTGGTCTCGAACTCCTGACCTCAGGTGATCCACCCGCCTCAGCCTCCCAAAGCACTGGAATTACAGGCGTGAGCCACTGCGCCCGGCTACCTGAACACTTTTTAAACTATTGGGAAATGATACTTTTCATAATAGTAAAAGTAATGAACCAGAGGTCACAAGATCCAAATCTTGTATGCTAGGAACTGTGCAGTTAGACATTTAATCCAAGTCCTTTGTCCCCCAAATCCCATGGTGCTACCCTATATTAGCTCAGGAATACTGGGCAAATGAGAGGCTCAGAAGTGCTGCTTTTCTAAGAAATAATCTAGGTTTGACAGCAACTTTTATAAGCTTAAATTTTTAATTGCTACATTTTTGTGCAGTATCCTTCATACTACAGTTTCAATCACTTTAGGTTCTAGCTGCTTAGAACTATAGAGCCTTCCTATTTTCTTCTCCCATTCGAGCAATTATTTTCATTGACAAATAAGTAGTAATCAAGCTATCTTGTCATGACATTCAACAGCGAATTCCACAGCTGCCCTGTGACAATACTAATGATCTCCTTAGTCCCAGTTATAGGACAAATAAGACTTGTTTATCACACTGTGAAAGTAAATAAACAACCCAGGCGAAAAGTATATGTATACAGGACCTTTCTTTTTTCAAGATGACTGCTAGAGTGCCGAACTTACCCAAGAAAATTACAGGAACCCCAAGGTGCACTGTTTTATACTGAACTTATTCCTGGCATTATTTTTTGCCCACTCCTACTTTCATTTTTCCTTTCTCCCTCTTATGTATTTATAATTCACATTATCTTGTTCTATGTGACATAAATGAATATATCAATAATATAATTATAAAGCAAAAAATCAAGCACACAAGATTCCATTCTTAAGGATGCATACTATATGTTCAGGTCTAATATCATTTCACCAAGCTATGTCATTAAGCAATAGAACCTTAAAATATATTCAATATTCAGAATATAGAGAGTTGCCTGAAAGGTAAATAGAGGCAGCTAGCTTATAGTAAGGAAAGCGATATAGAAATGGATGAGATCCACCAAACAAATATGTCATATGGCGTTATTACTAACAACAGCAGAGGGAAAGATGGGAGACTGGGGTTTAATGAAAGGCCACTGGATGCTGAGCTTTGGAGCAGTAATTTACCCTAGAGTTTGAGGCAGATACTATTCAATTATTTTACAAGGGAGACATCTGAGGCTTTGAAAGGTATTGTGAGATTATGCAACATACCCCCAGTCACACAGTCAGGAACTGAAAGAGCTGAGGTATGAACCAGGGCCTACGCTAAGATTCATACTCTTTCCACAGGCCAATACTCCAAGTGATCAAAGATTAAAAAGAGATGGAAAGCATGTGGAATCTTTAAGCAAAAATGTCAGATAAAAAATGGAGAAAGTAGGATGAAAGTCAGATGACCTGAGACAGAGAACCTTGTGCTCCTCTCATCTATATAAAATTTTAATCATGTGACCCTCATTTGGATGTTTCATTTCCTTGAGACGTCTAATAAACATGACAGATGGTTAGTTTCACATTTTCAAGAAGAAAATAAGACAGAAAATTAACTGCCTTCTCCTAAAACATGAGACATGTCTCATTTTGTTGAACCTATTCACACATTACGAGAATGCTTTATAAAATAGCGTATGGTTACTTTGCCAAATACAAGGGCTAAATGACATTTAACTTCAAAGGTACAAATCAGTTTTCTTTTGGAAGTGAAATCTTAAAATTATACTATGAAATCTATTTGCTTGTCAACTTATTTACGAAACTGCACAAATCTTGGGGTAACTACAGACAAAAAAGACATCACCCTAAGTAATCATGCCATGCAGTATCTAGCTGAGTAAGCTGGTTCACTTTGACAGACAAACCCCCGCCTTACCAGAGCCCCAGACTGCCAACTAGAGAGTTGCACAATAATTTTTAAGGAAATACACCCCGGGCAGGGCGTGGTGGCTCACATCTGTAATCTTAGCACTTTGAGAGGCCAAGGCGGGTGCATTATGAGGTCAGGAGTTCAAGACCAGCCTGGCCAAGATAGTGAAACCCCATCTCTACTGAAAATACAAAAAAGAAAAACAAAAAGAAAAAGAAAATTAGCCAGGCATGGTGGCAGGCACCTGTAATCCCAGCTGCTCAGGAGGCTGAGGCAGAGAACTGCTTGAACCCAGGAGGCAGAAGTTGCAGTGAGCCAAGATCACACCACTGCACTCCAGCCTGGGCAACAGAGTGAGACTAAGAAATACACCCCTCTGAACTCTTCCAAGTACTTCGATACCTGTGCTGCAACTCTTCCAGCCTGCCATCAACCTAACTCTCCATTTCCTTTGCTTGAGCTTCAAAACTGTGTTCTAGCCACAGAAAACCATGAAGCAATGTGGGTTTGCCCGGCTGACATCAGGCTCTCCAACTGCCCTTGGAGCATTACTGTTGCCCCTTCTCTTCTTTCCTAGTTGTCTCCATTTTCTATTCTCCTAGGCATCTCTTCTCATCTATATTTCTCTTCTCAAAACCGTAAAATTACCTCTAATGCCTCTCACTTGCAAAAGATGAGCTTTGTCATCTATTTATTTATTGGATCATTCATCCATTCCCTTACAATCACTGGGTCTAAATTACCTCAATATCCCCCCTACAATTCAAATTTCATGTATAAAACACAATTTCCAAATAAGAAAGCTATAAGCATATTTTTTTGTGCCAGATTACCAAAGAAATGACCAGCTGATTATAAGACAGGAAATATCCTGAATCAGCCCTGGAAACTAGAGATAGATCTTAAACATCCAGAAATATATACTTGAAAGAATCAACATGGGAGGTTGACAAAAGGACTAAAACATGATATCCTCTTCATGTGAAACTGCAACTGCACAACCAGAAAATAAGCAAATGAGAATCCACTAAACCCATAATGATACCCCTAGTTCAGTGGGATGGGGGCACTGAAGCCCAGGGAGACTCAGGGTACATTTAGAATACACTAACTCCTTTAAAAGGGTTCCTGGTTTCAGAGGCCAGCCAAGCAAGTAACCTCTGGCTGCATTTACTTCTGGTTGACAGGTGGCTATGATGACTACCACGGAAAACACATGGGAAAAAGACACTCCCAGCTGGCTCCTGGCAATGACAGCCATGCCAAGTGACAATGACCTTGCTAATTACTGAGTGCCACACCAAATACCTAAAAGAAAGTTTCTGGTTTGAGGCAAACTTCCCTGTGATTACTTCTGGAACTGATGCTGGCACTTTTCCCAGGCCTCACAGGAATATGAATTCATAATTGGTAAATTAATCTACTACAAACATAACCTTATTCCTTTGTCTGGACTTGAGTCAAACAGTGACTCATCCAAGTTTCTTGAAAGAACACAGGGTTGCTAACGCATGCGGGGCTTAAAACCTAGATGATGAGTTGATAGGTGCAGCAAACCACCATGGCACATGTATATCTATGTAACAAACCTGCACGTTCTGCACATGTATCCCAGAACTCAAAGTAAATTTTTAAAACAAAAAGAGAAGGAAGGAAGGAAGAAAGGAAGGAAGGAAGGAAGGAAGGAAGGAAGGAAGGAAGGAAGGCAGGAAGGAAGGAAGGAAGGAAGGGACGGACACAGGGCAATACCAGATACTGAATATGCATTGACTTCCCTAAGGATAAGCAAAGGAGAAAAATCTAAATCCACCAAGCAAATAGAACACATTATGGTTCAAAAAAGGGGAAGATTCTAGAATCAGAGCAAATATTTACTTAAGAAATAGGTATACTACATAAAAGAGAAAAGTCTATTAACAGAAAATTTCTAGTTCATGTTCTTAAAATTCTAGGGGACATAGCAGAATCTTTGCACATAGAGCAGGTAGTCATAGAAAGAAACGTGAGACCAGAAGAGAGTGTGTGTTAACCAGAAAAGAAAATCTGAATTATGAACTTGAATAAAACCAACCAATGAAGCAGAAAGTAGAATATTTTTAAAAAGCAAAAAATAAAATTAGTGATGCAAAAGGTAAAACAGACTTTTAGAGGTGGTTGGGGGAAGCTACATGGGTAAAGATTTTAAAGCCTTCATCCCCAAAACAGAACAGATGAACAAAAAGCAATAAAGGAGGAAAGAAGAAACCATCAATGCTGAAACCAGGGAAAGACACATTTATTCTCAAAACTTTAGAAAACTATTACAGATGAACAACAATTTAGACAAAATAGGGAAATTTTTCAGACTGTGTATCATTCTTCAGAGAGCCGTATGGTCTGATAGAAACAAAATAGAAAAAATTCCTGAACCCCAAACCTGGAGGAACAAGATGAGATACAGGCAGGTCAGAGCTGAAGCTTGTCTTGTTTCTTATTATCTCTTCCCTATATCAGAGCTAAATAGCATCTGAAGCCAATCTTACACCATCTAAGGCCTGAGGCTGAAAGATTTTTCTCTCTGGAATCTGAGCAGATGAATAGGTTTAACAACAGTAACATCAAGAATAATATATTGCACTTATTCAAACAAAAACAGGATGCTTAAAAATTGGTAATTCAAAATTCTAAAAAAGTTATTCTCACAGAAGTATAGAGCAAAGTGGTAGTTACCAAAGGCTGGGGTGGTTGTGGGGAGAGGAAGTTGGGAAGATGTTGATCAAAGGATACATATTTACAGTTAGACAGGAGGCATAAGGTCAGATCTACTGCAGTTAGGAGGAATAAGGTCAGATATATCGTGTAGGATGGTGACTATAGATAATGATGATACATGGTGTTCTTGGAAAATGCCAAGGCAGTGAATGTTAACTGTTCTTACCACAAAAAAATGAAGACTATGTGAAGTAATGCATTTCTTAATTAGATAGACTTAACCATTCCTATATATATATATATATATATATACACACACATATATATATACATATATATACACATATATATATACATATATATATACTTCAAAACATCATGTTGTGCATGATAAATACATATAATTTTATATGTCAATTTTTAAGAATTTCAAAAAAAATTCAGTAGACAGACTGGAATATAACTTTAAGGAATGTGCCCAAAATGTAGAGTTTTTAAAAAAAAAGTAAAGGAGACTAGAACAGTAAAAGTGAGAAGGCTACAAAATGAGTCCAGAAGGTCTAATAGCCAAATAGAATTCCAGAATAAAAGAGTAAAGGAAATGGGGGTGGGAGTGAAGTCAAATGACTAACTCAAAATATTTCCTAAAATGTAAGGTCATAATTGTGCAGACTGTAAGGGCTCACTGAGTGCCTACCTGCCCATTTCATTTGATTTCAATATGCCTACATTAAACACAGTATCTGTCATCATGAGTTGTATTTTTTTTAACTGTAAGGATATTAAAAATCTCCTATAAAATATCAGAAAGCAGGAAGGGAAGCTCATAAGCAAAGGATTAGGAATCAGAAAGTCTTTGGACTTTTCAACAGCAACCCTGAAAGCTAGAATACAATGAAGCCATGAGGAAGGCAGTTTACAAGCTAGAACTCTATTGGCGGATGTTCTTCTGCAAAACAGGGAGGAAACTAGGAAAAAGACAGGCATGTGATACAGGAAACAGGAGTCCGATACAGGAGTGGGGAAAAAAGGAACTCCTGACATAATTGTGAAGGGAAATCCTTGGGTGATACGCGAGCAGACTCAAGAAGTAGTATATCAAGAGGAGATTTGGATAAACAAGAGCGTTTAGGACTGAATGAGCAAAAAGCCCATAGAAAACTAAGCAAACATCAAAAGAACAATTAGTTTAAATAGAACAAAAAATTTGCAGAAGAGGAAAAGGATTCATAGAATTCTACATGGCTCAGATATGAAAGGCATTAACAAGGTCATCATCCTATTAACACTGAATAATGGCCTAGTCAAAATTTTGACCAAACTATACTAAGACAAGGGGGTTCTGGATGGGAGTATGTGAAGGGTACACTTTGCACATGGTACATCTATAAATATTCAAAACTAGGAAGACAAAAAGAAATAAAAATCTTAGAATTCCACAAAGTATGTATTTCAAAACATATTCACAATTTTAAAAATTTTCAAAAAGAAGTAAAAAAAAAAAATCTTACAGATTCAATGCAAGTATCAAATGAGGCTGCTAAAACAACTGACAGTGATAGCTGTGGGGAAGGTAAAATTGTAGGAGAGCAAGGACTCCTCTTTCCTGGCAAGCCTCAGAGCTACTTAACACTTTAAATTACATACATCCTGTCATTTGCAGCAACAGGGATGAGACTTGAGGACCGTATGTTAAGCGAAGTCAGGCACAGAAAGATAAATACTGCAACGTTCCCACTCCTATGAGGGAGCTAAAAAAGTTTATCTCACAGAAGTAGAGAGTAGGATAGTGCTTACTAGATACTAGGAAGCCTAGGGAACAGGGAGGGATAGGAAGAGTTTGTTTAACAGATATACAAATTTACACTTAGTTAGCAAGAATAACTTCTAGTGTTCTATAGATCTGAAGAGTGACTTATAGCAAATAACAATTTATTGTATTTTTTCAAATAGCTAGAAGAAAGGACTTTGACTGTTACCCATATAAAGAAATGATGAAGGTTTGAGGTGACAGATATGTTAATTACCTTAATTTGATCATTACACATTATATGCATGTATCAAAATATCACACTGTATCCCATAAATATGTACAACTGTATGTCAATTAAAATGAATATATTAAAAGATAATATAGAGGAACAAATCCCAAGCATCTTTTAATTTCTTCTGCAAATAGCTCAGCATAAAATATATGTTGTAAATAACTTTATGTTAACCAATTTAGTTGTTTTGTCCTTAAAAGAACTCTTGTATAAGGAAACTACCTTACCATCATCACACTTAAAAAATTAACCATAGGTACTTGATATCATCAAATATTCAGTAATTTCACAATCCCCTAATTTTCTTATAACTTTTAACAGTTTGGTTGGTTGAGTCAGAATTCAAATAAAGCACATACATTTTTTTTTTCTTTTTTTTTTTTTAAGAAAAGGAGGAAGAGAGACAGGCAGTGCTGCATAGTAGTTACAAGTACAGTATGCTAGGGAATCCAACTGCCTAGGTTCAAATCCTTGTCTTGCCAGTGTGACCTTGGGCAGGTTACGTCATGTCTCCTTGTCTCAGTTTCTCCTCTGTAAAATGGGTATGATAATAGTAAGGCTGCCACGTATAACTGTAAGAATTGAATTGATTAATATACCTAAGACATCTGCAGTAATACTTACGATACTGTGAACAATATAGTGAACATGGTAAAAGTGATAGCTAGAATTGTTTGCCAAATAAAGTATCTACCTATATATTTTTAAATTATAAAAATTTACAAGTTTGATTTTTAAATTTTTTAGGAAAATTAAAAAATAATAATAATATCATTGCAGAAACTAAAAATTTAAAACTACAAAAGACAGAAGTGCCACTGCAGAAAACCGAGTTGCTGCCATGGAAGTCTGGCTTGGGAAAAAGTACATGTGCTTACAATAATGGAATTTACTAGATTGATTAGAAATTATGGACATACAGAATCTACAAAGAACTTAAACAAATTTACAAGAAGAAAACAACCTCATCAAAAAGTGGGCGAAGGATATGAACAGACACTTCTCAAAAGAAGACATTTATGTTTGGTTGCCTTCTTTTTTTTTTTTTTTTTTTTTTTTGAGACGGAGTCTCGCTCTGTCGCAAGCTCCGCCTCCCGGGTTTACACCATTCTCCTGCCTCAGCCTCACCAGTAGCTGGGACTACAGGCGCCCACCACCTCGCCCGGCTAGTTTTTTGTATTTGTTAGTAGAGACGGGGTTTCACCGTGTTAGCCAGGATGGTCTCGATCTCCTGACCTCGTGATCCGCCCGTCTCGGCCTCCCAAAGTGCTGGGATTACAGGCTTGAGCCACCGCGCCCGGCCCAAGAAGACATTTATGTAGCCAACAAACTTATGAAAAAATGTTCATCATCACTGGTCATTAGATAAATGCAAATCAAAAACACAATGAGATACCATCTTATGCCAGTTAGAATGGCGAGTATTAAAAAGTCAGGAAACAGATGCTGGAGAGGATGTGGAGAAATAGGAACGCTTTTACGCTGTTGGTAGGAGTGTAAATTAGCTCAACCATTGTGGAAGACAGTGTGGCAACTCCTCAAGGATCTAGAACTAGAAATACCATTTGACCCAGCAATGCCATTACTGAGTATATACCTAAAACATTATAAATCATTCTACTATAAAGACACATGCACACATATGTTTATTGCAGCACTGTTCACAATAGCAAAGCCTTGAAACGAACCCAAATGCCCATCAATGATAGACTGGATAAAGAAAATGTGGTACATACACACCATGGAATACTATGCAGCCATAAAAAAGGACGAGTTCATGCCCTTTGCAGGGACATGGATGAAACTGGAAACCATCACTCTCAGCAAAGTAATACAAGAAGAGAAAACCAAACACCACATATTCTCACCCATAAGTGGCAGCTGAACAATGAGAACACATGTACACAGGGAGGGGAACATCACACACTGGGGCCTATCACGGGATGGTGGACTGGGGGAGGTATAGCATTAGGAGAAATACCTAATGTAAATGACGAGTTGATGTGTGCAGCAAACCAACATGGCACATGTATACCTATGTAACAAACCTGCATGTTGTGCACATGTACTCCAGAACTTAAAGTATAATAATAAAACATAAAAATAACAAAAATTTAAAAAGAAATTATGGATATAAATTACAGAACACAAAGATTTAACATAATCGGCACACTTGAGAAAAATAAGTGGAACAGAAGTTACTTAGCGATAAAAGTAAACTTTCTTAACTCCTACAACTCAAAATCAAAAACAACAAGCAACTTAAAAATTGGGCAAATGACTTGAGTAGACACTTCTACAAAAATGTATACACACACACACACATACACACATACCCCGCCAAACATGAAGAGATGCTCAACATCACTAATCATCAGCAAAATGCAAATGCAAATCAAAATAGTAAGATAACATCTGACACCATTAAGATAGCTATTATCAAAATAAGAAAAGAAGTATTAGCAAGGATGTGGACAAACTGGAACCCTTCAGCACTGCCAGTGGGACCAAAAATGGTACAGTCAGTGTGGAAAACAGTATAGAGGTTCCTCAAAAAATTAAAAATAGAATTACCATATGATTTAGCAATCCCACCTCTGGGTATATATCCAAAATAATTGAAAATGATTTTTCAAAGAGATATTTGTATACCCATGTTCGAAGTAGCATTATCTACAAGAGCCAAGAGGTAGAAGCAACCCAAGTTTTCAACAACAGATGAACAGACATAAACTAAATTGTTATATACATACAATGGATTATCATCCAGCCTTCAAAAGGATATTCTGGCATATGCTATGACATGGATGAACCCTGAAGACATTATGCTAAGTGAAATAAGCCAGTCAAAAAGGACAAATACTCCACATATATCAGGTAGCTAATAGAGCAGTCAAATTAATAGAGACAAAGTACAGTAGTACTTGCCAGGGACTGGAGGAGAAGGATGAGTGAGAAATTGCTGTGTAATGGGTATGGAGTTTCAGTTTTACAAGATGAAAAGAGTTCTGGAGATTGGTGCACAACAGTCTGAATACACTTAACACTACTGAACTACACACTTAAATGGTTAAGACGGTAAATTTTGTGTTATGTGTATTTTACCATGATTAAAAATTCCAGGAAAACTATGAAGTAAATGATAACTGAAAAACAGGTTTAAGTTAATAAGCTTTAAAAATTAAAAGAAATCCCATAAAAAAATCAAATGGGGAAAATAAATCAAATCATAATGAAAAAAAAAATGGGCTGCACACAGCCATTAACCTCACCCCAACAAATAAGATGAAGGAATAAATTTCAAGATTTTGTCAGAAATATGGAATGATTAAAAAATTCTACAGCCAATCAAGCCTTGTTTACCTGCAATAACAAAAACAAGCCACTTTTAATATTTTTAATTTTTGTAGGTACATAGTAGGTGTATATATTCATGGGGTATATGGGCTATTTTGATGCAGGCATGCGATATGTAATAGTCACATCAGGGTAAATGGGGTATGTATCACCTCAAGCACTTATCCTTTCTTTGTGTTACAAACAATCTAATAATCCAATTATACTTTTATTATAAAATGTGCAATAAATTCACCCTGTTGTGCTACCAAACACTAGATCTTATTCATTCTATTTAACTATATTTTTGTACCCATTAACCAACCCACCTTCCTAACCTCTCATAACTATCCTTCTATTCTTTATCTCCATACGTTCAATTGTTTTAATTTTTTTAGTTCCTACAAATAAGAATATGCAAAGTTTGTCTGTGACTAGCTTATTTCAGTTAACACATACAGTTGAAATACATGTAACTAATAAGCTAAGATGAAAACTCCAGAAAATCACAAGAAAAAGGAGACCATTCTTCACCTTTTGAGAAAGGAGCCAGTCAATACTATTTCATTTCTAAAGTTGATAAAATCAGAATTTCTGGTTTAAAGAATCGGAAAAAGGAAAGGGGAAAACAGGATGACAGAGATACGGCCATGCTGAACTTTTTATCTGGATTACTTATCCCTACCACCGATTCTATCCCCTTCACTGACAGTGAAGCAAATGGTTCAGCTGGGATGAAGGAGGCTATGTGTCCATTTGCTTCACATGCAGATTCAGGACAAAGAAATCAGAACTGCATTTGAGAAACCAAATGACTACCTTATGTTTTGTTTTAAAATACCATCGCCACCTGTGGCTACAGGCTACTTTCCTCTCTGTGGCTTTCCTCTTTTCCTCAAAGCGTCAGGCCTAAGATCTTGCTTCAGTGTACTCACAGGATACAGTATATTTCACGTTCATAAATCCTTTTCCACAAATAAGATCAGTCTTTTCATTTGCTTCTCCAGCTTTTCAATTAGACCTTTTATTCTCAAATTTGTCTAAAAGTCTATCATTTTTTCTACAGGGCACAGAGCTGATACATTCCAAGGAAGAAATACAACCAGCCCATCCTGCGCACACTGAATGCAGAGAGAGAAACACAATTAACACAATTGCGCCATTTTACATGTATTTTATCAGGTCAGGGTACAGTATTCTAGAAGCTGGAGAAACTGGCCAAAACTTATATAAGTAAACTCACTGTCTTAATTTCAAAGACTGTATTGCCAACTATATAGTTTTCACTTTAGAAGTGGTCCTGATGGATAGGAATGCTATCCTGACACTTACCAAAATAACCAAGAATTGTAAAATTCAAATTATGGAGATTACTATCTTAGAATAAGTGTCACCATGAAGGCAAAGGATATATTGGCCAAACTGCTTAGCCTCAAGGTCAAGCTAGTTTGTGTTACAATGCTTAGAAAATGGGAGAAAATCTCTGCTTAGAAGTGGTAAATCAGGAACGGCCCTGGAACTACAGATTTCTGAGTTGGAGAAAATTGAACTCAAGGGAGTGTGATCAGTCATGAAGGCAGAGAGCAAGAAGAGAAGGAATGACATCTACATTTTAAGGGAAAATGAAGAGGATTCAACAAAGAAGACTGAAAAAAAAATCCTCTTGAAAAGTAGAATTCTACTCTGAGTAAGAGACAGACTTCATTCTGCCCTGTTTCCTTCCGGAGTCATCTAAACTCTTGATCTGTTTAGTGTGTACATGCCATGACCCTCCGTCATTTGCATAGGGACCTAGACCAATGCAAATATAAATTAGAATTAGGATTTTCACCTACAGGAGAAGCACCCTACAGAGTGGATACATTTCTACTGAGGGCACCACTGTGCCAAGCTGGGGTGTTTTCAGTCCATGGTTTTCAGAACAAGGAGAATTACAACCTCTATAACCAAGCTTCAGCCAGCCTAGACTCTTCCAACCACTGATGAGTCTTGAAAAATATTTTATTCTAAGAGTAAGTGCATGTTTCTAACATCAGAAGTAATTCTCAGCCAAGTGTGGTGGCTCCTGCCTGTAACTCCAGCACTTTGAGACGCCAAGGCCGGAGGATTGCTGGAGACCAGTCAGTGCAATATAGTGAAACTCTTTCTCTACAAAAATTAAAATAAAACAAAAATTTAAAAAGTAAACTATTCTTAAAAAAAAAAAAAGAAAAAGAAGTAATTCCCAAATGGCCTAAAAGAGAAGGAATGTGAATATATGAAGTGAAGGAAAGAAAAATGGAAGAAAAGAGACCAATGAGGGTGGAAACAAAGTGTCGAAATAGCTAGTCAGAATATAGAAGTCTGTGGCTGTGGTAAGTAAAGTGATTCAGCCCTGAACAACAGTGTTCAATAGCAGAGAGTCCTCTTAACAGAGACATTTTTCATTATTTAAGGTTTCAAGTAGCTTAAAATTCAAGCACCTTTGGGAGAATGAATCAAAATCAATACTGAGTGCTTGAAGGATTGTGATTTAAAACTGCCTCAACATAAGAAAGTTATCCTTGAAAGATGGTTTTCTGATGTGTTGGTATACAAAGTAGGAAAATAGGCACTCAAATAAATTTCTGGTATAGGTGAAACTGTTGTAACCTTTCTGGAATGCTAATATTAGGGATACGTGTGTATATGTATGGTTAGCATCAAGATCCTAAAAAGTATGCTGAATCAGAAGGCATGTGACTCCGCCACTAGGAATTTATACTGTGGGAACAATATAAAGGACGAAGAGTTTGCTACAAGGATGCTTAATGCAATATCATGTATGATAGGAAAATTTAGGAACAGTCTAAGCATTGAGTAATACAGTATTTGGCAACCCTGTTATTAAAACTACATTTACATTCAATTCAACTATTATATAACACCTATTCAATTATTATGTTTATTCTATATAATATATTGCATGTATAATAGGTATTATTTTCAATTATATAATACATACATTTATATAATATATATGTTTATATAATATTTCAACCACCAATAATTTCATCTCCAGTGCTATCAATAACACTCCCTACTCCCTGGCCCCCTACCCACCAAATTATTCTTTAAAAACCTCAGTCTCCAAATTTGGGGGGGGACTGATTTGAGTAATAAAACTCCAGTCACCCATTCAGCTGGCTCTATAAGAATTAAACTCTTTCACTATTGCAATTCTCCTGTCTTGATAAATCAGTTCTATCTGGGGAGTATGTAAGGAGAACCCATTGGGCCGTTACACCACAGAAAACCCTGTGTAACCTGCACATATATATAAAAAGTTGGTCCTCCATATCTGTGGGTTTCACATACCATGAATACTGTATTTTTGATCTGCATTTGGTTGGAAAAAATCTGCATATAAATGGATCTGCACAGTAGAAACCCATGTTGTTCACGAGTCAACTGTACATGTATTTGGAGTCCCCAAAGGAAAGAAGGAGAGTGAAAAAACAAGGATAAAAATAAAAACTGTAAACCCACAGACTCAACAAGCTCAATGAAGCATAAGCACAAGAAACAAAGAATAATTAATGCACAATCAAATTTACAAAACCATAGCGATGAAATATTTAAAGTCACTGGATTAAAGAAAAAAAGACATGTAGCATAGAGAGGAACAAGGATAAGAATGACAGCAGATTTCTCATCAGAAACAATCCAAGCAAAAAGACAGGGGATCAACATCTTTAAAATAATGGGAAGTGGGGGGAACTATCAATCTAGAATTTTATACACATAAAAAAATGTTCAGAGGTGAAAGTAAAACAAAAACATTTTCAAACATACAAAAGGTGAAAGAATTCATCATAAGCAGACATTGGACTGTAAGTAATGTTAAAAAGAAGTTCATCAGACAGAAGGAAAATTATACCACATGAAAACTTTATGAATCTTCATAAAGAAATGAAGGATACCAAAAATATTAATAGTAATAACATGGATAAATATAAAAACCATTTTATTATATAAGTATCTTAAAAATATAATTGACAACAACTCATAGAAAGAAAAAATATTTGCAAATCATAAGGGACTTGTATCTAGAATAAAGAACTCCTGCAATTCAATAATAAAGAGACAAGCTAATTTTAAAATGATTAAATATCTGAATAGATATTTTTCTAAGAAAAGAGACAAATGGCTAACAAGAATATGAAAAGACACTGGATATCCTTTAGCCATTAGGGAAACAAAAGTCAAATCCACACTTCATAACTACTAAGATGGCTATAATTTAAAAGACATAATAACAAGTGTTGGTAAGAATGTGAAGAAATTGGAAACCTTATACATTGCTGATGGGAATATAAAAGGTGCAGCCACTGTGAAAATCTGGTAGTTCTTCAAAATATTAAATAGCATTATCATATGACCCAGCAATTCCACTCCTAAGTATATGCCCAAAAGAACTGAAAATATATATCCACACAAAAACTTCTCCAAGAATATTCACAGAAGCATTACAGAATCATCAAAAAGTAGAAATAATCTAAATGTCTATCAACTGTTGAAAGGATAAAGTTAAATATGGTATTTTCAAACAATGGAACATTATTGGGCAACAACAACAAAGGAAAGATATGTACTACAACATGCAGTATTGTGCATTTTTTTCTAAGTGAAAAGCCAATCAAAAAAGGCCACAAATGTATGAGTCTGTTTACATGAAACGTCCAAGATAGGTAAATCTATGAGAAAGAAAGTAGATTCATGTTTTTCAGGAGTTTGGAAGAGGATAAATAGGGAGTGATTGAAAACAAATATGAGGTTTCTCTTGGAATGATAAACATTTTCTGAGCTTGATTGGGGTGATAGTTGCACATTATCTATCTATCTACCTATCTATCTATCTATCTATCTGGAGGCAAGGATTGGCTGTGTTGTCCAGGCTGGCCTTAAACTCCTGCGCTCAAGTGATCCTGTCTCAGGTGTCCTGAATAGCTGGGACTACAGGCACATGCCACTGCTGCAGAACTCTAAATGTATCAAAAACTACTAAATTTTAAATGGTTGGCTTTTATGGTATTAAATTATATCTCAATAAAGTTGTTCAAAAAAAGATAATCAACGAAAATAATAACAATAGAGTTTTTAACAAAAGTTCTAAAAAGCAGGGGAGTAAAGTAACTATACTGTACTATTGTAAGGTTCTTGTACTATACATAAAGGGGTACAATGTCACTTAAAAGTTGACTACAATAAATTAAAGCCTACTGCACACACTGAATCAACCACTAAAAACAAAATAAATAATTGTGGCTAATAATCCAATCAGAAGATAAAATAAAATCATAAAGTACACCAAATCCAAAAAACAAAAAAGAACAAATGTGACAAATAGACAAAAGCAAGATAGATTTAAACATAACCATATGAAAACACATACATATATACACTCATTAAATGTAAGTGGTCTAAACAACTCAATTAAAAGGCATAGATTATGAGACTGGATAAAAGAGCAAGACACAACTATATGCTCCCTACATGAACCATACCTTGAATATGAAGACACAAATAGATTAAAAGTAAAAGGATAAAAAAAAGAAATACCCAGCTAACACAAAACAAAACCAAGCTGAAGTGCCAATATTAAAATCTAACAGTAGATTTTAGAGCAAAACATATTACCAGGGATTTAAAAAAAATAGTTATTTCATAATGATAGTCTCTTTATCAAGATGACATAACAATCCTAAAAGCATATGCATCTAATTACAGATTTTTGAAATATATGGAGTAAAAACCCATAACTGGAGAAATAAACAAATCTACAAATATAGCCAGGGATAAATACTCCTCAGTCATTAATTGACAGAACAGAAAAAATCAGTAAGGATATGAGACTTGAACAATACAGTCGACTTGATCTAATTTGACATTTTGAAAAGACTCAACCCAACACCAGGCTACACATTCCTTTCAAGAACAAAAGAAATCTGTACGAATATAGACCATATTCTGGGCCATAAAACAAGTCTCAACAAATTTAAAAGAATTTGAGTCATAAAAATTCTGTTCTCCGACCATACTTAAATTATCAATAACAGAATGATCTCTGGAAAATCATCAAATGCTGGAAAATAAGTAATATATCTCTATATACCTTATAAATCAAAGAAGTCAAAGGAGGTAATTAAAAAATATTTTGAATTGAATATTTTGAATTAAATGAAGATGAAAACAAAACATATCAAAATTTGTGGGATGTCACTAAACCAGTGCCAAAGAGGAAAATCATAGCATTAAACACCTATACAACAGAAAAGAAGAAAAGTCTCGGCCGGGCGCGGTGGCTCAAGCCTGTAATCCCAGCACTTTGGGAGGCCGAGACGGGTGGATCACGAGGTCAGGAGATCGAGACCATCCTGGCTATCATGGTGAAACCCCGTCTCTACTAAAAATACAAAAACTAGCCGGGCAAGGTGGCGGGCGCCTGTAGTCCCAGCTACTCGGGAGGCTGAGACAGGAGAATGGCCGAAACCCAGGAGGCGGAGCTTGCAGTGAGCTGAGATCCGGCCACTGCACTCCAGTCCGGGCGACAGAGCGAGACTCCGCCTCAAAAAAAAAAAAAAAAAAAAAAGTCTCAAATAAATGACCTCATCTTTTATCAGAAACTAGAAAAGGATAATCTAATTAAAATCAAAGTAAGCAGAAAAAAATAAAATAGTAGATAATTATATAGAAACTAGAAAACAAATCCAAAAGATGTTTCTTTAAGAATATCAATACAATTGCTAACCCTCTAACCAGATTAGTCAAGAAAAAACGTGAGAAGATATAAATGACTAATAATAAAATTGAAAGAGGGGTCATTACTATTGTGCTTGACAGAGACATTAAAAGTATAATAAATGATTAAGACAGTGTAGTATGGCCTTTTTTCCACTTTTAAAAATGAAGTCACAATTTTAAAATCATAATGGAACTATTAGATATCCGTAAGCAAAACTATAAACTGAAAAAACAAACTTTGATTCATACCTCATACCATATACAAATTTTAACTGAAAAGGGTCATAAACCTAAATGTAAAACTTAGAACCATAAAACTTCTAGAGGAAAACATGAGAGAAAATCATTGTGTACTTTGGGTAGGCAAAGTTTCCTTAGATAATATACCTGTGAGACACAGCAACAAATGTAAAAAGACATATTTGCTCATTTCTGCTTGTCAACATACCCTCCCAAAGCCCCTGACTCTGTGACAATGTGCAGCTCTCCAGAAAGTTTCATCAAAGGCAAAGCAGAATAAAGAACAGGGCCTCCCACCCTCCAGCTCTTGCCTGAATCACTGTATTCCTTAAAAGATAAACGGCTCCTTAAAAAAAAAAAAAAAGATAAACGGCTCTTGTCTTTGCCTTGCTTTTTCCTACACATAAGAGAACACCTGACAGGGTTAGTGATTATGCTTCTGTAATCTATAAGTAGATAGACTCTTGCACCCAAACTTTGATGTGACTTTATATGTACTGAACCTGTATATAAACTGTGAGTTGAAACACTATTTTGGAGCAGTGTGATAGAACCTTTCTGGGGTTTTTTTTTGTTTTTGTTTTCGGATGGAGTTTCACTCTTGTTGTCCAGGCTGGAGTGCAATGACACGATCTCAGCTCACCACAACCTCTGCCTCCCGGGTTCAAGCAATTCTCCTGCCTCAGCCTCCCAAGTAGCTGGGATTACAGGCATGTGCCATTTGTATTTTTAGTAGAGATGGGGTTTCTCCATGTTGGTCAGGCTGGTCTTGAACTCCCGACCTCAGGTGATCCGCCCACCTTGGCCTCCCAAAGTGCTGGGATTACAGGCGTGAGCCACTGTTCCTGGGCAATAGAACCTTTCTGAGGGACTCCCCCCAGGCTGTAGTCCTCAGGCTATAGCTCTAAGTAAGACTTCTGAATAAAGCTAACTTACAATTCTTTAAAAGCTTGTTTTTTTTCTTTAGTCAAAATATCAAAAGCATGATCTATAAAGAACTGAAAAACTGAACTTCATTTAAATTTACTTTTTAAAAGACATTGTGAAGTAAATTAAATGGCAAGCCACAAACTGGGAGAAAATACTTTCAAACTATATGTTCATAAGGAACTTGTATCCAAAGCACATACGGAATTTCAAAATTCAAAAAGGAGCAAAAGATTGGGACAGTTTACCAAAGATAATATACAGATGGCAGATAAGCATAGAAGAGCAATTAGGAAAAATGCAAATTAAAACCACAATGAAACACCACTACATGTCTATTAGAATGGATAAAACTGAAAAAACCAACCATACCAAGTGTCAGTGAGGATTTAAAGAAGCTGCAACTCTCACACACTGATGTGGGAATGTAAGATAGAATCAGTGTGGAAAATAATCTGACAGTTTCTTTAAAAGTTAATTATCCACTTCAGCCATTTTAATTCTAAGTATTTACCCAAGAGAAAAGAAAGTATTTGTCTATACAAAGACTTGAGCACAAATGCTTCTAGTAGTTTTATCTGTAAATAGCCAAAAAACTGGAAACAGTTCAAATGTCAATTCATTAATGAATGGACAAATTGTTATATATCCATAAAAATGAAGACTACTCAGCAATAAAAACAAATGAACTACTGGTATACATAATACTATCTATCACTCTCAAAATAAGCCAAGTGAAAGAAACCAGACAAAACACAGCACTTACTGTATGATTCCATTATATAAAACTGTAGACAATGCAAACTAATTTATAGTGACCAAAAGCAGTTCAGTGGTTGCCTGGGAGTACAAGAGCAGAATAACATGAGGGAAGGATTTCAATAGCAGAAAAGTTGAGGAGTGTTGGATATGTACACCATTTTCATTGCAGTGATAATTTTGAGAGTATATACATATGTCAAAACAAATCAAATTGTAAACTTTAAATATATGCAGTCTGTTATCAATGAAAACATGAAAAGAAAGCATAAGTCTTAAAGAAAAATGCTATTTTACAACTTTTTAAAATGTAATATTTAAAGAACATTCTCCTTAAATGGCAAACTCTGGCATACAAGAAAATATGACCACTAACCACAAACTAATTTTTTTAATATACTTTAAGTTCTAGGGTACATGTGCACAACGTGCAGGTTTGTTACATAGGTATACATGTGCCATGTTGCTTTGCTGCATCCATCAACTCATCATTTACATTAGGTATTTCTCCTAACTATCCCTCCCCCAGCCCCCACACACTGACAGGCCCCAGTGTGTGATGTTACCCTGCCTGACACCACAAACTAATTTTTAAAAACTATACGTTTGTAACAATGCAAGGGCAACCCAATGCAGCGTGTCAGTATCTAAGTGAAGTGAAGAGGAAGTCCCCATGGGAAGGCAGCCCAGAGTTTGTGTCAAAGCCTGAAAGATGAGGGGTCAACCAGGAGAGAAAGACAGGGGTAATCCAGGAGAGAAGGAGAGAGGTTTTCAATAGAAATGGAAATAAAAATAGTTATCAATGTGTGTGTTGCACAGTGAGAAGCATGGGAGTAGTGATATCCCAATAACAATGAGCACACCTAACACTTATATCTTGGTCTCTTAATACCATTCTCTACAGAAAGGAGCCAGGCTCCTTGGAGATATGTCTGCTCTTCAGATTAGAGAAATACATGATGTCTTGGACATCTTGAGCAGACAGTTAAGACAGCACTTAAAGAATTATGCAGACATGTAAAAAGGACAAGGAAACTAATTTCAAAGGTACTCACTGGTCTAATTATTTCTAACTTTGAAAACAAAAAAAAGAATCCATAAGTTCATTTTAATATAAATAAAAGTTTGACCAAAAAAATGATATTTATAGAGACCCAAACACTTCCCTACAAAATACTTACTATAAAATGCAAAATAATAACTTCACAGTAAATAAGTATGGAAGACATCACCTTAATGAAGTGATTAAAATAATATCACCAATAATGGAGCAAATCAACAGTGTGTGCCACCTGATGAAATGCAATGAGAATATCACTTCTGTCATATTCCTGCCAAAAGCTCGAAATCTGAATTGAATCAACAGGAAACATGAAACAAACCCACTGAGGAACATTCTACACAATAAACAGCCTATAATCAAGAGATCAAGGGTTATAAAAGCCAAGAAAAAAACTGAGAAACTATTCCATAATAAAGTAGACTTAGAAAAGACCTAGTAATAAATACAATGCAAGATGGTTAGCTGGATACTTCACTATCAAGGATATTGTTGGGACAATATGAGAAAATTTCAGTGGGATCTGATAATTAGATGATAGTAAGATAACAGGGTTAATTTACTGATTTCAGTGGTTGCTTTGTGAGTATGTTGAAGAATGTGCTTGTTTGTGAGAAAAACAGAGTATTTGAGGATGTTAGAGCATCAGTGTAAACAATTCACTCTTAATTGACTTAGGGAAATAAAAGGTTCTTCACACTTTTTTTTTACTGTACTTGCAACTTTTCTATAAGTTTGAGGGAGGCAGAGTAGAGGAGCAGAGGAAGGAGCAGGGCTAGAAGGAGAGGCAGTCATCTTACATAAAATAATTGTAAGTGGAAGAGAGGGTTCATGTGTCACTACTAACCACAAGAATAGACATCCCCAAGATCTGGCTAGCAGTGACTATTACAAAGTACATGACTACCCCAGACACACATGTGCCTGATTTTAGAGAAGACAGGAAAAGATGTCTCAAACAAATCACAAACTCCAAGAGGCATGTTGCCAAAAGTCAAATAGGTCTTCTGAAAAAGGAGAAGTCTAGACCACAGTCAACAGTGCAGGCAGCATCATACCACCAGGTTTAGCTGTGTTTTCAAAAAAGCTAAATATCATAGTATTAGAAAGATACATTTATGTTCAACACAAAACAAAGACAAAGGCAGATGCTCCAGCAATGTGGCCCCAAGTACTTCTGTGTCCAGGATATACGTCACATGAGAAATGTAACGAGGTACCATGTTCTTTGAAGATGGTACATTACGAAATTTCTTCTGCCTACCAGTGAGACTAATCTCTTCCAGATGTTGTTTGGCCCAAATGTGCTATTCAAATATATGAAAGTTTTGTTTATTTTCAAAGTTTGAGCCAAATAAGAAACCCAGTTTCCTTCACCAGCCTCTAATTAAACTGGAGATAAAAGCTTAAAAAAAAATCAGTATATAACCTAAGTCTAGACTTATACATCCTGCCCAAAGTTTTAAGCGGGGGAGGGTGAAGAAAATAAGACCTGTGGAATACAATTCTAGTATCTACTTCAGCATGGGAAAAATAATGAGACGCTTGAATTTCATTTCCTTTCCTGCTCCCAGCATATTACCATTCTTCCTCATTGAAAACCCTCTTGGCAATACCTCTCTAAAACAGTAAGTATAGAGGGGAATCTAAAGAAAACTAGTATTGTGCTAGAGGATGAATTATTCCCAGCTGGGTAGAGGATATGTAAATACTCCGGCTTCCTGAGAAGTCACATACGTGATTTTACCAACTTGAGGGGGCACCAAGAAAGAGCTGGCCTCGTTCTTTGATATACAATTCTATGAATAACATCTCAAACATTACCACTCTGTTGAAGAAATCAGGAAGTGAAGCAAAGGGAATTAAGTGACTTTTCCTCTGTTCACAATGATTTAGTAACTATGAAAATCACCAAAAAAGGGGGGGGTCCCTCTCTAACTTATGTGAGTGGTTAACTCCTGTTTTCCTGTTATGAAAGAGTTTAAAAGATAATAGCGGACACTTTTTAAAATAACAGCTGAAGTCTTTTATCAGGAAAGCAGCAGAAAATGGAAGGGAAAAGAAGCCTCTTTTTTAATAAACTGTGAGAAGATAGTAAAACCACAAAGTAGCCACAAAGCCCCTATGTCTGAACATGACCTAAAAGCCAACTGGAGACGTAAAAACAGCTGTGAGGCCCCACTTGAAAGACTTCTATCTGCTAATTGGCCTGAAAGATGCTGTCCTACATGTCCAAAAAACACAGGGGGATAGTCCAAATATGTAGAGAATAGAGAATGTCACACAGAAAACTTCTAACTAGTGTGAAAAGGAATTTGATGACCACTCCAAAAAAGAGATAAGGCATTATGACATTAGAAAGGGAATTCTGGGCTAGGTGTGGTGGCTCACGCCTGTAATTCCAACACTCTCCGAGGCCAAGGCAGGAAGATCACTTGAGACCAGGAGTTCGAGACCAGCCTGGCCAACATGGCAACATGCCATCTCTACTTAAAAAATAATAATAGGCCGGGCGCGGTGGCTCAAGCCTGTAATCCCAGCACTTTGGGAGGCCGAGACGGGTGGATCACGAGGTCAGGAGATCGAGACCATCCTGGCTAACACGGTGAAACCCCGTCTCTACTAAAAAAATACAAAAAACCTAGCCGGGCGATGTGGCGGGCGCCTGTAGTCCCAGTTACTCGGGAGGCTGAGGCAGGAGAATGGCGTAAACCCGGGAGACAGAGCTTGCAGTGAGCTGAGATCTGGCCACGGCACTCCAGCCTGGGCGACAGAGCGAGACTCTGTCTCAAAAAAAAAAATTAAAAAAAAATAAATAATAAAAAATAATAATAAATACAAAAATATTCTTAAAGGAAGGGAATTCTGAAACAAAAGGAGTCCACTTACAAAAAATTAAGTTTTATTAAACCAATATTCCCTAACAAATCTGGGAGAAGAAGAAACAACCAGACTCAGTGGCTGTGGGTTTGACCTGACCAAGAATTTCCTGGGGCTTGAGAAGGAAGCAGTGTGCCAAATGGCTGAGGTTAGAGTGACTGTTGTTTTAAGCCAAGTCATAGCGATAAAATGAGCAGGTGGCAAGTCTCTAAATCTTTTGTATTCCCAGATTTCCCCATTTTACAGTAATATAGTGCTGGGGGCAAGGGATAAAATGTGATGTGTTCAACCCATTGCAGAGAAGTGGCTCCAAGGGTATAATTTTAGATTTCTAAAAGGCCAACTCTCCAAAGAACTACCCCAGTTTCTTTTGGTGGTGACTGTGGAGGTAACTGAAGTGACATACAAGGACGCTTCTCCTTCTGGGGTCTGATGGTCTCGTTATGGAGACTGATCTCTGATCCAAGTTACATGAACTCCTCCTCTCATCTGGAATTCATAGCACCACACTGATTTCTTTTGGCCCCAAGCCTAAATTGCAGCTGTTTGTACTTATTCGTGGTATGGTGTATTTTGAAACGAAATGAACCAGATTTTTCCTACTGCCTATGTCAGTGCCTGGTATTGGGAAACATTAACTCTTTCACAGTCAGGCTACCAACAATTGTATTGTGTCTATGAAAGGAAGGACACTACAAAGAAGACACTGACCCCAAGCTAGGAAAGAGTCCATCAAGAAGCCCATTTCAAAGCAAAGGACAGATATTTCATCATTTACTTAGTTTTGGAGCCTCATCTACTTCCAAATAAGTTTCAGATACGTTACAGAAGATTATAAAGAACAAGAGTCATGGATTAAAGTAAGCAAGGGAAATAGGTATTTCAAAACTGAGTGCAAAATTTTACTCTGAGCTCTCTGGTAACCAAAGCAAAAGGGAAAATGAAGAGTTGCATATGAACTATTGAGAGAGAGAGATGTTATTTTCTTCTACTAAATCCTAGTAAGAGTTATCAAATGGTATAAAATACACAAAAATATTAATATGGCTATTTCTTCTCTATCAACTCTCAGTGAAAGCTGAAGATAAAAATAAATGGTTCTTGCATAGTATAGCGCCCATAAAACTTAAACACAAAACAAAACCAGACTTAAACAAAACAGAGTTTTTGATTTAGTAGAACCCAGACACCTGTATTTTTTTAAGTCTTCTTAATTCCGAAGCATATGTCTGATTACATGCCATTATCTTAAATCAGAGTTCTCACAGATACTTGGACTAGAACAAATGTATTATATTCTACATTTATTGCTAGTAAGTGATTTAATATGATACAAGGTGAGCAGGGCAAGCTTTACTGCAGAATATAGTAACACTGAGTCCTGTATCTTCTCCAAAGCTGGTGAGTAAGATGCTGTGTGAGAGAGAACCAACAATCTGTATTTTAACAAGCACCCAAAGTGGGTCTAGGTTGAAAGCTAGGGGTGTTAACTACTGCATTACACCAGTGGTTCTCAAATTGTAATATGTGGCACACAGAATTCACTGGAGGGCTTGTTCGAACACAAATGTATGAGCCCCACCCCGTTGCATGTCTGATTCAGTAGGTCCAGGGTGGATCCAAGAATTTGCATTTACTAACAAGTCTCCAGGTGATGCTGGTGCTGGTCATGGGGCCACACTTTAAGAACCACTCACTAAACTGTCCATTTAATAAATCAGTGGCTTTACATGGCCTTTAATAGAACTGGAAATAATAATTTAAAATAATATATAATTCAAGACTAAAGTCTCTGATAAGTATCTTAAGTGTTTAGTATTACTGATTAGAAACAGTTTTAAGTGCGATTAATACCTGGCATAAAAGACAAATTTGGCATTTTAATTAACTAATTAATTAATTGGACTTTCATCCAAACTGAAGGCCATTCCACTTGGTCAATTATTAAGGACTGACAGAAATACTGTTTTAGGAGAGAACTTTTGAATTATTCAATAAAGACTATAACTGAAACACCGTGGATCAGTGGAAAAAAGGATTGAGGGCAGGTGTTACCATTTATAAATCTTGGACATTAAAAATACACACACGTTTAATGAAACTCCTAAGAGCATGTTAAGTTTGAGAACTTCATCCCAGCAAGCATCTAAAACAATAAGGGAGCTGCAAATGTACCTCCACATTATATGACTTGATCTGTAGCATAAAGGTATTTAGTGTAATCCATCTGAATCTGAATTTTGGAGGGTGCTGCCCAAGGCAACAGATTTAGTTTTAACAAAGTCAATAGCAAGTTCTCCTTAAAGAAAAGAATTGGCCAATAGATCTGAGGATTCTTAAATTCATTTTCTGTTCGTGAGCATAAGATCACACCATAGCTCTATCGGAAAGGCAATATCTAATGCATAGATAGGTTTCTTAAGTTATTAAATCATAGATTCAAAACAAGGCATAAGGCTGTGGACACAGGTGGGTTTTATACCATTTGGAAATGGAACTTGATCTGCCAAAAGATAACTCCCATATACTACATTATTCTCTGGATGGCTGTATCAATCCTCTTAAGAAACATTAAAGTCTAAAATCTTCATGATCAGTCACCTCAACCCAGAGACATTTTATTAAGATCAAAAGCTGTGGTGAAATTAATATATCCCACAAATGGTCATAAAGTGACTTCTGAATAAAGACAACATCAGCCCCAATTCCCCAATATGTCCATATCCAATTTCCACTCAAAATATACATGAAGACAAAAACTCAAAATAGCTCAGAAACCAAGAATAACAGCCAGCCATTTATAAGAACCTGGGAGTAATATCTATTAAGTACAGTGCAGATGGAACTGAATTAAAAGCAATTGGTGTCCAATGAATGCTTTGCTTGCTAAAAAAGAACAGCTAGAAATAAATTAGAAGGTTCAGACCTCCCCCACCCTACCTCATTTTCCAGAACACTGGAATCAGCAGGAATGAGCAGCAACAGCATCCCCACACTGCGCAGCCCTGCTTTCTAAAACAACCAAACAGCTATCCATTTGTCTTAGTCAGTTCAGGCTGCTATGAAAGCTACCATAGACTGGGTGGCTTAAACAACAAACATTTCTTTCTTACAGACCTGAAGGCTGGAAGTCTAAGACCAGGGTGCCAACAAAGTTGGGCTCTGATGAGGGCCCTCTTCAGGGTTGTGGTCTGTGATCTTCTCATTACAGCCTCACAAGTGGAAACAGGGCTAGGGAGCTCTTCTGGGGTCACATTTAATGAAATTCCTAAGAGCATTTTAGGACAGGGTCTTGCTGCCACCCAGGCTGGAGTGGCGTGATCATACCTCACTATAGCCTTAAACTCCCAGGCTCAAGTGATTCTGCCACCTAAACCTCCCAGGAAGCTGAAACTACAGGCACACACCACCATGCCAGGCTAATTTTTTTAAATTGTTATTAATAGTAGACACAGGGTCTAGCTGTGTTGCCCAGGTTGGTCTTAAACTCCTGAGCTCAAACAAATCTTCTGCCTCAGCCTCCCAGAGTGCTGGGATTACAGGAGTGAGTCAACACACCGGGTGTAGTGTCTCTTTTATAAGGCCCCTAATCTCATTCATGAGGGCGGAGCCCTTATGACCTAATCACCTTCTAATACCATCACCCTGGGGACTGAGATTTCAACATATGAATTTCAGGGAGACACAATCTTCAGTCCATAACACTGCTATTCTCCCTTTCTCTTACCCCTTTCAGAAGTTCTGTACAAAGAAGTTTTTTCATAAATCAGTAAGCACAATAAACAATCTATTGGTTAGTTCATGGCCTCCTGAATATGGGAGAACAGTAGTCCAGTTCTAAAGGAGCTGGGTACAAGAATTCTAACATGAAAAATTTCCTTGTCACTAGCCAAATCTCTTAGCATTGACTTGTGACTGGGGAAACAACGGGCTCCACTTTGATCAGGTGACTTCTTAGGGGCATGGGGCCAGGGTTTTCTCCTGTTTCAGCAGTCAGGGCCCAGAGCCTCCAGAGGTAGTCACCAGGATCACCCTTGTCAATGGTGCCAGCTGGTCACTTGCACAAAGGCACCAAGCTAAAAGGAGAGCCATGACTGCAATCCAGCAAGGACTGCACTACCCCCCCAGCCACGTGCCTCAGTGTGAGCTGTGCTCGCTCAAAAGAATAAGCCTTCTGAAACCAGGCAGAAACTAGGCAGCTAGTAAATGGGGCATGGTTAGAACTCCAAAGTCTAGGCCCGCATTGTCCAATTTGATAGTTGCTCTTCTACGTGCAGAGTGCAGAAATACAACATTTTCCATTATCGCAAAAATCTGTTGGACGGTGCTGGAATCCTGTCCACAAAAATTACAAAGTGGAAGGACACTTGGCCACTTTTCAATTAAAATGGAAACACTCTTATTCTCTCCTACAAAATACAGTCTCCAGAGAGGTCGGTCATTTTGGAGTCAGAATTAAATCTAACTAAATGCCTCTAAAACAATGAAAACATTAAGACAGCTAGTACGCTAAGCTCTTAATAACCCCTTTTGTTCACTGTGTGTTTCCTATGTTTTAATATGCTAAAATCAAACACATGGAAATATTGAGCTGTTTTAAATAATACTCCTCAAAAAGGAATAGGTTCTAATTAGAAGCATTTTCTTCAATATCAGGAATAACAAGAATCTCACTATTACTCCTACTATTCAACACAGTTCTAGACAGGCTAGTAAATTCAATGAAACAAGACAACAATAACATGCAAGGAGTAAAAGAGTCAAAACTCTCCTTATTTGTAATCAAAATTATTATTTAAATTCAAAGTCCAAGAAAGTCTACAGATGAACCTGCTCCAAAATTTCCAATGAAATGCTAAGGACCAAAATAGCCAATACAAATTAAGAGAACAGAAGTAGAAGACTTGACCTACCAATGAGTAAGACATATAAAAAGCCATATAATGAAGGTAATGTGACAACTGTTCTAGGCTAGACATTCAGAGGTACACAGAGTCTCAAAACAGTCTTACATAGATGATACACATGACATTACAGTGGGGACATAAAGGGACTGGAAAAAAAATGGTTTTAAGGCAAAAGGAAAAATGTACATAATCAGACACTCTAACTTCACATCATAAACAGAACTAACATCCAGATGGATTAAAGGCCTGAACATAATTTGACCGGCCTAGGGGAACTCCAGCATCATGCTGGTCTCTTATTTCCTTTTAGCTTCATTTCTGAACCCTTCTACTGTTACTCTGTGCTAACAGTCTAATGTAGGGAAAGCTGTCTCTATCTCCTGAAATGATACAGAAACAAGAAGTTAAAAAGTTGATATTGTGCTTGAAGATCTCTTTTATACCTAAAACTAACCACTGGTTTCCTTCTCCTCCAAAGAGAGTCATGTAATGTTCCTGATTCAGCAGACAGATTAAAAGCTCAATTAGAATTCTGTTTTTAAAAATAATATATATAGCTTCTCAAAGAACATACAAGATGCTGACTAATAAATACCCCGGATAAAAACTTCTAAAATGACTAATAAATACCCTGGATAGAAACTTCCATATAAAAATTCATATAAATGTAGCCAAAAATGCAGAATAAGATTTAGCTTTTAATATATGCTAACCTTCTTTGGAAATTAAATATTTTACCTGGAAATAACAGTGGTTTTTTAAAGTTGTATCTTGAGACTTTCTCCTCTGTTTATAGCTCTTTTTACTTTATATAACACTTACACGTTTCAGCTGATTAATAACAACTACACAGGAACATTCAATTCCAGAGGCAATTTTATCGTAGTCATTGATAAAATACAAGCTATCATAATAAAACTGTTTAATTTACTTACAAAAGGAATACAGTTCTAATCACATATTCATCTATTACACTTTTGTTGTAAATTTCCCTTGGGAAACTAATTTTAAACTTCTAAACCACCTCAATCTGCACACTTAACAGTAAATCACAGTAATATGTATATGTATTCTAGCTCTCTTGAGGCAAAACAAGCATTTAATTTTAACAGACACTACTCATGGGGTGCCAGAGTTAATCACACAAAACCAGAAGTATGGCTCAATGTGGGAACATATTTCTGAATGAACTTATCCTTAAAGAGAGAAAAAGTGTCCCAGAATATAAACTAATAATGGGAGATAGTGAGGATGAACACAGTGCAATATTCATTGCTGTTTGAGAGTTGAATAGGTAGGTATTCTCTTATTCCTAATCGAAATAAGGATAAACCAAGGGACCTAAAACTCCAGAGATAGGATTTTTCCTGCTGAGGCTAATGGAAATAAGCAATTAAAACTTTCAGTAAAAGATAAATACAAGAACTATGCTCTAGAAAGATGTGTCCATCAAAAGTCGAAAGCACTGTAGGTGTAACTTCTCTTTAAAATATGAAGGGAGCCAGGCATGGTGGCTCACACCTGTAATCCCAGCACTTTGTGAGCCTGAGGCAGGAGAACTGCTTGAGGCCAGGAGTTTGAGACCAGCCTGGTCCACATGGTGAGACCCCATCTCTACAAAAATAAAATAAAATAAAATATGAAGTGTTGGTTGCAAGAAACCTAATTTGTATACCCAGATGAGAAATTCTGGGAATCCAGGCAGATCATCAGGATCCCATTTGAAATGGAAATCCGCTGATCCTGTGGAATCAACTGTAAATTAAATCATTTTATTATGATAGTTTGTATTTTATCAATGACTACGTTAAAATTGCCTCAGAATTGAATTTCCTGCATAGCTGTTATTAATCAGCTGAAATGTGTAAGTTTTATATAACGTATTTAAACCACAGAGATTCAGTCACAAACAGAGAAGGGAGGATTATGGCTGTCCCTATCCCTGGAGTTTAGTAGGCAAGCCAGAACACTCCAAGGTAAGACAGAGTCAACACATGCACCCTCACATCTCAAGTAAAAGCAGACAAGAGTGAGACCAGCAGGGTGGCACACAAATCTACTTAGAACCCATTCTCTAGGGACAATGAATGTAATTTGCTTAATAGAGTGAACCACAAACCAAAAGACAAAGGGCTATCTTGGGTGCTAAAAGTGTTACAAAGACATGGGCATTCCTGAGGATGCCCTAAAGAGTTTTGTTTTTTGGAAGAAAAATCTCCTTCTCTTTGGGGAAGGGAGGATAAGTATGGTGACCTATTATTTGGGGTTCAGGGACTAAAAAGTGGTGGCTGCAATCACAGAAAGGGCAGTCACCCAGGAGCCAATGCAGTGTGGCCAGGTCAGGAACTTCCTCCTCCACCATCCCACAGAGCTGGACCATGAAAACCAAACCATGCTTTGTGGGAGTTAAGGGGAGATGCTGCAGCCACATATTCTAGGAATAATTCTCCCAAACCTCCAGCTGTATCTCAGATTTATATGGCTCACAGAAACAAAAATATAATGGTAACAATAATTAGGCTCAGAATTCATAACTCAGAAATAACTGATTTATATATGTCTTGGACCACTACTCCAACTAACATGTAATATTCATACTGTTAGTAATGTCAAAGTCACATTAACTATTTCAATGAAGTTCATCCCAACAACCCAGACTTAGGAAAAACTAATCATTCCATGAGGGCATAATCAAGGCTCCATCCTTGTGCTCATAAACATTTGTGAAATGCGTGTCTTGATCCTCCAATGATAGTCACTGTCAATTTTGGCTAACAATGACTTTGCAAGACATCTCTCCCATTCATCCTAGTCTTCAGCTGGCCACATCTTGTTTTGAACTGCAGTTTACTTAATTCAATTATTCTCTCTTCTGTGGCTTCAGTTTTCTTTTCTTCTCAGTTCCCAGTCCTCAGAATATAAACACGCTAAGTTTACTATTCAAGAAAGAAAAAATACTCCCTTGATCCCAACTTCTTTCTCTTCCTTCTCTCCCATCCCTCTTCCTCATCCTCCCTTTTCAAGGCCCAGGATACTGAAGAAACAGTGCTTACTGCTTTTACATTTTTATATGATGAACCATGGCTTCCTCCACCAACTCAAAACTGTAAGATCACTGTCCTCTAAAAAGGATCTTTCTCTGTCCTTATCTTACTTGACCTTTTGTTGGCATTTTGCAACATTAATCACTCATTTTAATTTTGCCCTACTCACGACACTATGCTCCCTTGATTATTATCTAACTTTGTGATAGCTTTTTTTTAAGCATCTTCGGAGGACCTTCTTCCCCTGATGACTAGGAAATGTTGGCTTACCCACAAGCTCTGTACTTAGCCCTTTCCTATTCTACTTCTGCTTATTCTCCTTAGGCCATCTTATTCATACCAATAAATTCCACAGACACTTACAGTCTGGTGATGCTTAATTATGAATCCCCATTCCAGAACGTAATCCAACATTCGAACTTAATAGATTCAAATCCATTCTTGGCTGGGCATGGTGGCTCATGCCTATAATCTCAGCACTTTGGGAGGCTAAAGTGGGAGGATCACTTGAGCCCATGAATTTGAGACAAGCCTGGACAACAAAGTGAGACTCTATCTTTAAAAAAAGCAGAGGAAAAAAAAACGGTTGGGTGTGATGGTGTGTGCCTGGGGTCCCAGGTACTCAAAAGGCTGAAACAGGAGGATTGCTTGAGCCCAGGAGGTCGAACCTGCAGTAAGCCATGATCACAACACTGTACTCCAGCCTGGGTGACAGAGTCTCAAAAAAAAAAAAAAAAAATTCTTTCTCCTCCAGCCCCCACTGTCACTTGCTTAGTTCAAGTTACCTCCCCTGGACAATTGCAAGGGTCTCTATCTCTAATCTCATTTCATTTCTCTGTCTCTCTCCAATTTAACCTCTTGCAATGATCTAACAAAACTGGAAATCTTTCAATTGTTAAGAATTGGCAGGGAGGAAGGCCTGGCAAGACAGCTCAAGACTATAATCCCAGCACTGTAGGAGGCCGAGGCAGGTGGATTGCTTGAGCTCAGAAGACCAGCCTGGGCAACATGGTGAAAAAAGGTTAGCCAAGTGTGGTGGTGTGTGACTGTGGTCCCAGCTACTCAGGAGGCTGAGGTGAGAGAATTACCTGAGCCCAGGAGGCGGAGGTTGCAGTGTACTGTGATCGCACCACTGTACTCCAGTCTGAGCAATGAGTAGAGACTGTGTCTCAAAAAAAAAAGAATTAGGAGAGAGGAAGCAAACTTCAGATTCCTTTTTACATTCCACAAGACCACCCCTGATCCAGCCTCTGCCTCATCCACTAGCAAGTCTTACATTATTTACCAACAAAACTACCTGGAGTTCCTAGAAAACATCTTGGTACTTCATGCCTTCCATATTCTGTTTTCACAATTAAAATGCCTTCTTCCACTGCCTAGCCACAAGATGAACTCCCTTTATCTTTCAATCTTCCAATGTCCAGCTGATGTCTCAGGAGTCTCCTTCTTAATCACTGCCACTCACACATCATCAGCAGTGCATTGGTGTGCCCTGCTATATGCCATCACCTCTGTACCTTGCACATAAGTCATAACATTCATCACACTACACCCTATTCAGTTATGAGACAACTGCTGGACTTTGAGCTTCCTGAGGATACAGCCAGCACTATAATTATTTCTTTATCCTAATGCTCAGTGTGCCTGGCAATACAGACAGTGCTCAATAAAGGGTAATTGAACAAGAAAAGGAGGAATTAATGAAGGCATACAGCCACTAAAAATGAAAAATGAACTGAAGAATTGGTTTGCCCAAAAGTATTCTAACACAACTATTTCCTGTCCAATGATTTTCTTCATTCATGCATGCATGCATGCAAAAGGCTGTACACAAGATACAAAGTGCTGGTAATATAATCTTCCCAGCTTTCTCAAGTCACTGCAAATTCTGGTGATACAAGAGCCTTCCTAGTCAATCCCACTGGCCAATGGCCATTAGGAAGAAAAAGAAACATATACAAAATGTTGGGGAAATGCTCCCTAAAGGTTAAGCATTATAATTAACTTTCTGTCTTGGCACATTCTTTACCTTATTCCTTCTTCCTTAACACACAACACACTCACCTGCTTGTTCCATCATGAATTTGGAGTTCACCATTACCTGTGCAAATATCTATATTACCAATTCCATGCTATGGTAATTACATATTCAAAAGTTACAGACTCAACACACACAAAAAAAAATCCCAAATGATTTGGCTTGATCCAAATCACACCTCAAATTGGTACACAGGCAAGCCAACTCAAATAAATTCACAGGGGTATAAGGTATAAATCTTTACAGCACATAAACAAATTTTTATGCATTAGAATTAAGTATGAAAAATAAAGCCTTAAGAGATCCAGAAGAAAATATAGTAGAATGTTTATACAGTCACAGATTGAGAGGAGGCTATTTTAGCATAAGGCCAAAGAAAAGACTGATAAAGGTAACTACCTAAAATAGTTTGGATATTTGTCTCCACCCAAATCTCACATTGAAATATAACCCCCAGTGTTACATGTGGGGCCTGATGGGAGGTGTTTGGATCACGGGGACAGATCCCTATGAATGGTTCTGGAACATCCTCTTGGTGGTAAGTGATCTGAGTTCTCTCAAGATATGGTCATTTAAAAGCATGTGTCACTTCACCCCAACTAACTCACTCCTTCTCTCCCTTTCTCTCTCTCTTTCAGTAGTGCTTGTTTGCTCCTGTTTTCACCATATGAGGTGCCTGCTCACCCTTCACCTTCTGCCATGACTGTAAATTTTGTGAGGCCTCCCCAGAAGCTGAGCAGATGCCAGCACCATGCTTCCTATAGAGTCCACAGAATTGTAAGTCAATTAATCTTCTTTTCTTTATAAATTACCTAGTCTTAGGTATTTCTTTACAATAGTATAAAAATGGCCTAATACACTACCCTAAACATTTAAAGCTTCATTAGCATATATGAAAAAATGCTTTATATCACATCATAAACTGTTAACATTCTTAAAGTTTTAAAAAAGAAAATTATATGTGTTAAATATATAGCTTAAACAAGTAAATTTTTAGATGAGCATCCTAATAGAAAAATGGTTGACAAACATCCACAGGAAATTTATGAGAAATAATACAAACGATCAATAAGCATAAGAAAAAATAGTGCCTAACTTCAAGTGATTAAATAATCTAATTTTAAAAATAAAATGCCCCCAACACATTGATAATGTTTCTAAATTTATAATATTCAGGTTAAAGAAGTTGCTGGACTTTTGTGCATTGTGATCGGGGTTTCAGTATGGAACAACCTCATCCTGTCCCTGAAGGATGATTTTGGCAAGATGTATCAAAAGCCAGACAAACACACCCTTTGACCTAGCAATTCTACTTCAAGATGTTTATCATTGGAAAAGAATCAGCAATCTGTGCTAACATACCTATTGAGGACAATCATTACAAAACTCTATCTGTGAAATTGAAAGCAACCTTAAGGTTTCAAGAAGTGGTATTAATTTAAGAGACCGAGTGTGGTGGCTCATACCTGTAATCCCAGCACTTTGGGAGGCCAAGACAGGCAGATCACCCAAGCTCAGGAGTTCAAGACCAGCCTGGCCAACATGGTAAAACTCCATCTCTACTAAAAATACAAAAGTTAGCTGGGCGTGATCGTGGGTACCTGTAATCCTAGCTACTCGGGAGGCTAAGGCAGGAGAATCACTTGAACCTGTCAGGTGGATGTTGCAGTGAGCCAAGATTGTGCCACTGTACTCCAACCTGGGCAACAGAACAAGACTCTGTCTCAAAAAAAAAAAAAAAGTTATTAAGTAAATAACAATATATTTGAAGGACAAAATACGTCCTACTATTTTAAAAGTCACACTATAGATGTCTTTTCCCAGAATACTGAGAGCAAAATACAGTGAAAACTCTCCTAGCACAAAAACGTGTAAAACTGCTGTATGTGTATGCATACACAAGCACACACCTCCACCTCTGTAAATGCTTACCCAACTTGGCAAAAGTCATGAATCTCCCAAGAAACAAATATAAGTCAAGAAGTCAACTGGGAAAAGAGAAAAAAAAAAAAAAAAAAACGGAGTCTGTCAGCCGATTATATCCCAATAATCCCAGGTGACTTTGAGTTTTGGCTTTAAAAGCAAAAATCAAGTGAAAAATGGAAGTCAGATCAAAGACCTCTGCAAAAAGCTGGGACATCCTACCCTTAACAGCTGAACTAATAATAAAAGTACTGACCCATGTCACACAGGGAGAGGGTCAGAAAATGTGACTGTCTCACACATGGATCTAGGTAGGAAAGAGTCGCCCCTGAGAATTTATATCCGGACACTTGCCCTTAATAAACTGGGGATAACCTGAATTCATACTGTTGGTGTAGCCACCCAAAAACCTCAAGCTAATAATTCAATCTGATGTGGACATGGGTTGAGAGTGTCTTTAATGCATCAAACAGAAGAAAACACAAATTCTTTCTGAACTGATTCACCTTAAGCTCTCAAAGAATTCCCAGAGAAAAAGTTCCTAGAAACACGAGCTTACATTGGGAGAGTGGGGAGTGGGATGGGATCGCAAAGCACATACAGAAACAAGTCAACATTTACAAGAGTCATCAAAAAGAACAAATAGCAGAAACAGATTTACAAAGTCTACAGATACTAGGATTATCAAATACAGACTATAAAATAAAAATGTTTAATAGGTTTAGGAGTAAAAGAGGACATATTAAAGGATATTAAAAATGACTACACAACTTTTAAGAAGATATAAACAGAGTTCCTAAAATAAAAATAGAAACAGGGTTCCTAGAAATATAAAAACACAGTATTTCAAATTAGAAATTCAGTAGGCAATACAGCTGATTAAGTGCAACTGAGGAGATAATTAGTAAACTGGACCATCACTACAAACAAATTACACAGAGGCACAGACGGGAAATCTCAAAGTGAGGTTTAGAGTCAGGAATGAGATTTTAAAAAAAAAATTCATACCAAAACAAATTTTATTGAGCCTTTATTGACATAAAAATGTTTGACACATTCCTAAATATTTTTTTAAAAGCCACAAACCAACATATACTTGTGTCATTTTTAGTTTTTGAAAAGTGTGGGGTTTACAGACATAAGTATACATATTTGGAAGAACTGGTAAAAATGATTGGTTTATGTTTGAGTGGAAATATTTCAGTCCATTTTTAATTTAAATTTTTATAATTTCCAGGGGTTCTGAATTATATATGAATCACTTTTATAGTAAAAAAAGTTATTTAAAAATTAATAGAAAATAATACTGGGCATATATATATATATACATATATACATATAAATATTTGAGTATATGAAGGGACATATACCAAAACTTAACAGCTGCTATTTCTAGTTTTTGAGAATTTGCATGATTTGGATGATTTTTACCTATAATTTCTAATCAATAATTGAATAAATTACATGTCTAAATATGGAGGGGAAAAGACTTGGTACTTAAAAACATTAATAGAGATTTTATTATGGATGCTAAGTTACCATGATTTTTATATTTTACAAATTCTCGTTTGTTTTTGTTGTTTATATAGTTTATACTTTACATATTTTCATTTATCATTTCACAATTAGGAAAAGATAAATATATATGTAGATATATAGATAGGTCAGTTGGCCTTAGAATTGTGTACAAAACTTTGTGCAATAAAATCCCATTTTAAAATTGAAAACAAAAATGCATTATATCTATATATTTATATACAATGTTTTCAGAGACTTACAATGTTAAGGGAAAGCACTGCCTCTAAATGTTAAAATTTTAAAACACAGAACAAAAATACATGCAGCTCTCATAAAGGTCTTGCAGAGGAATAACAGGCAGAAATTACAGGAGAATGTTAACAGTGGCTGTTCCTGGTGTCCTAGTTCCCTTCTTGCATTAATATCTGGGGAGGGAGAGAACAAGAGAGCCAGTCAGAGTTTCTTGATGTTAACACACATCTGGCCTCAATTTTGATTCTTGGGAACCAGAGCAGTGGAAGCAAGAGGACCAGGAAAATAAGATAGGGGCTAAAGCCACCTATTTTAAAACATGTTAAAATGTACAACCATTGAGGTGAATGAGAGGCAAAAAGTCAACATTTACTACTGCCCTTCAAGATAAGGGAAAAGAACCAATCAACCAAGAAAAAGGGAAAAGCCAGTAATGCTTAACTGTTGCCACTTTTCTTAATGACATAAAAACCCACATCAGATAAATTTTTTTGGTATACTACCCTTGAACTGGAAACCACAGATTTTAATCTCTAATTTATTTAGGAATAAAAATTCAGATCACAGGCAACACACTTCCATGTGACTTTAAATGTATATTATTAGCTAATGATAGGAAAACTTCACATTGCCCAGTTGAGTTCACATAAAATGTCATGACTTCCCTTCTCCTTCCAGAAACAGATCTCTGAAAGCAGATCCCTAAAGAAGAATATCAAATATTAGCCAAAAACTTAATTTATTCTATCCCACGTTCCTCTGATCTTTGAAAAAGTGATTCTGCAGTGCTTTCCAAATTCGCAGCAGACACAATGTATAAACATCAAATCATCAAAGACAGTTCAAGAGAATGCCTCACTTTTAGAAACACTACAAACTAAAACTTAAGAGCTTCTACACCTGCAAATAATAAACTTCAAAGACAATCCAAACTACCCTGGCATTTATCATTTGTGGGCATAAGTGTGTGTAGTGGGTGTAAGTCTGCGCTTGGTTTTAATAATCAATTGACTGACTATAGTTTAACTAGTCTTATTTTACCTTGAATTCGTGTAGAGTGTCTTAAAGCTATTTTAAGTGTGTTGTTCATAAAATTTATAGCATCTCATGATTGGAAGAAAACTTCTGAGGTCATCTAGTTCTACATCTTATCCAATCCTTTAGTCACTGCAGAATCTATTCTCTATGATGTCTGCTGGAACACTTCCAATAACGGGAAGCTCACTACCTTCCAAGGCCAGTCATGAGGTCCTTGGACAGAGAGTTTTGCTAGAAATTCTCTCTCAAATGTAGTTCAGATTATCTAAACTGAAAAACCCATCCCTGGGGCCCAGCTACTCTTTTGTAACCAAACTGAATCCCATTCGTTGAACACTTCAAAGCTTATCTGGTCGATGAAGATAGAGATCAGATTGTCTTTCTTTCTTTCCTCTGTCTTATAATTCTATTTGCAGATCCTTTACAACTTCTTTCCACTTTTCACTGAGAATATGACAGTTGATTTATTCTATCCTTCAAGGATGACACCTAAAACATAATATGGTACCCTTGCTGGCTAGTTCTGACCAGTCCAGAATATGATGAAACCCACTTGCTCTTAATGTTTGGATATGAGGTGTTTAGAGAGCACATTATAATGGAAAAAAAACTGCCTACAGTTTGATAAAACCGCCATTTCAAATTGGCCCAACTTTGAAAAATGCTGTACAGTGAGATGGAAAATAATAACTGAAGTCCCCAAATCCACTGTTTCTCAAAGAACATGTGGCCCACCAGTTGTCTGTCAAAAATGCAGAGTCTCGGCTAAGCACAGTGGCTCATGCCTGTTATTCCAACACTTTGGGAGGCCAAGGCAGAAAGATCACTTGAGCCCAGGTGTTCAAAACCAGGCTGGACAACATAGCAAGACCCTGTCTCTTTTAAAAATTAGCCAGGCATGGTGGTGCACATCTGTGGTCCCAGCTACTCAGGTAGCTGAAGTAAGAGAATTGCTTGAGCCTAGGAGTTCAAGGCTGCAATGAGCAGTTATCATGCCACTGCACTCCAGCCTGGACAACAGAGCAAAACCCTGTCTCACAAAAACAAACAAACAAAAAATGCAGAGTCCCAGATCCTTCCCAAGTTGTCTGAATCGTGAACACTGTGAGCAGGCTGAAAACTCTGCATTTAAATACACACCTCTGGCATTTCTGATGACAGTAAACAGTGAGAACCAATGCCTTACCCTATGCTTGCCAAACTGTTATTGTTTTAACAAACACAAATATGCACATGCATGCGCACACACTTGTACACACACACACACACACTCAGTGTCCTGGTAGTCCACAAAAGTGGAAGTGAATCTGGGTTGGTCTCAGTTGATGGTAAAGCTGGGATTAGAACGAGACCGAGGTAATCACATCTTTCAGTTCCAGTCCAAGCTTGTCCCCTAAAGAAGAGAACATTATCTGGGATGTGGTAGGAGGATGAGACAGAGTTTTAAATGGGGCTGATGGGGCAAAATAAAGAGCCTAAAATAAAGCAATTACTTCATTCACACTTGATTCTTTGAGGTTGGTGGTAAAAGACTAAGAAACTGTTTAACTGAGAGAAATATGCCAAAAGACAGGAGAGAAAAAGGCAAGGAAAGAGAGAGGAGGGGAAGAAGGAAGGAAAATTTCAAGTAATAGTAAGGAGGAATTTCTGTGACTGGACAGGGTAGAACAGCTGGATTCAGCCTGTAACTTTGTGAAAGGTCTAGGATTTCACTCTCATAATTTTAATTTTCAAATTTTCTTCTGTTAATGTTAAGCTTTATGTGATTTAGAAAATGTTCTCCCCTAAATAAGGAAACTCATCATGAAAGTCGCTGATATCTGCATTTGCTGTAGCAAGAACACCAAAAAATACATTCAAGGATTTATTTTTAATTCCAGGATGAGGTCAAATTTATGTCCTCATAGAACAAGAAGACACTCTAACAATGAAGGCCAAAAGTGCTTGTAAAATCCTTTTTGCTGTTGGGGTCACAGTTTTATAAAGTACACTTCATTCCAGTTCTAAATACACATGCAAACTACAGACAAAACATCCTACCACAAAACTAAATCTGAAAATGTCCAGAACCAACCAATCCACAATAAAGAGGTTAAACACCAAACCCGAAATGGTAAATGTAATAACCAAGATCCTCACCATGTGGTAAAAGATGAATCCAATTAATGTTACCTTAAAAAGAACTTAAGTAACTCCTTCCTGTCCTGATTGCCCATTATAAGCCTCAGAAGCCAGCTGTGTGGCAGAGACAAATCAGTGACATTCAGCAAAGTATGTTCTGACCAAAGTACCACTTTACCCTGTGTGAACTCTATGAAACATGCATTAATGGATTCCAAAGGCATTTAAAGAGGCTATAACCTGTCAAACATTTACAATTACAATGGGATCAATAAGAACTGGATTTTTAGATGGCATTTTTGAGATTGCTCTATTCTTCTGATTCTAAAAAGAAAAAGAAAAAAAGGGAGATCAAGGAGCTTGGCACAAAACAATGACATTTTGTTAAATCCTGAGGCTGGAAGAAACCTTAAAGGTTATCTAATAAATTTCCCCAACCTTCATTCCCTCTTGCAAACAACTCAATCATCAAGCAAGTCATTATCAAGGGCAATTTCATCACACCCAGCAGTCTGACCTGTCAAGTTAGTTTCTGAACTGACTACACCACTTAGCCTTTCATCCCTCAGAATTGCCTGTGACACTTCAAAATCCCCCTTTATATCTGAAACTGTACCTCTATGCAGCTGTTTGTGCTCACACGCACTATTTCAGCCCTCCAAAATACCCAGCCTCCTGCTCCTTCCGTTCTTTCCTGTTCAACAGCCCCATCCAAGGTCAATTCTCACAATGCCCAGCCTAAATACCATGGTCAGCCCTCTGGGCTCCCCTCACACCAGCCTGCTACCTACCATCCATGCTCCTTTCTGTCAATCTGCCCTTTAACACCGCAATCATGATTAAACTCCAAACTGCCTATTCTGCTCCCATTCACAGCCTCCAGAGGCCTTGTGGGGAAAACTTAAGGACAAGGTAAAGCTGTCACTATTAATCAATGCGTTCTAATCTCAGATGAGCCCACAAAGAGAAGCCATCAATGCTGCCATTTCTCTCAGCACCTCTTCCAAGCCTTAAATCCCCTCAAAGAAACTCCCCAGTTTGCACATCCATCATGGAGAAGCGGATGGACATCAGGCAAGAAACCCCACAAACCCCCATCCTTCCCATCCTTCTCTCTCTTACCAACCATGACTTAAATGATCCAAGCCATTCTTTCAGATCTCTTCTCTACACTTACCCTAGACCCATCCTCTCAACCTTGGATCACATTAGAATGACCATGTGTCTGCCCTGGCCTCTCTTTCAAAGACTGAGTCATGGCCTGAAGTGAGCCCCCTGCACATGGTATGTTTCAAAAGCTCCCCCAGGTGTTCTTAAAATAAGCCAAGGTTGGGTATTACTGGTGAAGACAATTTTATCCACGCCCATGGTTTTAAATACCAAATCTGGAGTTCTTCTCTGGGCTGTGTTCTCACATATCCAAATGCATTATAGTACATACTCCATAGGGTTTGCAAATTCAACATGTACCAAACTCCTCATCCTTCCTATTCTAGGCTAAACTGTGTCCCTCCGAGAAATTCATATTTTGAGGTCGTAACTCTCAGTACCTCAGAATGTGACCACATTTGGAGCCAGGGTCTATAAACAGGTAATTAAGTTAAAATGAGGTGATTAGAGTAGGCCCTAATCCAATATGACTAGTGTCCTTATAAGAGGAAGAAAGTTGGACAAAGGCAAGTACAGAGGAAAAAACCACATGAAGACGTAGGGAGGAGATCATCACATACAAGGCAAAGAGAGAAGCCTCAGAAGAAAGCAGTCCTCACAATTCTCTATGACTTCCAGCATCCAGAATTATGAGAAAATAAATTTTTGCTGTTTCAGCCATCCAGTCCATGGGACTTTAAGGCAGCCCTGGCAATCTAATATAAATACACTTCCCATGTCCTTGTTACTTTCTCCTACTTTGTCTCATTCAATGGCATTGCCATCCATTCACCATTACTCTTCCCTCTCCCTCACCCACCATATCTATTCAATAGCCAAGTTGTATCAATTCTTCCTCCTAAATGTCTTTCGTATCTACCTTCTTCCCTCCAAACCCACTGTTACTGCCTTAACTCAAGCCCTAATTATCTCTCTTAAGATATCCCAGCACTATACGATCTCAACTTACAGGTAGAATCTTAAAAAGTTGAACCAAGAAGTAGAGGGTAGAATGATGGTCACCAGAGTCTGCAGGCAAGGGATGAAGAACAGCAGGGTGGGAGATAGGGAGTTGTTGATCAAAGGGTACAAAGTTTCAGACAGATAAGAGGAATAGCTTCTTTCTGAGACCCACTGCACAGCAGAGTGGCTAGAGTCAATAATAATGCACTCTGTATTTCAAAATAAGACTAAATTTCAAATGTCTCACCATAAAAAATGATATAGGTCAGTGCAGTGATGGATATGTTAACTAGCTTGGTTTAATCATACACTGTGTACATAGATCAAAACATCACATTGTACCTATAAATGCATTCAATTCTGATTTGTCAATTGAAAATATTAAATTTCTTATTAAAAAATTATGGTTGCACATATTCATGGGGTACATAGTGATATTTTGATACATACAAAGTGTATTAATAATTTTTAAAAAAAACACATGATCATCTCAATAGATGCAAATAAAGGGTGTAAAAAAATTCATACCCTGCTGTCCTCCTCATAATTTCAGTGAAGTCCACAAGGAAAGCGATAATCAGGGACCCCTCTAACCTTCCACCGCAAGTGGTATCAACCAAGCCCTTCCTCAATGCCTGACCTTTCATCCCAGTACAGTGAAAGATAATAATAAATTATTGCTTAAAGCTATTTAATTTGGGATTTAAAAAACAGCAATAGTCACCTAGAATGATATGTCATGGATATCTCTCAATAATATAATTATGGGTAATTTTTTTCAATTAAATGTTTCTGTGATACTGAACACAAGCATCATTTTTGTAAACAAAAATAATTTCAGAGAACCAACATTCCACCTTTCTCTTCTTTTCCAAACCTTGCTTTTAACTTTATGTGTGTATTTCTTTTTTGACAATAGGAAGTAATTCTTACACTTGGGAAAACTACTGATAGGAAAAATATAGATGTTTTCATAAATAACTTTTTTTAAAAAAAAAAAAAAAAGCTATTCTAGTCCCTTCTACCTGCAACTATTTCTCTTGGGTGTTTGGAGAATAATCTGCCTAAAACAGAAATCTAGTATGGCAATGATCTGTTTTAAACCTTTTCCACGGTTCCCCACTGCCCCAAGCCCAGCCTCCTCATGTACAGCAAACTGAGTCCTTCACATACTTCTGGCTTAGGCTATAATTCACCTTGCTTGTTAAGCCCCAGCACTTTGGATCTACTCAGAAATCCCCTGACATATAATGCTAATCCACACAACTGTCTTCGCATATGCACTTGGCTTTTCCTGGAATACCATCCCTTGTCCAAATTCCATGCCTGGCAAATACCTACTCATCTTTCCAGTCACAGCTTTTCAATGAAGCCTTTTATGGGTCCTACTCCCCACCCAGATTAATCACCGCCACCTCTATGCTGCTTCTGAACTTACACATAGATCATTATACTGTGACCATATACCAGCAAATGTCACAAACACAAATACCCACAGGGACCAACCAGGTATCATAAATACATGAAGTGCCTAGTGAAAACAGACCTTCAACTTCCATGATACAGAAACTACACTTGCACGAAGAACAATCACAATGCCCACCTGTCTATGTTGACTTTTGAAACTTGACCTGAGCAAATAAATTGTATGTGGAGCCAAATTCATTTAGCACACAGACTTCCAGTCTTGCAAACTCTGGCCAAAGGCGTCAGAGCCTTCATTTCTCTTCCTTCTACTCCCTGAAGCAAAAAGACTCCAGAAAATCCGTGCTCATAGGCTGATCTTTGTTCATGCTATCTTCAGTCAAGCCAGTGCTTAAAGCACAGGAACCTACACTTAACTGACCACAAAGAGAGGATGCAGTACTGAGCTTAATAACCTTGAACTCACTGCTACTCAGTTCTTATCAAAAATATCCTTTTGGATGAAGTAATATTCATAGGGAACATCCTGAAAAGTATCTAATTCAGCATTCCACAAAGAATATGGAATGTCTATCCTTGGACAGAGCCAGCAGTGAGCTGCTTGTCTGAACTGTCTTGCTTTGGCTCTTACAGAATGGCTTTTCTGAGATAAGCAACTGGCATTATGCCATTAACCTACATTGAGCAATACAATTTTTTTTAACCCCACTGTCACATTCATTGTAAGATTTTATTTGGAGACACGACTCCTTACATTAAAGTATCCAATGCTTGGAGAACCATGGATAAAATCCCATCTCCTCCCAGCACATGAAGAGTTGTCCCCCCTGGTTAGTCCTTATCTTCATGGTAACACAGCTCATCGAGTCACCTCTTCACGTCAACTACGAGGAAGAACAGCAAAACGTGTGGCCCTTGTCTAATACATGAGTAGCACCCTAAGGTGGGCCTTGGTCTCGGTCTCTGCTTAAACTCACACTCTCACTTCCTCTTACCCCATTTCCTTCCTATGCTTATTAAACTTCACTATATTTAATAGGAAAATAGATATGCAAGTAACTTCTAACATTGCATTTATCACATGGTATCTTCATTCAGTTCCCATCCCTCGAGTCTGAGTTTTTTGAAAGTGGGCCTCCACCTTGCTCACCTCTGTATCTCCAGGGTCTAATAAGTGATCACTAATTAGATGTCAAATTTAATTGGACTACATGTGACTACTTCCAGTAATGGGTGAAACTGCAAATCTATTACCTCCTGAGGAAGCTCACTTTATTTCCCCAAGGCACAAAAGTGGTGTCTGACTGTAATATCAATGGCATCTAGAAGAAAATTAAGCTTATGGGGGTAAATATGCAAAATACACACTAAACCAGCACAGATAAAATCACAATTTAGTTTTTAATTCTTTGCTATCCATTTTTAGAGTACTTGCTCCATTTTCTAGTAGTTAACCAGTTATTCCACAGAAGTATACTCATCAGGAATACCCTACCATCAGTTGATGCAGTGAATACAGTTAAAAACAAAACTTGGCTGGGCGCAGTGGCTCACGCCTGTAATCCCAGCACTTTGGGAGGCGGAAGCAGGCAGATGACGAGATTGAGAGATCGAGACCATCTTGGCCAACATGGTGAAACCCATCTCTACTAAAAATACAAAAATTAGCTGGGCATGGTGGCACACGCCTGTAGTCCCAGCTACTAGGAAGGCTGAGGCAGGAGAACTGCTTGAACCTAGGAGGCGGAGGTTTCAGTGAGTGGAGATCACACCACTGCACTCCAGCCTGGCGGCGACAGAGCAAGCCTCTGTTTGAAAAAAAAAAAAAAAAAAAAAAACCTTTTCACAGCATATTAAAGGACATAAAAACTAAGGGAAGCTTCTTGAAACATAATGTTCTCTGTTAGAAGACAAAACTGTGGATGAGTGAAGGATATCACCACAGTGGAGAGAACATCCGCCAATGAGGTCTAGTCAATGTCATCCACGACAGATTATTATTAAAGTTTCCCATTGCTCTAATCATTTTCCAAGTTTTACAAATCCACATTTCACTTATACTAATTTCCATCTTTAAGTTTTTCTCAAACTCTGCTGGTAGGAGTATGAAGCATTATCATTGTTTTGGAAATCAATTTAATCATTTCTATCTCTAGTCATAAAAATCATCCTTGCCTTTTAAGGCAGCACATTATATTACTAGGAATCTACTCTAAAGAAATTACCTGAAATGCAAAAATAGGCTTGCAAAGATGTTCACTGAAGTGAGTTCAGTATAGCAGTAGCTGAATGGAATTAACATCACTTCTATTTACTGCATACTATTAAGAGAAAGGACAAAGTACTGATTATGCCCAGTAGGATTTCAACTAGATAAAATTTACAGAGAAAATATTAGAAGGGAATATCCCATAAACTTGACAATGGCTATCTCTAGGTGGGGAGTATGGGTACTTTTTCCTTCTTCTTCTTTATGTTTTTCTTTGTTTTCTAAAAATGAACACAAACAGGTGTTACTTTTGAAAGTCAAGTTTTTAAACTACCTTTTAAAATCGACTTGGAAACCAAATACTACTACTTTCAAATCAGTGATCTAACTCTTAATCGGTCTACAGAAATTACATAAAAGTTGTTGAGTACAATGCTTTTTAAAACAGTAAGTACAAAGGAAATAAAACTGTAAAAATAGGGCAATGGTTTAATGAACAGTTTAACAGCTTAATGGATTATTATCAGGCTATTAAAAATATGATTCAGACTATATTGCCTTATATAACAGTGGGTTAAAAACGATCAGTAGAAATAAGAACACACATTTGTTACTTCTAGGTAAAAGCAGACCATAAAATAGAACATAATAGAAATAGGCCATAAAACTAACATGACTACAAATATATTCATTAGGGAACTGCAAATACAAGTGGGTTTGTTCATGTAAATATTGCCATAATGTGATTGCAAAAATAATTTTTTAAACGTTTATAAGAATACACCAAGGGCCAGGCATGGTGGCTCACACCTCTAATCCCAACACTTTGGGAAGATTGCTTGAGACCAGTTCGAGACCAGCCTGGGCAACATAGCAAGACCCATTCTCTATTAAAAATAACAATAATAGAGATATATTTTAAAAGATAATAAACAGTATTTCATATAAAAACAATTAGTTTTAAATAAGTTCAACGGTTTTAAACACTTTAAGATGTGTTCACTAAAACATTTTTACTCACTGAGTTATTCTGCCATTAAAACAGGATGAAGAAGGAAAAAGGAAAGGCAGGTAAATGATAGTGTGTATTTTCTGCTGAACAGCTACTGGACAGAGTTACTACTCTTATTCCCTACCCAAATTAATGGAATATTATATTAGCTTAGAATGCCATTAAAAAGTTCCTTGGGAGGCTGAGGCGGGCAGATCACAAGGACAGGAGATCAAGACCATCCTGGCTAACACGGTGAAACCCCGTCTCTACGAAAAAATAAAATACAAAATATTAGCTGGGCGAGGTGGCGGTCGCCTGTAGTCCCAGCTACTCAGGAGGCTGAGGCAGGAGAATGGCGTGAACCTGGGAGGCGGAGCTTGCAGTGAGCTGAGATCACGCCACAGCACTCCAGCCTGGGTGACAGAGCCAGAGTCCGTCTCAAAAAAAAAGAAAAAAAAAAAGTTCCATAGATTAGGTGGCTTAAATAACAAAAATTTATTTTCTCATAATTCTAGAGGCTAGAAATGTAATACAGGGTGCCAGCATGGTTGGTTGCTGGTGAGGGTTCTCCTTTTGGCTTGCAGACAGCTGTCTTTTCACTGTTTGCTCACACAGCCTTTCCTTGGTGAATGTGCATAGAGACAAAGATCTCTCTCTTCCTCTTCCCATAAGGCCACCAATCTTACCAGATTAGCACCCCACACTTATAATTTAATCCTAATTATCTCATAAAAGTCCTATCTCCAACTACAGCTACACGGGGGTTAGGGCTCCAACATGAATATTAGGGAGAAAATCCAGTCCATAGCAAATGTTAAATATGTTTTATAATAAATCTCTTGTAGAAAGAATACATTTCGTCATGAGACCTCGGCTAATTCTTGCTTCTAGAGAAATAGTATTCAACAAGGTTCCTAATCCCTGAATCAGATGAGAATTTGTGATTTCGAAGCTAAATTAAATCACAAATTAAGATGGCCAAATGCTTAAAGAGAAGCTGGGACTTTTTCCCAAGGTCATGGTGACTAAACCCCTGCTTGAGTGTTGAAATGCTCTTGAACAATCAGAGAAGTTCAACTGATGCTTCCAACTCTGAAAACAAATTTCTCCTGAGAGCTTTAGACTCTTGTCTACACCACTTCTCTCTTAGGGCTATCCAGAATGCCTTTTGTGGAATTCTAGGCCAGGCATCTACACGCTCTGTGCCTCTTCCTGGCTTTGTCTACCTTGAACCTACCCTAACCCCATGACTCCAACCCCTTCAGACCTAACCTGTTTCTAGTACTAGCGTTGAGCACTTGTGCCTAGTACCTGCTTGGACCTACACATTGCCAAACATTGCCTGTGCCTGTGTGACCTGCCCCTGCCTTGTCTCAGATCAGGAGGCTGGAGGCCTGGATGGTTTCCATATAATAATTAGCTTAAGAAGATATTCAACAACAAATAAAAATAAAATCAACTGATGAATTGGCACCAAAACACACTAAGTAAAATCTCCATAGTTACCTGGACTTCCTGAGTAAATATTTTACTATGAATGAGGAATTCAGTAGAGTTCAGACAAACAGAAAAAGCATACATCTCATCTGTCTTCCCTTGATTTCTAAGCAAAAAATAAGAACAAGTGTAATAACATATTCACATTACAATAAATGAATTTGAAAGACTGAATATACTGAATTACAAAAAATAATGTTGAAATGTATTTGAATCAACTGATTTAATATACTGGTAAGAAAAGCTGAGTTGGTGGGGGAAATGGAAGACGCTGGTCAAAGGGTACAAACTTCCAGTTATGAGTAAGTTCTGGGGATCTAACGCACAGCATGGTGATGATAGTTAATAGTACTCATTTCACAGTATATATGTATATCATCATCATAAGTAGACCTTAAATACAGTTTTGCTTGTCATTATGCATCAATAAAGCTAGGAGGAAAAAGAAAAGATAAGCTGAATTGCCAAGTACCTTTCATTCTCTTCCACATAAGCCCATTTCTTATAAAATATTCCTTAAACTTCGTATAGTCATTAAAACTGAATGCATCTTCCATATGTTTCCTTAGCCCTTTAAATCTTTTTAAAATAACATCACCCTCATCCAATGGGTTTTTATAAAATGTGGATTATATATAACTTAGATGCTGCATATTTTGCCAAAGCAAGCATCCAGCATATAAACATAAGATAATCATATTTTTCCATGTTTGCTGAATCTGAAAGGATTAAAAAAAAAATTTCAAGTGTGGTCAAACTACAAATTATGATAGAAAGTATTAAAGATTTAAGTCAGTTGTGGTGGCTCATGCCTGTAATCCCAGCACTTTGGGAGGCCCAGGTGGGCGGATCGCCTGAGGTCAGGAGTTCAAGACCAGCCTGGCCAACATGGTGAAACAAATCTCTACTAAAAATACAAAAATTAGCTGAGTGTGGTGGTGTAATCCCAGCTACTCAAGACACTGAGGCAGGAGAATCTCTTGAACCACCCGGGAGGTGGAGGTTGCAGTGAGCCGAGATCCCGCCACTGCACTCCAGCCTGGGTGACAGAGCGAGACTCCATCACCAAAAGAAAAAAAAATAAAAAAGTCTCAAGAGAATTCTATTCTTTGCCCATTCTTCCATGTTTTAATGAGAAGCATTAGCAGTGTTGCCCAATGTGAAGGAATTAGTGCCACCTGAGCCTGACTCCACAACGACACAGAAAAATGCAATTACCTGGAGTTCTCCCAAGTTTGGCCTGAGCTTGTCAGACTAGGTTAGTTAAATGGTGGGGTGCCAAGTCTTTAAAGAGTCACAGCAAAGTTGAAAAGAGAAAGCATAAAGGCACTTAATATTAATAATAGGACTAGGAGAATGATTCTTGAAAACTGATTTCAAGTCCTCCATTTTAAGACAAGGACCCCAGGGCCTCAAAGGTTGGGTATCAAAGGTCAAAGGTACCATGCGCAGCAGTGGAAGAACTGGCACTTGAATCGTGGTCTCCCATCTCATGTGGTCTCCAACTTACTTTATGAATTTCTAATTTAAAAGCTTTCTTTTAAACTCTTCATGTAGTTTTAAAAGAGGATGGGGGAAATGAACACTAAAATCCTACCAAGTTAAAAAAATAAAAATCCTAGCACAACAATAATTCCTATCATTATATTCAAAATCAACAAGCAATGAAATACTCACCCAACCATCCGATCTTCACTTACCAAAACTTAACTTCAGTGTTATAATTTCTTACAAATTATGCATAGTTACAAAATTGGTAATTATACTATATAAAAGTATTTTTTAATCCAACCAAATCTACTTCTCCTACAGATCATACACAACTTTGTACAGCTCCTCATACAGAGCAAGCCTTCAAAAAACCCTGCTATTTACCAATATATGATATTGCTTTAATACAAAACTACTTCAACAAACACTAATACCCATCTCCCCAAAAAAATCCTTGACATTCCTATTTGACTTTTGTCAAGTAAGAAAAAAAACAAACAAACAAACAGGAAGACCCACCAAGTATCACAAAAAATGCCAACTCATCAAACAAAGAAGATTGCCTTCCACCTGCCTTTCCCTTCCAGTTTTCTATTTTGCATCTGTTACTATTTCTTCCATGACTCTACAATCCCACACATACACCCCTGCTCAGTCCTTCACAGAGTTAACCCATTCTCATTCTGCAGACCTAACCAAATGTCGCTTCCCCAGGGAAATCCTGCATCACCCCCAAAGTCAGATGAGGTTCCCCCACTTAATTGCTTTTGCTCTTTTCTCCCACAGAATTGATCATGCACAGTATATATACATCTGGATGATTTTATTTGGTTCATGTGCTCCATCCCACTAGACTCTATGCATCATGCCTCCAGTGATAACGACTGCTTTACTCATCACTCTATTCCCAGCTACTACCAAGATAACCGCTAATGTACCTAACAAATGGATGTTGAAAAATGAATGAACTTGATTTTAGACAGCACAGCAACATACTAGATCGTGTCTTTCAAACTGCAGTTTATGACCAGATCAGTGTTTTCAAAATGTATGAGTTGTAACCAGTACTTTTAAAAATGAAAATGAACAAATTATCATAGGAAAAAATAGAAAAGAAAATATCAGCATTTACTATGTGTAGTAAACTATATACAACTAATGTCTCATTCATATACATATATGAACATTTCTAACTATGGGTCATGATTAAAAAGTTCAAAAGTCACTGAACTAAATGGCCCAATAAAACTCATCCCAATTTCCCATTAAAATGCTCAAGACGGTGCACACAAAGACAAAAATTAGCAATAGCACTAAAAATATACAAGGAAAAAGAAGCCAAAGTCAAGGCATTATTTCCACTAACTACATAGTATAAAAAACGGGTAAGAAGCATGTTCTTGGACCATATGCACAATGTATACCATACCTTTTGAACTTCAACAAGATAGATTCTCTAACAAATGTAGAAAAAAATCCTGAGTTGAACTCAGGAAATGCGGAAGATGCAACTGGCCAGATAAATCTGAAGAGCCAGTAATATTAGACTGAATTGCAGAAAACTGCCATTATGTAGGTCAAGAGCAAATACCAGCAATCTCATATGATTCAACTTACCTATGAAGATAATGAAAATGGTAGCTAATACATTCAGTGTGCTGGGCATCTTTTATATATGCGTGTATGTGTGTGTGCGTGTGTGTGTACACACACACTTTAAGTTCTGGAATACATGTACAGAACGTGCAGGTTACACAGGTATAAATGTGCCATGGTGGTTTGCTGCACCCATAAACTCGTCATCTACATTAGGTATTTCTCCTAATGTTATCCCTCCCCTTGTCCCCCACCCCGACAGGCCCCAGTGTGTGATGTTCCCCTCTCTGTGCCCATATGTTCTCATTGTTCAACTCCCACTTATGAGTGAGAACATGCAGGGTTAGGTTTTCTGTTCTTGTGTCAGTTTGCTGAGAATGATCGTTTCCAGTTTCATCCATGTCCCCACAAAGGGCATGAACTCATCCTTTTTTATGGCTGCATAGTATTCCATGGTGTATATGTGCCACATTTTCTTTATCCAGTCTATCATTGATGGACATGTGAGTTGGTTCCAAGTCTTTGCTATTGTAAATAGTGCTGCAGTAAACATACGTGTGCATGTGTCTTTATAAATAGAATTATTTATAATCCTTTGGGTATATACCCAGGAATGGGATTGCTGGGTCAAATGGTATTTCTGGTTCTGAATCCTTGAGGAATCACCACATTGTCTTCCACAATGGTTGAACTAATTTACAGTCCCACCAACAGTATAAAAGTGTTCCTATTTCTCCACATCCTCTCCAGCATCTGTTGATTCCTGACTTTTTAATGATCGCCATTCTAACTGGTATGAGATGATATCTCATTGTGGTTTTGATTTGTATTTCTCTAATGACCAGTGATGATGAGCTTTTTTTCATATGTTTATTGGCTGCATAAATGTCTTCTATTGGAAAAGTGTCTGTTCATAACCTTCACCCACGTTTTGATGGAGTTCTTTTTTTCTTGTAAATTTGTTTAAGTTCCTTGTAGATTCTGGATATTAGCCTTTTGTCAGATGAATAGATTGCAAAAATTTTTCCCCACTCTGTAGGTTGCCTGTTCACTCTGATGATAGTTTCTTTTGCTGTGCAGAAGCTCTTTAGCTTAATTAGATCCCACTTGCCAATTTTGACTTTGGTTGCAATTGCTTTTGGTGGCACACACATGCCTGTGTCCTGAATGGTATTGCCTGGGTTTTCATTTAGGGTTTTTATGGTTTTAGTTCTACGTTTAAATCTTTAATCTATCTTAATCTTTGTATAAGGTGTAAGGAAGGGGTCCAGTTTCACTTTTCTACATATGGCTAGCCAGTTTCCCAACACCATTTATTAAACAGGAAATCCTTTCCCCATTGCTTGTTTTTGTCAGGTTTGTCAAAGATCAGATGGTAGTAGATGTGTCGTGTTATTTCTGAGGCCTCTGCTCTGTTCCATAGGTCTATATATCTGTTTTCATACCAGTAATAGCCTTGTAGTATAGTTTGAAGTCAGGTAGCATGATGCCTCCAGCTTTGTTCTTTTTGCTTAGGACTGTCTTGGCTACACAGGCTCCTTTTTTAGCTCCACATGAAATTTGAAGTAGTTTTTTCTAATTCTGTGATGAACGTCAATGGTGGCTTGATAGCAATAGCACTGAATCTATAAATTACTTTGGGTAGTATGGCCATTTTCATGATATTGATTCTTCCTATCCATGAGCATGGAATGTTTTTCCATTTGTCTGTGTCCTCTCTTGTTTCCTTGAGCACTGGCTTGTAGTTGTCCTTGAAGAGGTCCTTCACATCCCTTGTAAGTTGTATTCCTAAGTATTTTATTCTCTTGTAGCAATTGTGAATGGGAGTTCATTCATTATTCGGCTCTCTGTTCACCTATATTGGTGTATAGGAATGCTTGTGATTTTTGCACATTGATTTTGTATTCTGAGGCTTTGCTGAAGTTGCTTATCAGCTTAAGGAGATTTGGGGCTGAGACTACAGGGTTTTCTAAATATACAATCATGTCATCTGCAAACAAACACAATTTGACTTCGTCTCTTCCTGTATGAATACCCTTTTTTTCTCTTGCCTGATTGCCCTGGCCAGAACTTCCAATACTTACGTCGAATAGGAGTGGTGAAAGAGGGCATGCTTGTCTTGTGCCAGTTTTCAAAGGGAATGCTTCCACCTTTTGCCCATTCAGTATGATATTGGCTGTGGGTTTGTCATAAATAGCTCTTATTACCTTGAGATATGTTCCATCAATACCTAGTTTATTGAGTGTTTTTAGCATGAAGGGGTGTTGAATTTTATCGAAGGCCTTTTCTGCATCTATTGAGATAATCATGTGGTTTTTGTCATTGGTTCTGTTTATGCAATGGATTACATTTATTGATTTGTATATGTTGAACCAGCGTTGCATCCCAGGGATGAAGCCAACTTGATTGTGGTGGATAAGCTTTTTAATATGCTGCTGGATTCAGTTTGCCAGTATTTTATTGAGGATTTTCACATCAATGTTCATCACGGATATTGGCCTGAAATTTTCTTTTTTTGTTGTGTCTCTGCCAGGTTTTAGCATCAGGATGATGCTGGCCTCATAAAACGAGCTAGGGAAGAGTCCCTCTTTTTCTATCATTTGCAATAGTTTCAGAAAGAATGGTCTCAGCTCCTCTTTGTATCTCTAGTGGAATTCAGTTGTGAATCCATCTGGTCCTGGGCTTTTTTGTGGTTGGTAGGCTATTAAATACTGCCTCAATTTCAGAACTCTCCACCCTACATCAACAGGCCAGGTGTGGCATTCATGCCTGCAATCCCAACAGTTTGAGAAGTCAAGGTGAGAGTTAGGGACTAACCTGAGTAATAAAGTAAGACCCTGTCTCTACCCAAAAAATAAATAAATAAATAACCAAACATGGTAGCATGTGCTTGTAGTCCCAGCTACTCAGGAAGCTGAAGCAGGAGGATGGCTTGAGCCCAGAAGTTTGAGGCCACAGTGAGCTATGATTGAGCAACTGAACTCCAGCCTGGGTGACAGAGCAAAACATGGTCTTTAAGAAACAAAACAAGAAAAATATTTTGGGTAAACAGCAGAAAATAAAAACAGAATTTTTTTTTAAGTCTTGTCCTCATCTAAGAAGTCAAAAGGAAAGTGCAATGGAGAAGAAAATATCAGGCAAGCTGGGTAGACAGGAAAGGTCACACAATTTTAAATGTAGTGATAGAAGGCCTCAGTATGGAGTTGACCTTTGAGTTAAGACATGAAAATAATGAAAGCAGGCATGTGGACACGTAGGAAAGAACATCCTAGGCAGAAGGACACAGACCAGGAAACCACAGTCCACTGTGTGGACAAGCTCAAAAACACAGATCATTTAGAGTAAGGATACAACTCTGGGTACATCAACACTGAAATATGGGCAGAGAAGCACAAGTCCTCAAAACAAAACAAAACAAAAAGAAGCAAGCAGAGATAGGGAATGACTAAACATAATTAGGTGTATTTAATTAGCCACACACATTAAATAGTGTGACTAATATGTAGCCATTAGAAGTTAAAAATGAAAGATTTTAATGGCCTGTGTATATACTTATGATACAAAGGAGAATGCTGTTAAATATTCTGTAAAAGTAAATATTTTTAAAACTACAAGAAATCATCCCAAAATGGAATAAGAATTTTTTTTTTTTTTTTTTTTTTTTTTAGGCAGAGTCTCACTCTGTCACCCAGGCTGGAGTGCAGTGGCACAAACTCAGCTCACTGCAACCTTCGCCTCCTGGGTTCAAGAGAGCACATCCAGCTAATTTTTGTATTTTTAGTAGAGACAGGGTTTTATCATGTTGGCCAGGCTGGTCTTCAACTCCTGACCTCAAGTGATCTGCCCACCTTCGCCTCCCCAAAGTGCTGGGATTACTAGCGTGAGCCACCATGCCTAGCAAGAAAGTCAATCTTAAGTGGTGGAATTACACATGAATCCCCTGTACATTCCAAATGTTTTAAAATTAGCATGTACTGTTTTTCCCTATCAAATTGAAATGAGTATAATTTAAAAGAATCATAATGGCTTAGAAAAAGGAAAACTAAGAATAAACTTATCTTTTTTCTATCTTGCATGCAAGAAGGCATGCCAATAAAATTATCTAAAGTGAAAATAAATTCTTAATTAGAAAAAGACTTTTTTTAACCAAGTAAAGGACAAACTTGTACTGCATCCTACTTTTTAGTAGGCAACTAAAGCTTAAAATTATTTGATCAGCTTTTAAAACCTCTATGACAAACCTTTATGAGTTTCTCAAAGCGTGGTCTTTAGGCTACTGAAATTTCCAAAGTTCTTCCGGAAGGTTTATCTTTTATATGACAGCAATATGACACTCACTGCCACTAGTCCTACAGTAAATTAAAACTATATCTGCAATTTCCCCCAGACCTCAAATCACTACCTAATTATGGTAAGAAGTTTTTTCCAGATAACAATAGCTGGAATGGGCTGTTTCAGGGATTTTTTGTTCACCCCAATGGGATATTGTTGAAATTTGCACCATTTCCTTCCTATATTCCCAGGACCACCTATCAAGAGAAGCCATAGTAAATACTCAACAAATGCTTGATAACCCATAAAACTACTTTAACCTGCTAAAGAAAAATAAACTAAAGAATTGAAATAAGTCTTGTCCTTGTGAAAATATATCACTCTTTTCACTCTAAAAGTGCTCTCCATCTTATCACACACATTTCACTGGCATTTACTTCTACATTTAGCCATTATTCCTGAATACTGCCAACTGACTCCTCAGCTAAACTTCAAACTCAAATTGCCAGCTATCAGCTGAAAATCTCTGCCTGCGTGGTTTTAGACATGTCTACAACTAACAAGCCTCACTGCAACAATTAGCATACTCTCATGTCCTGTCTGGTAATGGCATCAACATGCCCTTTTTTGTTCTCGGTAGTCTCCAGTACCCTTCTACCTCCATAGCCTTTGAGCCTGGTCCCACCACTTCCTGCCATAAACCGTCAATTCCAGGCACTCCTCCCCAAGCCTGTCACTCAATGGGTCTTCCTCATTACTCTTCTTCATGGAATGAGCTCCACAGACCATCGAGGCTGGCATTCTGCTGCAAGTCATTTCTCCCCTCTAAGGCTGACTTACCCTCTCCATCCTCAGATACGCAGACAGCTCTTTGTTTGAATCTTGGTTTACCACATTCATCACCACCTACCTGATCTTAATGATGAGTCCATGTCACTCCAGGTTCATGACCTGCTCAAGAATGAGGACCATACTTTCTTAAATTTTTTTGACTTTAGTGTCCTCAGGCCAAGCACGATGGCTTGCGCCTATAAACTCAGCACTTTGAGAGGCCGAGGCAGGTGGTTCACTTGAGGCCAGGAGTCCAAGACCAGCCTGGCCAACACGGTGAAACCCCATCTCTACCAAAAAATACAAAAAAAATTAGCCAGGCATGGTGGCGCACATCTGTGGTCCCAGCTACTTGGAAGGCTGAGGCAAGAGAATTGCTTGAACCCAGGAGGCAGTGAGCGAAGATTACGCCATTGCACCCCAGCCTGGGCAATAAAGTGAGACTCTGCTTCAAAAAAAAAAAAAAATTAGTGTCCTCAGCCGAACATAGAGGACACAGAAGTTCTCCAAGATCTCAGCTGCACAAAACTAAACTGACAGCGTCTCAAAGTGACCAGAGAACAGATTGTGCTGAATCTGGAAAAGTCAGTCATCTTGCCCTAGCCTTTGAACCTTTACTTCTCTGTGCCTAGTCAGAAAGTAAAGCAAGCAGCTCTCTGTGGAACTACAATAAATAGTGGGCACAGAATGAATGTCTCATTTACTTGACAATAATCCTTCTCCCCACAATCGCAGTCCAAGAAGGCAAAGCATCCCCTTAACAAAAGGCAACTATGTTTCATTTGTGTTATTCTCTTAGTAAGAACACACCATCCTTATCATCTGCTGATTACAGACTTCCAAGGCGGGGGTTCTCATTGAATACTCCCGCAATGAAACCTGCCTATAATGAATAACTCTACCTATCTTCTCTGCTCCAGAAGTGGCTGATAGGCCTTTCATCCAGGACTTGTTTTCTACCTAACAAAAGTTTCACAGATGCCAAATGTGTGCTCCAAAATGCCCTTCCTCCTGTGGTCTGAGACCCAGATGAAGCAGGGTCCTTGCGGCAATAATATTCTCTGCAATGCTTTTTGTCATCTTGGTTGTTGCACAGCTGGAAATAGTTTTCTTGTTCCCATTTACAATAGCCAGACATTCATCATCACTCTGACAAGAACTCTTGAGTGATGTCATGCTGCACAAGTTCAAGAAGGGCCCATGCAGGCTCTTCCAGCTTCAGACTTCTCACTCTTCATGGCAGCCTCAAGCATAGCCACTCTAAAGCAAAAGAAAATGGAGGCAGGCACAGACAGATACACCCACAAACATACATATGAGTATGTATAAACATACCCACACTCATCCCACACACACATAAATATACATAAGTATTAATTTTTGTAGGTTTGTATAAGCAAAAGGACAACTATGGAAGTCTATGGAACAAACTGATATCAGATGTGTAAGGTTAAAGTGGCAGAGAAAGATTTTTATGTTTACTTTAGACACATCTGTAGTGTTTGAATCACTGCAAAAAAAGTGATTTGGTTGGGATGCTTTCTATTGTGTTTACATCCCTGAGTGACTTGAAAATCATAAGTGAAATGCATTAGTGAAGCAAAGCACCATGATAAGGTGACTTCAAAATAAGTATTAGCCAGATGCGGTGGCTCACACCTGTCATCCCAACACTTTGGGAGGCCAAGGTGAGAGGATCCCTTGAGCCCAGGAGTTTGAGACTAGCCTGGGTAATGTAGTGAGAGACCATTTCTTAAAAAAGAAAAAGAAAAAGAAAAAGAAAAAAATACCAGGCATAGTGGCACACACCTGCAGTCCCAGCCACTTGGAAGGCTGTAGTGGGAGAATAGTTTGAGCCCAGGAGGTCAAGGCTGCAGTGAGCCAGGATTATGCCATTGCACTCCAAGACCCTATCTCAAATAAATAAAAAATAAGTCTGACTTTCCACAGGCACTAGATTTGAATTATTCTAGAAAGCAAACTATACACTGAGCAAAGAATCTCAAACACAAGTTGGGTTAAAAGTAAGAATAGAGAAAATGAGATGGAAGCAAGGCAGGGCTATAGATAAAACACAGCTATGTCTATCTCTAGACTTTAAAACAGATAAATCCTAGCAAAATATTTCAAGCATATAAAATGAAAATGAGATTACCAGGCTCTGTGGTCTCCTTCCCTAAGAGGGAAAGGCCAACTCACCTCAAAGTATTGAGATTATCTTGCAGAAAATGTACTTAAAATGGAAGAGTAACAAGATACATATGCATGAGTTTGAAGGCATTTTAAAAGAACTTCTCTTACTAATGTCATATGATAGAAGGTAAGTTCCATGACAGAAGGGGTCCATCCACATCTTGTTTCCTGCAGTGCTATCTTCCCAGCATAGGGTGGGTACAAATGTCTACTGAATATGGAAGAGTAATATAAAGGATTAAGGAACACATAGTAAATGAAAACTAGAATTACCAACCAGATATCAGTTCTTATTCTTATTTTCCGGATGTAAAAAGACAGGCACTTTGACCTACCCAGGAGTAGCAAAACTGGAGACAGAAAGCCTTTTGATCCCTTTTTCACCTCTTCTAGGCTTGGTTTATCTTCCAGGGTCCTTCCAGATCCTAACTTTCCAGGAGCATTCCCTGACCTCCACCACCTCACTGCTAAGGGTCAAGTGCTTCGCTTAGTGCTCCCGCAAAGTTATCTCTCTCATAAAACTTGTTACACTGAATTGTAATTATCTGTTAATCGTGTGTAAGCTCCTCCTGGAGGGTGGGATTCCTGCCTTATTCATACTCACCCCTAGTAACTAGCACAAAGTCTGGTATATAGTAGGCAGTCAGTTAAGTGCTCCTGAGATGGGGGCTTAAAAAAATAATAATAATAAATAATAATAAAAACATGTTTCCTCTGCCTCTGCCCCTGAACCATTTGTCCCTCCAAAGACCCAGGAATATCCTTCAATTAGGGCAGAATTTCAGGACCAGGGCAGTTAAAGGTTGGTCAAAGAGAACACCTAGACATAGGTGAAGAAAATTTAGTATAGCAGATTGACATAAAGTCTAATCTAGAGCATTGTTTAGACACACAAGGTAATGAACACAGGGAAACTGGCTATAAAGGAATGGTTCACAGTAGCAATCTCAGCATAGCAAATCCTAAACTCTGAAAAACATAGCACACATAATGGCCATAATGAACAAAATTTCCCTCAACTAACAGTTGGAAATCCCACCCATGGCTGGGTATTAGTCAAAGTCTTTTGCTTTTAGAGAAAAAGGATGGTTTTGAAAACATTTTCCTTTATTTTCATAATACAACAAACGCAGCTTGCCCTGCCTCATGCAAGCTTATTGCATGTTTGTTTTAGCACTGGACTAAAGTTAAGGGTCTGCCCTGTCATTATATCACTTTTTTTAAACAGTAACACAAAAATAAAATAAATTATAACCTAAATCCATGAATGTGGTAAAATAGTTCTCTTTCATTTCTGGAAAAAAAATAACTAGAATTTTACATGGACTTCAGGGTTAAAGTTTCTATAGCACTGATTAGATGACAGGGACATGCAAGTATTAAGACAATTTTCTTTGGCCCAGCCCCACAAGTTAATAATACAACAACAACACTGCTTTGAAATCATACTAACCTGCTAAAAAATGCCAAGGAGTTTAAATAAAATCATCACCACCGCCACACCACCCCTCCACTTCTCCCACCAAAAGTGTGTCCTAAAATGAAGTGTACTAACCTTGGGCTTCTCCAACTTAATTAACTTAATTTATTAAACATGCCAAACTCAAGTTCCCTTGCAGAAGATAAAACAAACTTCTGGGAAGATCATTCATTCAAATTGAATTCACAAGGTAATTGAAAGAAATTCGGCCAGCTTCTTTTTCTTTTTCTTTTTCTTTTTTTTCTTTCTTTTTTTTTTTTTTTAGCTTTTTGAGATGGAGTCTCACTCTGTCTGCCCAGGCTGGAGTGCAATGGCACAATCTTGGCTCACTGCAACCTCCACCTCCTGGGTTCAAGCAATTCTCCTGCCTCAGCCTCCCGAGTAGCTGGGATTACAGATGCCCGGCACCACACCTGGCTAATTTTTTGTATTTTTAGTAGACACAGGGTTTCACCATGTTGGCCAGGCTGGTCTCAAACTCTTGACCTCAGGTGATCCACCCGCCTCAGTCTCCCAAAGTGCTGGGATTATAGGCGTTAGTCACTGTGCTCAGCCTCTTCTCTTTCCTGTCTGTCTCCTGGGTACCCTAGCATCTCCAGATTCAAGAGCAATTCAGAGACATCCAAGTCAGTTCCACCTCTGACATGCAACTGAAAACCGACGTATATCCTCCTGTGACACAGAGGTACTGGGGAGCACATGTGAACCTACAGAGCTCCTGAATACTTCTCCCAAATGGATCCCACAGAGTGAAGATAATGAGTTAAATGCTTTAGCTCTAGGGATTTAAAATATATAGAAAGCAAGTTACTTCTACTGGAAGTTAAACCTAAAGAATTCTCATCATTATGTCATCTCTCACTGCAGTACCCACGGTGCTACTTGGTTTCCCCCTCTCTCCCCTTCCCTCTACTGCCTTGCCCTACCATTTACAAAGGCATTAATGCCAGTTTCAAACTAATAATAATTCTTTTTCTTCTGTGCTACAAATACCCAACTACTGTGGTTAAATACCATGTATAACATAAACAGGGTCAAGAATGCCAGTTGCCAGAAGAGTCATGTTTAAATTAGCATTAACCAGCAAGCCCTTCCCTAAACAAAAAAGAGAGAGGGGGAAAAAAAATGTTTTCTTGGACAGCTCTGTGCTTGCAGAATGACTTCAATCCCACATGTTCAAAAGGCTCCACAAGGTCCAGCTGTAACACAATAGCATCATTAATTTTTACTAAATTAAATTTCTCAAAAGTACAAAGCACTATCAATTTGCGGGGAGTGGGGAGGAAGAAACCACTTATTAGTTTATTCTACAACCTTTATATAATTTGAGTAAACTGGCAATAGTGTCTTAAAACCTAGCAGCCATAAGTTACACGGATTGTAGTGGAATAAAAGCCCATTCCTCCATCCATCATCTCTGCCCCTCACTCTGCCCCAATATGTGTTATTCAGTGTCTTTCTGCATCTTGAGGTTATGTAATACTTCCTCCTCACCTCCCTATCCCCATGTAGCACAACTCCCCCACAATTTGTCCCTTTGTAACTTTCCAGCCTTCATCACCCCACACTGTCACTTTGTCTTCATTACCCCACCATTCGTCTTTTAAAAGATATGCTATTCTTCAAGCCACATTTATAAAGTCGTCCCCTGAATCAAAACGTAATTCTCCATTCCCTGGCATGCCAAAGTTCTTGGACCCTACAGCTACCACCCAGTTACACAACACTGCACATACATATTCAATATAAACCGTGAGGCTCGCTGCATCTTTCCCCCCTGCATTGCAGTTCTTTCTGGAGCTTCCTTTTCACCAGCCTTGCATCTACCACATGGAAGGAATTTAGTAACTGTTTGCTGAAATAAAATCGCCTCCTTTTCTCTCAACTTTCTAAGACATCTATAATAGTTTTCCCTAAGGTTTTTTTTTTAAGAGACAGTCTCTCTCTGTCACCCAGGCTGTAGTGCAATGGCACAATCACAGCTCACTGCAGCCTTGAATCCTGGGCTGAATCCATCCTCCCTCTTCCGCCTCCCAAGTAGCTGAGACTACACACACATGCCACAATACCCAGCTAATGTATTTATTTTTTTGTAGAGACAGAGTCTCACTATGTTGCCCAGGCTGGTCTCAAACTCCTGGCTTCAAGTGATCCTCCTGCCTCAGCCTCCCAAAGTGTTGGGATTACAGGCATGAGCCACCACACCTGGCCAAGGATATTTAAATAAGAGGGTAACATGACATGTAAAAATAAGAAACCAAACAGTAGTACAATGCTGACTTAAGGCCAGAGAAGACTATTGGACTTTAAACCAAGAGCTTATGTTTAAGTTTTTATTACATCACAGTTCGGCTTTTAAAATAAATAACGTTCCTCAAGGGTGTAGGCATATTGATACCAAAACATAAAAGAAAAGGAAGATAGGCCACACATCAAGCACAGACATTAAAATCTTGACCTCAAACTAAATTCTAAAAGGTCTGTTATCTGCTGAATACTTGGAGCTTCCCAGTGAAAATGATACAGTGTATTCTGCCCAGATTGCAACTTTCCATACTAAGCATTTGAAATTATTCTTGGCCCTAAATATCACTTACTTCAGACTGAATGTCACTGTGTATCAAAAACACTGAGCAAGTGAAAATTTTATTCTTTGAATGTTCCAGTAGGTCACTAATGGAATAGATTCAGTAAAACCTTGCAGAGTCTGTGGTATAATTTGAAACAACAACAACAAAAAAATCAAATTACTTTCTGGAAAGTATTAGCTTTAAACAAAAATAGAAGTTTCGAAAGGGCTGCCACTTACATTCTTACCTCTGTTATTTCTTTCCCATCACTCACAGGGAGAGTGCTGTGTGCCCACAGACCTGAGCAGGAGCTGTTCCCCTGAGAGACAATGATGCAAATGGGTCAAGTGATGCCTAGTAGAAGTCAGACTGCAAGAATCACCTTGACCTCACCTTAGTGCATTAGCTAAGCAAACTCACAAGCTTTAAATAATAAAGGTAACAAGAGACTGATCTGAGGGGGGAAGTATTATTGATTCCCTTGAGGAAAAGAAAAAAAAAAAAAAAAACAGAGGAAATGAGCTCCCAGCTTAAGGATTTTTCTCCTCCAGGCATCCTCTGTTGCTGGTTTTCTTCCATCTTCCTGGCTCTCTAGACCTCTCACTTCCCCCTCTACCTTTTCCTACTGCTCTAACATAAAATAACCTCCCACCGGTTTCTAGCTATTTGGGAAGCTGGAAGGAACAGCAAGGATCACCAACCCCTTCCATTTTCCGGATGGGGAGACGGAGACCAGGAGCTGACCCGACCGGCTGAGGTCGCGCCGCTAGGGGACGTGGTGTGCCTTGCGGGCTCGGATGATGACAACCCAGCCTTCCCTCCTCGCTCCTCGCCCGTGCCTTCCTGCATCAAGCTACCTCCTTCTCTTGCCACTTGGTGTTTTTATCCTCAAATTAGACAAGTATCAAGAAAAAAATGCAACCTTAATATACTTAAAATGCTGATTATTATTCATAATTTTGCATTGGAGCAATTATACTCGCTCCTACTGGGATATGGAAATCAAGGGCAGAAACAACTAGGTGACATTCTACCTCCCTGTGTATTTTAATCCTATTTAGTTTGGTTCAATAACCATACCTTTAACATTCACCCTTTTTCCTTGGACTCACTCTTCTATCTGGCAAGAGAATAACTTCTTTAAAAACTTCGCATTTTCCAAGTGCACAGTCTCCCCTTAACCAGAACTGCAGACTCTGAATCACAGACCTCTGGCTTACCAGTTACGCTTCGCTGAGCAAACACACTTATGCAAATACGTGAAAAACAAACTGTTAGAGCCTGAAGGAATAGAGGATTTCGCTGTGATCATTATTTACGTTTTCAATATTTATGTTTACCAATATCTATCTAACCCCATAGGAAACGACGCGTCCATAGTGAAACAAGTCAGCACCCACATTTATGAAAAAGTCCACGGATTTCAACAAAAATGAAGAGAGGGGAGCAGAAGCGGAGAGCCACAACCTCAGGCCCCAGACAGCAGGCAGCAGCAAGTCCTGAATGCCTTCACTCGTAACATTTCAAAGGCCAAATGGCAGCAAACAAAAACAAGAATAAACTTTAAATCCATTCACCACAAAGCAGTCCCACGCAAGCCAAAGGAGCCGTCGATTTCAAAACCATCAACTCAAAGCCAGGTCCCTCCCTCGCCTTACAACCTCCAGTTACTTGCTAAGCACGTTTGTTAGGCGGCTGGACAGAAACTTAGTTAAAAGTCCTCAGCCCGGTGTGAGGGGGCAACCGAGTCGTCAGTGGGAAACAAGAGGTGTGGGAGCCCCAGTGGCGCAGGGAACCCTCGGAGGCGCACGTCCAGCGGGACGAGGTTTTGGGAGAA
>NW_012117221.1:2351738-2369852 GCF_000951035.1 Colobus angolensis palliatus
CCCTGGCCGCCCCAGATCTGGCCCGAGCTCAGCAGCGGAGCTGCAGACGGAGTCGCCACTCGGGGAGCGTCAGCCGCCGGTCGGCCCCTACTGCCCGGCTTTGGCGCGCTGGCAGGAGGAGGGGGCGCAGAGGGAGGGCCGGAGGAGCAGGGCCGACGCCAGCGTCTTCTCTTCCTCCGCCTTCCTTCTTTTCTGCTTGCTCCACGTAGCACAAGTCAGCAACTCCCGAACCCCCAGAGTCCGCCCTCCCCGCTCCCAAGCTGGACCCCTTACCTGGTGTGGCGCCCCCAGCTCCCCTGACTTCTGCGCCCCTTCCTCCATTCATTGGCTCGACAGCCCTCGCTGGCTGCAGGGCCGGGGCTAGAGGGTGGCCTTAGCCTCCCATTCATTATCTCAGCAGCCTCCCCCGCCCCGCCCCCGAGCCGACAGACCCGCAGCGGGAGACCCGTGGCCGCCAGCTCGGGTCCCACCTCCGCCCCTCCTGAGCTCACCCCAGCGCGGGACAGCTGGCAGGACTCCGGTGGACGCCCCGGCAGGGCATGGGGCGTTTTCACGTTGTTGCTCTCCTCTTGCCACTCGAAAAGCTCTGGAAAACATCGCGGGGCCCGCAAACCCCCGAAATGTGGCCTCTCTTTCGTGGTTCATTTTCTAAACTTTCCAGAAGGCGCAAAGTTTCTCCCAGCGCCGCCCTACACTGGAGGCTGAGAAGAACGCAGAGACGGCTTTGCTGCTAGAAAGGTGCATACGTTTCTAGTTCTGATTTTTCACTTCACTGGATCTGTAAACCAAAGCAAGTGTGTCTGCTCCCCTAGTTCTCCATATCCATGATTATACATTTCTCTTCCGCTTTCCCAGTGTAGCTTTGCAAGTGTAAACTATCAATTTTAGTGAGAGTAATTAAGGGCGGGGACTGCACACCTGGAGGTGTAGGTGGGAGCGGCGCGGGACTAAGGCCCAGGGATCATACTCAGGAGAGTGGCAGCCACAGGGATTCGCCCAGGTCTTACAACAACACCCACTCGATGGGGTCTCCGTAGCCACGCCACCTCACCACACCCATCTCCCACTTCTGGCTTCCCAGAATTTCCGGAGTAATCAGAATTATCAACCTCTCGCTGCACAGCTAAGGCCACCGCATATCAAAAATAGCAGCGTGTGAGTAAAAGTTTCATAAGCCCTCGCCTTGAAATGGCACAGAGGACACAGCACGACAGCAGTAAGGCATGGGAACTCAGCAGAACTGATCTCATTGAGAGAAACGCAGAACAGCGAGGCAGGGCTATGTCGGTGGTGGCCACCCGGTAACCGTGGGCTTTGCAAAAGAGAAAGGTCACTGCAAACCGCAGTTGGACGGAAGCTTTTCAAGCCTCAAGTGAGTTATGCTGTGACAGGACCATGACCATCTCCCACCGGTGACTGCTTAGAACCTTGACCAAGCTCGTGTGGTTTTCGCAGGATGCTCAGGGCTGAGCCCTGGCTGTAAATAATTTACTATCTAAAGCTGTTTCCTTTTTAAAACAATGGTTCTACTCTTAAAAAAAAAAAAATTCGAATCTTTGTTAAAAATCCACTTCAAATAACTTTGCTTTCTATACCTTTCCTACCAATATATGATTTGTTTTATAACAATTTACTATGTGAAAAAATTGAAATTTTAGTACATGCACAGTGCTAATATGTTCATGCACAATGCTACTATGTGTACAGCATGCAGAAATGTGTATAAATACAGACTGTGAATACAGACCACTCCCTTATCTCACAGATAATGATAGGGGTTGATACTAAACTATAAGAAATATTATATTGGGATGAATAGGCAAATGTTCACTATAAAATCTAAGTATCATAAAAAGTATATATTGGTAAGAAAAAAATATACTCGAAAGAGGTTTCCATATATTTTTAACCATAGCTCTACTCAATTCAGAAAAATCACTTATTAGCTAATTTTCCTGTCTCTTTCTTCCTATACACTCTACTTACTGTCAGATTTCTTAACACCAATACTTCTCTATCTACTATAAAGAACATTTTAAAATTAATTATTTCCATGTTTAGCCTTTCCCCATAAATCAAAGGTAAAGTAAAAGGAGTTTCTTACCACTCAACTTGAATATTTTTAATATGTTGATTTTTTTCTCTTACCTTCTTAAAGAACACAGTTGCTTCTGTTTTGACTACATATTAACTATTTTAACTACTCTGTGGCCCCTTCTAACATCAAATTGGGAGGCCTGTCCGTACAAGACATGTGTATTCAAAAGTAAGTCATTTGCTATAAAACACTTCATTTCCTCTTTATTTGGCCTGGTGTGGCCTGAAATGAAATACAAAACAAACTAAAAGGTCTGCCTGGACAGACCTGTCTTCCTGACAAGCGTGGACCTGTCTGAATGAGACAGCTTCTGCAGCCAGCTTTAGATCGATAACTTTAAAATTAAATGTAGGTATGTACATCCAGTGGAAAAGGACAGAGAAAATGAAATACAATACAGAATTCAGTTCATCTTCTAGATTAATCCATAAAACCTAGCTCATTATGTTCCAAATGAGCTACTTTTCTCATCTGTAAAATGGAATAGTAGTACCAGAGCAGTCTTTTATATGGTTCCAAGTTGTCTTCTATCAAAATAAAATAATATATTTGAGTGGGCTTCTGAAGACACTAACATTAATGATGAGGTTTCAACAGCAACAAAGAATACCTTGATAAATTTTCTTGAATGTTTTCTCCTGTCTGTAGTCCTCTTGTCATTCAGACATTCCCTTTCTTGAAGAGTCATCCTGATGCTTTCTGTCCTAACCTTTCTCTCCTACCCTCTGCCAAGCAGGATTTCTTTAGATTTGTTTCTTCGAATGACTTCAGCAGAGGCGAAGAACCAAAAGACACGTGGAGCTGTCAAACATGACAAAAAATATACTTAGCCACAGTGGCTCGTGCTTATAATCCCAGCACTTTGAGAGGCTGAGGTGAGAGGAGCACTTGAGCCCAGGAGTCCGAAGCTGCAGTGAGCTATGATTGTGCCACTGCACTCCAGCCTGGGCAACAGAGCCGGACCCTGTCTCTTTAAAAAGTTTTTACATTTTTAAATATATATATATATATATTCAGCAAAATGAAGCCAGGCATAGTGGCTCCCACCTGTAATCCCAGCATCTTGGGAGGCCGAGGTGGGCAGATCACTTGAGGCCAAGAGTTTGAGACCAACCTGGCCAACATGTCTGTCTCTACTGAAAATACAAAAATTAGCCGGTATAGTGGCGCATGCCTGTAGTCCCAACTATCGGGAGGCTGAGGCATGAGAATCTCTTGAACTTGGGAGGCAGCGATTGCAGTGAGCCAAGATTGCACCATTGCACTCCAGCCTGGGCAACAGAACAAGACTCTGTCTCAAAAAAAGAAAAAGTTCAGCAAAATGAAACACTGTGATGGATATTTCAAGTTTGGGTTTTACATTAATATCTGGAAGGACACCATAGACCTTGTCAGACTATTGATATAAGCTAGTGATCCAAGGACTATAATTTAAGAAGCATTTAGGGTGGAAAAATTGGCTGTCACTGCCTTTGGCACTATTATTTGCTCAAAAGCGTTCCCCAGTCATGGCACACTCATGGAAGAGTTCTCTCTTCCTCCCTCTGTTTACTTCCCTCTGGCAAAAAGCTTTTGAAATTTTCTATTAGAGAGTAATCAAAACTATCAGCAGAACGATCTGCTGGAAACTTTCCCTCCAGTCTATTAAGGTAGAGACTGATTCAGAGACTGTATTTTGGTGAAACAATACCCTAAGAGAACTCAGCCTTTTCGGGAAAGTTTTGCAGATGCCTCCAGGCATAGTTTTCTTCCTCCTTGAACTAGGGTATTTGTGCCTCTCCAGTGTTTTTCCCCTTGGCTAGGGGAAAAAAAAAAAAAAAAAGAAAAGCATTCTCCTTAGGAAACCTTTCTATTTTAAAAGGCCAGCGGCAAAAGTGGGTGGGGCAGCCCAATTTAGTAAAAAAATAATAATAATAACACTCTTTAGAATACGGGTGGCACAAGGAGGCTCCAAAAATGGAGAGAATTTGGGTTTGTGTGCAGCAGCCTCCTGCAAGGACTAGGCTGCAATGAAAACCCCAAACAGAGTAACTCTGTGTACACCTTTTTCTTATCACATACATCTGCATGAATAATCTGGGTAATATCAGAAGTAGGTCAAGGCTAGCAAATCCTTTCTCTGTAGGCTCCCTCATCCAAAGTAAAAAAGGCTTAGATCTAAAACAGAGTGAAGACAGAAAAGGAACAGGAAAAAAAATTATAGGTGTTATATATACAACTATAAAGCTAAAAATGGATCTGGATACAAAGAAATCATAGAAAGGGTCAACAAAACAAAAACCTAGTTCTATAGAACAATAGTAAAATAGATAAATTTCTGGTAAAATTGACAATGAAAAAAGAGAAAAGAAACAAGGCTATGAATATGGAGATTATAATTACAGTTTTAGTAGAACTTTTTAAATCTCAGAATACTATGAACATTAAAAAACTTGGCTGAAACACTTTCTTCAATAAATTAATTTTTAATTCAAAAAAAGATGAAAATTGAAATAATATATGATTTTACATTTTCCTTTGTTAACAAAGTTTTTTTAAATAATGATATTTGCAATATAGATATAAACTCATGCAAACTCTCTGTAGTGTAATTTAGCAAGACAGTATAGTTACATTTTGTATGATTTTAATTGAAGTACATTTATTTATTTGTTTATTTAAGATGGAGTTTCATTCTTGTTGCCCAGGCTGCAATGGCACAATCTCGGCTCACCACAAACTCTGCCTCCTGGGTTCAAGTGATTCTCCTGCCTCAGCCTCCCGAATAGCTGGCATTACAGGTGTGTGCCACCATGCCCAGCTAATTTTGTATTTTTAGTAGAGACAGGGTTTCTCCATGTTGGTAAGGCTGGTCTCGAACTCCTGACCTCAGGTGATCTGCCTGCCTCAACCTCCCAAAATGCTGGGATTATAGGCATGAGCCATTGCACCCGGCCAAAGTATATTTAAATGTATGATAAACATATCAAGAAAATTTTACTTTATGTGCAAAATTTTAAAGTAATATAAAGCTCAGTATTTTTAAAACTTGAAAAACAGCAAAATTACAGAGCTCAAATACTTTTTAATAAATTATAAAATTGTATTAATTCAAAAATGATATGAATGTATTTAAGATCTTTAAATAATTTAAATTCTTATTTCTAAATAAATATGCAAAAAAGTTCAAAGTTTTGGTTGGTAAGACTTACCAAATCTTCATAGACAAATAACCTCTATTCAAATGGTTGCAAAGCATAGAAAAAGAAAAAAAGCACCCCAGTCCATTATGAGCTAATAAAATTTTGATACCAAAACCTGACAAAGCCATAGAAAAGAAAATACTAGACCAATCCAATAAGGAATAAAAAAATGGTAAATTCTACATATAGTGTTTTTAAACCAAGTTCAATGTGTTTTGTTTTTTGTGGTGTTTTGGGTATTTTTCTTTTTTTTTTTTTTTTCGAGAGGGAGTCTTGCTCTGTGGCCCAGGCTGGAGTGCAATGGCGCAATCTCGGCTCACTGCAAGCTCGACCTCCTGGGTTCGTGCTATTCTCCTGCTTCAGCCTCCCGAGTAGCTGGGACTACAGGTGCCCGCCACCACACCTGGCTAATTTTTTTGTATTTTTAGTAGAGGTGAGGTTTCACTGTGTTAGTCAGGATGGTCTCAATCTCCTGACCTCATGATCCACCCGCCTTGGCCTTCCAAAGTGCTGGGATTACAGGCGTAAGCCACTGCGCCCAGCCAATGTGTTTTCACAATATGCATAATAAACATGTTGGATTGATACCATAAATGTAAAGATGGCTTAATATTAGAAAATGTGGCTGGATGTGGTGGCTCACGCCTGTAATCCCAGCACTTTGGGAGGCTGACGCGGGCAGATCACGAGGTCAGGAGTTCCAGAGCAGCCTGACCAACATAGTGAAGCCCCATCTCTACTAAAAATATAAAAATTAGCCAGGCACGGTGGCGCACAGCTGTAGTCCCAGCTATTAAGGAGGCTGAGGCAAGAGAATAATTTAAACCTGGGAGGTGGAGGTTGCAGTGAGCCAAGATCGCGCCCCTGCACTCCAGCCTGGGTGACAGAGTGAGACTCTGGGGGAAAACAATAAATAAATAAATAATTTAAATATATATATATATATATGTGAAAATGTAAAGTAATTCACAACTCATTTTTTTTATCTTAGCAAAGTAGGAATAGGGAGGAATTTCCTGAACATGATAGAGAGTTGCTACCAATAACCCAACTCTAGAAGCATTATTTTTAATGTTAATTCATTCAACATTTTTCTTTCAAAATTGGCAACAAAGATAGCTTTTACCATCTCCATTCAACATCATACTGAAGCCACTTGTCAATATAATAAGACAAGAAAAACAAATTAGAAGGTATAAAAGTTAGAAAACAAGAAAAGTATGATTTATAGGTTATATAGTTGTCTGCTTAAGAAATTCAAGCAAATCCAGTAAAGTATCTAATAAAGAGAGCTTAGCAACATTGTTGAATATGAGATCAATATGCAAAAAAGCCACACCCCCTTAGAAAAAATAATTTTTTAAAGACCTCTCACACATATTGATACAGAACTGCTGAGCTCCTGGCTAAACCCCACCCTCGAGCCTGGAACCCCTGACCTAAGTAAAAACAGCTGATCCTGAAGGGCTGGGCTTCTGGCTAAACCCCACCCTCAAGCCTGGAACCTCAGCCCTAAGTGAAAACAGCTGACCCCATTTTTCCGCCCAAGTAATTGCCTTTTGGCCCACCCTGCCCCCTATCCTGTGCCCATAAAAACCAGACCAGCTGGAAGAAAAAAAAAGGAAAAGAGAAGCACAAGCAGCTGACTGGAGGGGATACAAGCAGCCAAGCAGCAAGCAGAGAAGCAACTAAGCATCAGAGGCTATGGATAAATGTGGCTAACTTCAGAAAGTGCAGTTTCAGAAGGGAGCCCAGCCAGAGACAGCTGGGCTTCAGGGAAAGATCACCTTTTTCCTGCACCATCCCCTTTCCAGCTCCCCTTTCACTAAGAGCCACTTCCACTGCTCAATAAAGTCTTCTGCATTCATGTTTTAAACAGTTCATGTGACCTTATTCTCCCTGGACACCAAACAAGAACTGAGTGTCAAAAAGGGCAGGTGCAAGAGGCTGTCACCCTGACTCTTCACTGAGCTGTTAACACTTAGCCATCCACGGACCGCTGGCTGAGTAAAATGAGCTACTCCATTCCTGTCCACGAAGGGGGTCAAGGTCAAGGTAACAAATACCATCTCAATATTGGCAACAAGTCTTTTTAAAAAAAAAAAAAAATTTTTTTTTTTTTTGAGATGGAATTTAGCTCTTGTTGCCCAGGCTGGAGTGCAATGGCACGATCTCAGCTCACTGCAACCTCTGCCTCCCGGGTTCAAGCGATTCTCCTGCCTCCTGAGTAGCTGGGATTACAGGCATGCACCACCATGCCCAGCTACTTTGTATGTTCAGTAGAGATGGGGTTTCACCATTTTGGCCAGGCTGGTTTTGAACTCCTGGGCTCCAGTGATCTGCCCACCTTGGCCTCACAGAGTGCTGGGATTACAGGCATAAGCCACTGTGCCTGGCCCATATTAGCAACAAGTCTTTATTATAACTTTAATCAAAACTAATAGAAAAGTACAGTGCCTGTATGGAAAATTATAAAACTTTATTAAAATACATTAAAAGGCCTGAATATGCACCATGTTTGTGGATGCAAAACCTCCAATAACATAATGCAATCTACTCAAAATTGCAATAGGGTTTTTCACAGACCCTGACAACTTGATTCTAAAATTCAGGGGTGAGCCTAAGAAGCCAAGAATAATCAAGAGAATTCTGGAGAAGCATAATGAGGGAAAATTTTCCATCCAGCTATCAAGATAATCTAAGGCTTCTTTTTCAAATTAAAAAAAAAAAAAATGTGGTATTGGTGCAGTGGCTGATAAATAACGTAGTGAAAGAGAATTCAGAAACAACTACATATAAATGTCCAAGTCCATGCAAATTCATACATCAAGGATGATTTGCATAAAAGAACAAAGCTGAAGGCATCACGCTATCCAACTTCCACCTATACCACAGTGCTACGGTAACCAAAACAGCATGATACTGGTACAAAAACTGACACATAGACCAATGGAACAGAAGAAAGAACCGAGAAATAAGACTGCACACCTACAACTATATGATCTTTGACTAACCTGACAAAAACAAGCAATGGGTAAAGGATTCCCTTTTCAATAAATGTTGCTGGGATAACTGGCTAGCCATATGCAGAAGATTGAAACTGGCCCCTTCCTTACACTATATACAAAAATTAACTCAATATGGATTAAAGACTTAAATGTAAAACCCCAAGCTATAAAAACCTCTTGAAGACAGCCTAGGCAATATCATTCAGGACAGAGGCATAGGTAAAGATTTCATAATGAAGACACCAAGTGCAAAAATTGACAAATGGGATCTAATTAAACTAAAGAGCTTCTGCAGAGCAAAAGAAACTATCAACACAGTAAACAACCTACCAAATGAGAGAACATTTTTGCAAACTTTGCATCTGACAAAGGTCTAATATCCAGCCTCTGTAAGGAACTTAAACAAATTTACAAGAAAAAACAAGCAACCCCATTAAAGTGGGCAAAGGACACAGACAGACATTTTTCAAAAGAAGACATACATGCAGCCAACAATCATATGAAAAAAAACTCAACATCACTGATCATTGGAAAAATGCAAATCAAAACCACAATGAGATACCATACTATCTCACACCAGTCAGAATGGTTATTATTAAAAACTCAAAGAATAACAGATGCTGGTGAGGTTGTGGAGAAAAAAAAAAAACAGCTTATACACTGTTGGTGGGAGTGTAAATTAGTTGAACCATTCTGGAAGACAGGGTGGCAAGTCCTCAAAGACCTAAAGACAGAAATGTCATTCAACCCAGCAATCCCATTAGTGGGTATATACCCAAAGGAATACAGAAATCATTCTATTATAAGGACACAGGCATACTTATGTTCTTTGAAGCACTATTCACAATAGCAAAGACATGCAATCAACCTAAATGCCCATCAGTGACAGGTGGGCTAAAGGAAATGTGGATAAAGAAAATGTGGTACATATATGCCATGGAATACTATGCAGCAATAACAAGGAATAAGATCATGTCCCTTGCAGGAACATGGATGGAGCTGGAGTCCATTTTAAAAGGTTCTCAACCTTTTGAAAAATAGTGTGATGTAGAGAACTGATATTTTCTCCTCTATAAGAACCTTTAAAAACTGGTGTGACATAGGGATCTGATACTTTTTCCTCTATAAGAACCTTTTAAAAAGTAGTGTGACGTAGGGATCTGATATATTTTCCTCTATATAAAGTGCCAATTATCTTAGTATCGTGGCACATGTATACCTATGTAACAAATCTGCCCGTTCTGGACATGTATCCCAGAACTTAAAGTATAATTTTAAAATTTAATTAATTAATTAAAAAGTTACTTTGTTATATATAAAATGAGTATTAAATAAGTTTTTTTTTAAAAAAAAAAAACTTCTTAATGAATTAAAAACCTAACTTTGCAAAGTGGAACTTCCAGATTTTTGGAATATCTTCATCACTTCAAGGTAGAAAAGAATCTCTTACAAAAGACACAAAAATACAAACCACAAAGAATTGCTCCTTTCCTTCAAATAAAATATGGCTTGTTCTGATATGCTGGATTTTTGCAAGATCTAGTAGCTCACAGGATGTTGGCCTCAAGTTCTGCAATGAGTAATCCAGGGAATGTGAACAGTATTATGTCATCCTGTGCAACAGCAGGAAAGAGGTTTTCCTACATTATGTGTATTTTATGTCATTTCTGTGTTTTGCCTTAATGGCCTAGTATACCTTCTAGGGCAAGGTGGAAGCAGCAGTGCCCATGTGCCCTTACAGCAGGCTCTGAAATATTTCTAGGTATAGACCTGTCCCTTTGAGAACCTAATCAAAGCTATAGATAAATGTAGAATATAGGCCGGGCGCGGTGGCTCAAGCCTGTAATCCCAGCACTTTGGGAGGCCGAGACGGGCGGATCACGAGGTCAGGAGATCGAGACCATCCTGGCTAACACGGTGAAACCCCGTCTCTACTAAAAATACAAAAACTAGCCGGGCGAGGTGGCGGGCGCCTGTAGTCCCAGCTACTCCGGAGGCTGAGGCAGGAGAATGGCGTAAACCCGGGAGGCGGAGCTTGCAGTGAGCTGAGATCCGGCCACTGCACTCCAGTCCGGGCGACAGAGCGAGACTCCGCCTCAAAAAAAAAAAAAAAAAAAATGTAGAATATATATATTGTAGGAGAGGCCCCTAGTGACAATATCCATTCTTGCCATCTTGGACATCAGCTTCTTTTGGAGATAGTTGAGGATATGTAACAGTTCTCTCCAGTAGAATGTGAGCATAAGCGACTTCTGCCAGTTCTGAGACTACCTATGAAATCCTCCCATGGGTGCTCCTCTGTGCTGTGTGTCCCTTCTGGCTAAGATGGTGTTGCTCACACCAACTTTGGAAGCCATGAGTTGAAGATAATAAGCAGCCATAGTCCTGACACCTAAGCATCCATATGGAGTAGCACCTCTCTGCTAACATAAATAGCCACTATGGATTCTTGTGTGAAAAAGAAATTTCCTTGATCCATTAAATTGTGAGAATCTTAGCTTAACTAATGCATATATTCACACACCTTTTGAACATAATCTCAGGGGTTCAATGACACCCTGTAGCCTAGATCATGGATGGATCAGAGAAAAGGAGAGACTCGAATGTACTGCCCCTAGAGTGAGCACTTATTATAAGTGGACAAGTTAGAGATGTGACACCTTTGCAGAAACTCTACTGGATTGGGCACTGATTATGTTGAACTGAATGACTCTGCCAAACTCTTGCATCTCTCAGAGGCCAATATATACTCTGCCAGATACAGAGACAGAGTACATTCCAGTGATTTTTTTTTAAAGGACACAAATGGAAGACTAGTTAGCAATATCAGGAACAAACTACTGATATACACAACACGGGTGAATCTCAAAACATGATGAGCAAAACATGACACAAAACAGTACATACTACATGAGTTCATGTTTATAAAGCTCTAGAATAGAAAAAACTAATCTATGAGCATTGATTGCCTTTGGGGTGGGGATTGACTGAAAAGGCACACAAGGAAACTGCAGTTAGGGAAATGTCCTGTATATCTTGCTTTGTGTGGTGGTTACATGGGTATATGTAAATATGTAAATAATATTTACATGGGTATATGTAACCACCACACAAAGCAAGATGCAAGACATTGCACTGAACATTTAAGATTGGTAGAATTTATCGTTTATAAATTATACCTCAATAATATATTTTTGAATTCAAATGAGGCAGGTTGTGGTGACTCATGCCTGTAATCCCAGCACTTTGGGAGGCCAAGGCGGCAGATCACTTTAGGCCAGAAGTTCCAGACCAGCCTGGCCAACATAGCAAAATGCTGTCTCTACTAGAAATACTAAAAATTAGCTGGGTGTGGTGGCATGCATCTGTAGTCCCAGCTACTCAGGAGGCTGAGGCAGCATCGCTGGAGCCTAGGAGGTAGAGGTTGCAGTGGGCCAAGATCACGCCACTGCACTCCCGCCTGGGTGACAGAGCGAGACTCTGTCTCAAAAAATAAAAAAAAGAAAAGCAAATGAAATTATTGGGGTCTATCCATACAATAATATTTCTAAAACTATTATGGAATAATGTTCAGCCATTAGATCCTTTGGGAGCTACTGTTGTGATTAACCACACACTATCACTATAACACCTAACAGCAGAAAGTGATTGTACTCCTAGGTAAAACCAAGACACACGATAAACATGTCCTAAGACAAATTAAAAGAAACAAGTTAATAGTTTGTTCCTATGCATAAAGCTTGTGGTTTCTTAGAGATAGCATCCTAATTCCATGTAACCATAAAATATACTTTGATAATCAGTGTGTATGGTTTTTCTGTCTGTAGCGGGATAGAAGAATTAATTGACAGGACTCTATTTTGAGATTCTTATTCCGTATTGTCTTCTCCCTGTATTTCCACTTTTCCCTCTCTTGTTGCATAGTAATATACTCTGTGCTTATTGCTCAAGAAAGTACACGACAGGACAGGAAACAGAAGAGCCAAAAATCTTTACAGAAAGATTAGGAGAAAGGGATTTAAAAAGTGGTGTGAATAGACCTTAGTTCCACAGACTAAAAACAGATACTCTATAAGTGAAAGAGTGATAAACAGAGGTCTGTGTATCCTGAGAGCAGAGAGGTCATCTGCCCTGCTTGCCAGCAGTGAGGCTGGGGAGACAGCAAGACCCTGGAGAACAAAAGACTTCAAGGGATGGGAATTCTTAGGTAGATGGACCCTAGAATAGCTTAGTCACAGATGCCTATGTCCCGTCAATGGCATAGTGGCAATGGACTTGGGCAAATGAAGTAGCAAAGTTAACCTCTAATGACCAAAACTAGCTGGACCTTCTCCAACATGTTGCAACTACAGAAAACCCTGGAATGCTGACTGACTTGGGTAGCTATGTGTAATTCCCTAAGAATGAAAGAAAACTCCAAAAAGCTGAGCTCCTGTTTCCCCACTAACTCTGAAGAATAAGGGTACCAGAGCAGGAATTTAATCTGAAATAAAGAAAAATACTCTTGCATATCTAAATTTATTGATGGGATGATTCAAATCTACTGTACTGGCCAGATTCAGTGGCTCACATCTATAATCCTGGCACTTTGGGATGCCAAGGCAAAAGCATTGCTTGAGCCCGGGAGTTCAAAACCAGCTTGGGCAACATGGAAACATCCTGTCTCTACTTTTAAAAATAATTTAAATAAAGAAAAGAAAAGGAATAAGCCCACTGTATTAGTTTGATAAGGCTAGTATAACGAAATATTGCAGACTGGCTGGCTTAAGCAACAGAAATTTATTTGCTCAAAGTTCTGGAGTCTGGCAGTCCAAGGTCCCAGTGTTGGCAGGGTTGTTTCTTCTCAGGCCATTCTCCTTGGCTTGTCTTCTCCTTGTATCTTCTCTTCATATTCCCTAGGTCTGTGTGTATCTAGGTCCTAATCTCCTCTTCTTATAGGGATATGAGTCATGTTGAATTAGGACCCATCCATGTGACCTCATTTACCTTAATTACTGTTTTTAAGGACCTATCTCCAAACAGACACATTCTAAGGTACTGGGGTTTAGAACTTCAAATTAGGAATTTAGAAGGGGAAACGTTTCAGCCTATAATACCCACTAACTGTGGAGTCCTCATCCATGATTGCCAGGAATCCTTGGGCACCTCATGTCTACACCATGGAAAGATTACAAATCCCAGAGTAAGAACCACTTTGGTATAAGACATAGTCACAACCTGGAGAGGATTACTATGCAGACAAGAGGTGACCCTGCAGAAATCACTGCTAATTTGCAGAATACAAATTGACTGTAATGAGTTTGAAGCAGTAGCAGAGGACACTTTAAACCCCTTGGGAAGACGCAGTGTGATCAGAAGAAAGAAAGTGATAGCACTTGAGCGTTACTAGGATTTGCTGATGAGGATAATTTATTTCCAATATCTAAGAAAACATCTAGAAAGGAAGGAGTATGAAAAGTTATCTTTAAAAACTTTTTCTGAGACTTTAGGTTTCTGAAAGATTAACAGTAGAAATTACTGGACTTCTTCCCAGAGAGAGATCTGCCCTGACTTGTAGAAATTTAGATTGAGAGAGCATGAATCTGACCATTAGGGACAAGTTTTGGCAAGTGTATTAAACTGAGTACCATAATCAGTTCCAAGATGAACTTGAATGAACACAATCCTCCCCTTCTATAATTTCTTTCTTTCTTTTTTTTTTTTTTTTTTTTTTTTTTTAGGACAGATTCTCGCTTTGTTGGCTAGGATGGAGTGCAGTGGCACAATCTAGGTTCACTACAACCTCCACCTTCCAGGTTCAAGTGATTCTCCCGCCTCAGCCTCCCGAGTAGCTGGGACTACAGGTGTGTGCCACCATGTGTGGCTAATTTTTGTGTTTTTAGTAGAGACAGGTTTTCACTATGTTGGCCAGGCTAGCCTCTAACTCCTGGCCTCAAGTGATCCACCTGCCTCAGTCTCCTACAGTGCTGGGATTACAGGCAGGAGCCACCGTGCCTGGCCCCCGCTTCCATAATTCTCCCAACAGGCAAAGGAGAGGGAAGAGGTAGAATTGCTGCTTATCTTCTCAAGCAGGAACACTGAGTCAGCCTTTGTTAGCAGCGCTACCAGTGCTAACACACTGAACAAATGAATGAAGTGGCCACCATGGCAAAGAGGGAGGCTGCATGGGCCCAAGAGCATGGGTTTCCACTTACCAAAGCTGATCTAGCTAGAGCTACTTCTGAACCTTCAAACTGCCAACAACAGAGACCAGCTCAGCCCCTAGATTCTTTGATGAGACCAACTAGTAACTTGGTAGCAAGATTGCTAGGTTGGGCCTCTTCTTTCTGGACGGATTAGTAGTTCATTTCCTTAGGAATAGACACCTAGTCTGGATATGTCATTTCCTTTCCTGCCCTTGGGGCCTCAGCCAATATTGCTATCCAGGGCTTATGGAATGCCTGACCTATAGGCATGGAATACCATGCAACATTCAACCTGGGCATTTAGTTTACAATGAAGAAGGTGTATGTGGGCTTATCACATACTGCACCATCCAGAAGTTTCCTACTAACGGATGGAATGTTGCGATGAAGACGCAGCTAAGGCATCAACTTGGGACAGTACCTGGCAAGAATACAGAACTATTTTTCAGGATGCATTATATGCATTGGATCAGGGATGTTTATGCAGTGCTTTGCCACTAACAGGAAAAATACATGGGTCCATGGACCAAGAAGATGGAAGCAGAAGTGACCCCACTTATCATCACTGTCAGTGACTCCCTGCAGCACCTCGTGCTTCCCTTCACACAACTTTGGGCTTTTCAGGGTTAGAGTTCTGCACTCTTGCAAAATTCCCATTGAACTACAAGTCATGCTTGTTGCCTGGGCAAATTGGGGTCCTTATGCCTAGAAATCAGCAGACAAGTGCAATCACCATCCTTTCAAGAATAATCCACCCTGATAATTAACAGGAGGAGAGAGGGCTGCTGTAATTAAATGGGGACAGGAAGGAAGATGTATGAAACTCACAGGGCCCACTTGGGTGCCTCTTGGTACTCCCTTGTCCAACTATGGCTATGAATGGACAAATATCACAACTAAAGAAGAGAATGGTTACAAAAACACAGACCTGTGAGGAATGAGGGTTTGGGTCACACCATGAGGTACATTAGCAAGACCGGCAGAGGTGTTCACTGAGGGTTTAGAGAATTAGCATGTATAATAAGGGAAGAAGAGGGTGAGTACTATTTTTGATCCTGAGACCAACTATTGTGATGAAGCCTGACATCCATCCTGCTAGTCTTCCTCTTCTAAGTTTTCCCTCAGGAAAAGAGGCCCATCAGACACTTGGAGGTGCTGCTACCTCAACAAGTTTGGAGAAATAGCTCCACACGGAGCAAGGGGTGGACTATAGAAGACACAGAAATGTGCCATTCAGATCCCTTTCAAGAAAGCACACTGACCAGCTGCAAATAGTATAGTTAGCTAATAGTCCGTGGTATTTAGCGCCTTCAGGGTCCTGTGTAGCTTTGGAAGTGGGTTCATATTCCTCTTGGGGCATCCTTTTAGCCAATAAATGAGCAAAGAGGTGATAGCCAAGGTTATGTTCTTCTCATGGTGTACCATGCCCAATGACTGAGCAAGAAGAGCCCAGTGAGAAGTTTCTCTGATGGACCATCTTTGCTCCCAAGATCCACGCTGGGATAGCAAAGACTTTGTAGGGTCTGTATCACGATCTGATGGCATCCCCTGCCCTATCCTGCTTCTCTACCTTTTCCGTTCACAGATGTTACTCACCAGTGAACCCTCTGCACTCCTAAATCTCCCCCATCTACTTCCTGAGAACTCACCCTGTAACAAGTCTTTTCCATAGCTACTATCCTATTGATCTTACTATTTATCTTAAAATAATTTTCATGTAATAATCTTTTTGTTGAGATTTCAAATTGCCTGAACTAAAATTGTTATGGTATTTGCTTACTGTACTTTACCCCTTTGCTTACCCTAGTACTGTAGATACTTTTTTAAAAAAAAACTTGCAAAATTAGATCCAGGATGTATTTATCAATGCAGTTCATTTTACTCTTGTGTATCTCATTAATTATTTTGCTACTGACTTCCTTGGGTTTATGTTGTTATCCTCTTTCTTTTCTGGTGCTGAACGCTCAGTTAATTTTTTTCTTCCTTTTTAATAATTTTTTTATTATTTATTATTTAATAATTTTTTATTATTTATTTATTTATTGGGACAGAGTCTCACTCTGTTACCCAAGCTGGAGTGCAGTGGCACAATCACAGCTTACTGTAACCTCAAACTAGACTCAAGCAATCCTTCCATCTCAGCCATCTCATGAGTGGCTAGGACTACAGACGCATATCACCACACCTAGCTAAATTTACTTTTTAATTTTTTATAGAGATGGGGTCTCACTACATTGCTGGTCTTAAACTCCAGTCTTGAAGCGATTCTTCCTCCTGGGCCTCACAAAGCACTGGAATTACAGGCATGAGCTGCTGCACCCAGCCCTTAATAATATATATATTTTTTTATCTGAGTTTTGTTTTCTTTTTTTTTTTTTAATCTGAACAGAAAATAAGTATACAAGTTAGCTAAACAGAAGTGGTAAAAATTGAATGTTATGTATTATGGAATTCAGTACATCAGTTTACTTCGGTAGCCAGTGATTGTTATAGTTAATTCTGCAAAAAAACAAAACCAGTTACGCAGAAACAAGAGTATAAAATGCCCCTTTCAGAAGCTCAGTTTGAGAAAGTGATTTCATATCTAGCTTACTGATTATACTCAGTTTCAGTTCTCCTTGGGCAAATAATACATAAAGTCAATAATGATGGTTTGATGAACTGAAATCATGTTCTCTTAGGATCGTTCAACATAATAACCCAAATATTAAAAAGTTATTCAAGATTCACAGAGATAAAACAGTGCCTCGGAAACATAATTCACCCATGTATATATAATAATTTTAGAACATACTTTTTAAACATAAAATCACAGTCAAAGACAGTGATAGCATTGCACACTCAGTGCATTACTTCATGTAGTGCCTTCCTATGGCTCATCGGGAGTTTAATACCAAATCACCACCACACTTCTAATAAATGGGCTTCTAACACACACAAGTTTGTCTAATTCTTTAAAAAATCTAAAACTCCCATAAGACCCTGAGCCTGGCATGTTAAGGACTTTGTGTTTTAATATCCCAAACATTGGGAAGATTAGTGTGATACATGGTAACCCCTCCTTGTAAGCAAGACTGCACATATACTTTAAACAATTCAATACTGCAGACTGAGAGGGGTACATTTATCATCTAGTTAAGGAAAATCAAAATGCCTTTCCTGGAGTCAAATGCACTCCAAGACACACACAAGGAATGAGTATTACTGTAGCAGCTAAAGAAATCTGCCACTGTATAATAAATGCTGTTATGCAATGATGTTATACATTTAAATAATACATTATGATTTGTTTCCAACTACCATGGGGCACAGGAAAATGAAACTGAAGACTACCTGGCTAGAACAGTTCAAATGATAACCTGGTTTTAAGTAGGGTTCTTCATTGAAGGAAAAGATAGAGCCATAAAAGTCCAATTAGCTGACTTCAAATGGTTTACATCCCAGGATGAATCAGGTTACAGTGATTGAAGCCCAATTTAATTTAGGCAGGTTTTTAACCACAAGAATAAGGACATTCTTAGTACATATTAATGATTAAACCAACATATACACAATTAGCAATATCCTATATAATATTAAATGTTTTAACAACTTGTTCTCCATTATTCTATATCTAGTTAATTTGTTGCTTTGTTTTTTTT
>NW_012117221.1:2369902-2370241 GCF_000951035.1 Colobus angolensis palliatus
TTGCCTCTGCCATCCATATGCAGGTAGTACTCATGATGTTTCCAAAGAGATTTCCTATGAGATACAGTGAAGAGAGTGATGCTGACCTTTCAACAATGACTGTAAATGTAGCCTTCCACGTCGACACTAACTGCACTTGTGCATTCGTCCAAAATGGCAAACTGGGGTTTATGATAAAATAATCTTGCCATTGCCATTCTTTGCTTTTCTCCACCACTTAGTACATCCATCCAATCCTGAATATTGTCCCAGCCTCCTTCACGTTCAAGGATATGACCCAACTGGACGTTGTCTAAGTATTCCTTCAGTACTAAGTCAGATATTCCCTTCCTTTTCTGA
>NW_012117221.1:2371176-2390423 GCF_000951035.1 Colobus angolensis palliatus
CTGTTTGTGATGAGCCGAGAATTAACATATCTATATTCTCCTTCATATTTTTGCTCAGTTACTGTCATCCTACCAATGGGTCTTCTAAGTCCAGTTAGGAATAGCCCAGAAACAACCAAGTAAGCCATCATGCTTGCTGGGCCCTGAGCTCCAATTGCACTCCTTAACTTAAAGATATACAAAACTATGTCTAAAAATGGCTTACTAAGATTTGAATACAGATCGACTACACTGTTACAAAATTTTTCTACATCTTATGTAAGCAGCTGGTCTGGATTAGCTATCCTGTTGTCCAGATTTCCCATTTTATAATATGTGAAAGATTGAAGATACTCCTCATAGAGGTATTTAGTGAGCCTTACTCGGAAGCACAGTTTAAGCTCATTTAACAAATACTTCAAGAAGTTATTAACCAGAGAGATAAGAGGCATGACAGCGATGAAGTTGAATAAGTATCTCTTGAAATATTTCCTGCTATGACCAATGATACCACTTTCAATTAGTGTTCCATTTTGAATCATCCAAGCATCACAATACGTTCGAGACACCAGCGTAACAGCAATAAGTACCAAGTAACCTGTCTCTTTACAAAATGTTCTAGGGACCATGATTTTCAGAATCTATGCAAGCCTTGAGAAAAACACCTTGTCCACCACAGCTCGCTCCTTTTTTCCCTCTTTCTCATTGTTCTGTAATGGTGGTTTTCCACTTTTCTTACCGTGCAGGCCGAGGGCGCGGCGCCGCTTGTGGAGCAGGCAGAGCAGCAGGAACAACGCGGCACCAGCCAGCGAGGAGTTTCGCGCCATCAAGTACTTGCTGAAGGCCGCCATGGCACTGCCGGTACGAGACAGCCGGCGGAGGGGTCGCGGCGGCGGATACCTTAGTGCAGGAAGCGCGGGGGAGACTGGGACAAAAATACTTTTTAAATGCTCTCAACTTGGTATACAACTCAGTTGCTTGGGCTAATCTTTACATTTTTCAACAAGGCCTCCTGGGTGTTGCTATGGTCTGAACATTTGTGTTGCCCACAAATTTATATGTTGAATTCTAATCACCAGGGTGATGATATCAGAAGGTAGAGCATTTGAGAGATGATTAAGTCATGAGGTCTCTATGCTTATGAATGGGATTAGTGCCTTTGGAAAAGAGGCCTCAGAGAGGTGCTCTGACCCCTTTCACATGTGAAGACACAGCAAGAAGGTACCATCTATGAACCAGGAAATGGGCCCTCATCAGACACCAAATCTACTGTTGCCTTCATCTTGAACTTCCCAACCTCCAGAACTGTTTTAAATAAATGTCTTTTGTTTAAAAGCTACCCATTTTAGTGTATTTTATTGTAGCAGCCCAAATGCACTCCAGCAATGATCTATATTTTAGTCTCGGCACATCTTTAAATGTTTTTTTTCCCTTAAAAAACTATGTTGGAACTAAGAAACCCCTTCAAATCTACACAAATAGGTCTTTGTGTAATAGGATTATACATAAGTATATAAACCTTCATAAAATAGGTTCAAGAAAGTTTTCTTCTACCATACATTTAATTGTTGCTTTTGCTCATTTCAGTCTTCTTCGAGAACAGCCTTATCCACATATTGGCTCTGAGATCTCTGTTCTCCATTCAGTCACTCACTTGTCATTTTTATCTCTTTGCCTTTCCCCATTGCATCCTAGGAGAGCTTATAAACTGTAAAATCCACATTACTAACTATTATCCAGAACATTTTTATCTTTAATTACTCCAATATAGATTTTATTTAGAATGCATTTTAATTTTTCTCGCATGTCTCCCTTTTGTCTTCCATTTTCTTTTTCATCTTATCTGGTTATCTTTTAAAAAAAAACTCTCATGCTGTTAACATTTTGTATCAACCTGCCCTTTTCACAACCTGCCTGTTCCAATTTATTTAAAACCACTTTTTTGCACTCCGTTAAATATACCTACCTCAATATCTAGCACTTTCTAGTTACACAGTAAATACTTGTTGAATTAATTAATTTTAAATGAACAATTGAACCTTAGACTGTAGGTCAAGTTCCACAGTAAATGGAAAAGAAGCTATGCTAACAAAATTGGCAGTGCATCCAAAGGAAAATGAAATGTCTTTACTTTTGTGTTCTAAGTTTTATTCAAAGTCTGTTTTTAACGTGTAGTTAAAAAAATGTATCCCAAATCTAAACCTGTTTAGTAGTAATAACTGAGTATCATTAATCCTGGATCCAGCTTATATAATAAGGCACTTCTTTTTAAAAAAAAATTGTCTTGAAGAAAAAATTTCTCTCTGAAACATTGAAATCTCCTGCTCACTTTCTTGCATTCTATGAATATATTTGAAGCTACTTCTTTTTGTGTTTTGCTGGGAAAAGGTCCGAATTTGAAACATTAACAATAGCAGAGTTAAAAAAAAAAAAAAAAAAAAAAACTTCTGGTCATTTTAACCAGCCACAAGTGGCTAGGGTAAACTTCCTTCATGAACGCTTCTTGCCTAGAGGTGGAACTGGGTCATTATATCTGTACAATAACCACCCCTACAAACAACATATGAATGCCAGATGGTTGGAACTGTTCCATTAAGAAACTGATGTCTTCATTGTTTGGAATTTGATTTTGTAGCTTTCTCCATAGAGTGATTTGATTGCAGCATTTGGAAGCTTTGAAAGCTTTCCCATAAATTATTCCACCTCTTGAATGTGAAAGTAGGGTAGGCTCATTAGCCTGTTTTTCCATTAGTATGCTACTTCTACCTTCTTACTCAGAAGTGGATAATTTAGGCAGAATTCATAGAAAGAAAATATGGGTTTTGTGCTTTGGTTGTTTCTTCAAGGAACTTGCTACTGCATATTTCTCTCACTTTAAACTTTTTATTTATTTTATTTTGTTATTGTTGTTTTGTAGAGAGAGATTCTCTCTACGTTGTCTAGGGTAGTCTCAAACTCTTGGCCTCAAACTCCTGGCCTCAAGCAAGCCTCCTGCCTCAGCCTCCCAAAGTGTTGAGATTACAGGCATGAGATTGAGATTACACTTCACCCAACCACTTCTTTCACTTTGTTCATTGAATATTTATGTAGGAATTTTCATGAAAAATAATATAATAATCACTAACAAAGTTCTTACTGTGTCCTTATCTGGCTCTTATATTACTTTCAAGTTCTTACACTACTCCAAACATTTTGTACACATTAACTCCTATAAGCATCACAACTCTGTGAAGTGAATACTGTTATTATTTCCATTTTATTGAAGAATAAGGAATACTGAAGTCAAGTAACTTACCTAAGATCAAGTAGGCAGTAAGTGGCAGAACTAGCATTTTGATACGGTCTGTGTTCTTAGCCGCCTCACCACACACCACATTGTCGAAGTCCCAACTAATCTATCTTGTTCAAAAGAACAATGGTAAAACAAAATTCTCTGCTCCCCTTTTAGTCCTCATCAATATGAACAGAGCCTTGGTATTATTGTAACAAATGGCTTGTCTATTCCAAGCCTTAGAGAAAACCCCATGGTATACAACCACGTATCAATAGGTCCAATCTTTAAAGAATCTTGGAGAGCCAGTCAGGCACAGTGGCTCACGCCTGTAATCCCAGCACTTTGAGAGACCAAGGTGGGCAGATCATGAGGTCAGGAGATCGAGACCATCCTAGCTAACACGGTGAAATCCTGTCTCTACTAAAAATACAAAAAATTAACTGGGTGTAGTGGCGGGCACCTGTAGTTCCAGCTAGTCAGGAGGCTGAGGCAAGAGAATGGCGTGAACCTGTGAGGCGGAGCTTGCAGTGAGTTGAGATGGCACCACTGCACTCCAGCCTGGGTGACAGAGCGAGACACTGTCTCAAAAAAAAAAAAAAAATCTTGGAAAGATCCATTATTCTGTTTACTAAATAAAAGATTTTTTTATCCCTAAAATTCTTTACAACCTATTTTGCTATGACTCTTGGTGTTCCCTATTTTCTTAAAGTGAAACATGAAATTTTAAAAAATATCCATCTGCAGAAGAAATAAGGTGTGGCATGAAGTTACACAAAATGGAAGTGACCTATAAAATCAACACTACAAGGAGTTTTGCAACATGGTCATTACTGTGATATTATTCAGGATCAGTAGGTCCTAGTGGGAAGACATATGCCTGCCCCGAAAGTGAAAGAACATGGGGGCACGATAACCACAAACACTTGGAATAAGACACTGCAAGAGGAAGACTCAGGGAAACTCAGTAGTTTAAAGGGATTTCGAGAACATCCTTACTCAAAGGCAAGTATTTAAGAGTCATCCTAAGATTAGCCAGATGTGTCAACTCCATAGGCAAATGGATGAGTGGTGGACATTTGTTGTTATTTTGTTGCCTATAATCCAAGCTCCTTTCTGCTAACAGCATCTTGATCTTTCTTTCTACTACTTTGTGTGGTCTTAACCTTTTGCTTTTTATGGGTGCCTATGATGTGGATGATGTGGTACTGACCATTCAGAACATTCATGTGATCACGGAATTGAAAAGTTCTAAGATGTACCAGTGATCCAGTCAGAGTCATTGCTCTATGCTAATGATCTTGGGTACTTTCACTTGAGCTGATGAGAAAGTGGTATATGCTCTTTTCTTGCTAGAATTAGGGCTGTTGAGGTCAGGTGCAGTGGCTCATGCCTGTAATCCCAGCACTTTGGGAGGCTGAGGCAAAAAAAAAAATAAAAAAAAGACAGGTGTGGTGGCATGTGCCTGTAGTCCCAGCTACTTAGGAGGCTGAAGTAGGAAGATCACTCAAGCCCAGGAGGTTGAAGCTGCAGTGAGCCATGATCATGCCACTGTTGTAGCCTGGGCAACAGAGTGAGACCCTGTCTCAAAAACTAATGATAAAATAAAATAGAATTGGAGCTGTGAAACCAAAACCTTCAAATGTTGGAGACTGCCATGACTGAGAACTTGCCAAAGGGGTAAGCCAACACTCAGAAAAGTAGCATTAGAAGACATATCCTGATGACCTATTTTGAACCCCTGGATCAAATTGTATCTCTTGTCTGTTCCTTGAACTTTTACATTGCATAGCGAATACATTCCCATTTTTATTTCAGAGTTTTAAATTTTCCCTTGCTGTCTAAGGAGTTCCAACAGAAGGAAGAGAACCAAGAGTCCCTGGTCCCTTTGGGGAGAATTTCTCCGTTTTCCTTTGTTAAGGGAAACAATGGAGCACTTGAAGAAGGCTCTGGAGAGAACAAGAGTTGGGATTTGAGGATATCCCTGAATAGACTTTCTTCATTCAGGGTATTTAAATAAATAGCCTAGATTGCTACCTTTCAGAACATCAGAAAAAGTATTCTGCACTTTCACACAGAATCTTTGGGGATGAAGGGAAAAGAAAATTATTTCAACAATTTAAAAACCAGTTTTATGGTGGTAAAAAAGAGGTTCCATTTGTGCTCCTGCACCAGACTTCAGAGACTCACCTTTTAGCTTGTGAGCCACACAGATGACTTTGGGCTCTTAGAGAAACATTATTGACCTGCTTGACATACTTTTAAAGAGATCTGTTTCCTATCAACTTGGTGTGGCAGACTGCTAGTGGTCACCAGAAATCTTTTCTTCTCCTCTTGCCTAGTAATGGAATTTTAGCTAGGCACATAGATATTCAGCTCTAGCTTCCATTTCCCAACCTACTTTGTAACCAGTTATGGTCATGTGATTAGTTCTCATCAATGGAAATGGAAGAGGTGTGTGAAAGAATGTGAGTGGAAGAGATGTCTGCAGCAGCTTCTATATCATTTGCATGAAAGGAAATTGCTTGCCCTTCATCACTGTACTTTCTCCTTCTAGCTTGATCTAATTTCAACCAGTTAAGATAACACCATAGGGATTGAAGAAGCAACAAGATGGAAGAAACAATGTCCTTAATGACTAACTGAAGATAGGAGAGCTGCCCCACCAACCTGGACTACTCACCACTAGACTGATAATTGACAGAGAAATAAATTGGTATACTATTTAAGTGCTGGTATTTTGAGGTACGTTTTTTTTATAGCAGCTTGACATCTATTCTAATACTCCCATTTTCTGAATCTTTCACCACAGCCTTCTCTCCTTTCTCATAAAAAGGGGAGAAAAGGGAAGAGTCCCACAAAAGAGTATTAAACATAATCCAACCAGACTGTTAAGGAAGCCCATGAAGGGAAGGGAAGAGAAGGGAAGAAAGGAGGGGAGAGGAAGGAAGGAAAGGGAAGGAAGAAATGGAGGGAAGGGCCCCACCAAAGAACATTAAACACAATCCAACCAGTTTGTTAAGGAAGCCCAAGAAGGGAAGGCAAGCGAAGGAAAGAAAGGAGGGGAGAAGAAGGGAGAAAAGGGAAGGAAGGAAAGGAGGGAAGAGCCCCACCAAAGGATATTAAACACAATCCAACTAGATTGTTAAGGAAGCCCATGAAGGGAAAGCAAGAGAAGGGAAGAAAGGAGGAGAGAAGAAAGGTGGGAAGGGAAGGATTGAAAGGAGGGAAGGGCCCCACTAAAAAATATTAAACACAATCCAACCAGATTGTTAGGGAAGCCCATGAAGGGAAGGCAAGAGAAGGGAAGAAAGGAGGGGAGAAGAAGGGAGGGAAGGAAGAAAGGGAAGAAGGGATAGGTCCCCACCAAAGAATATTAAACACAATCCAACCAGATTATTAGGGAAGCCCACTGGTGCTGATCATTCTAATCCTCATTCATAAGTAAAAGGTCAGTGAAAAATCACCAGATGAAGGAAAAGAATAAGCCACAAGAAGAGAAAAGGAAATTTTTTTAAAATCAGGAAAAATGGCCTCAGTGGGAACAATGGTAATGAAGAAAACTAAATAAGGCCTTTAAAAATTTTGAAGTGGCACTTCCAATAAGATCTTTTGGATAATGCATAAATACAATAAAAAAACATGCTTCCATTAGAATGTATTAGAAAGTAGTAATTGGAAAAGAAGAATGAATTCTAGTAGATTTAAAAACATGACTGCCAACAAAGAAAAGCAAAACCAATTAAGCAGCAGAAGTCTGGAAATCAAATTAATGATTTAGAGTCACTGGTATACATTGTTCTTCTAGAACAGAGTATAACCATGGCAGCATTGTGATGGCATCATGAACATTTAGTTAGAAGACTTGAGTTCAAATCATAGCTCCACTCCTTTTTAGCTATTTAGACTCATACTGCTTTAGTTAACCTTTCTAGGTGTCAATTTTCTCACCTATTATATTGAGCTAGTAGTACCTCTGTTACTGAATTGCCACAAGGATTAAATGAGGTAATTTATGCAAAATTCTAAATGTCTGACATAAAATACTTAATAAATGTTAGCTATTGTTATTAATATAAAGCAAAGATATGGGAGATCAACTGCTTTATGGCAACTGATATGGTGCTGAGTATAAGTTTTCAAATTTTACAAAAGTGGGTAATTAAGGTTGACAGCTGAAAATAAAGAGCTTCCAAGTATGCACTTTCTAAAGAGAGATGCTAAAAAGTGGTGGCAGACTTACAAGCTGTAATAAGAGATGGCATAATATGTCCTAGCTATTAACAACACTTTTTCCCCCAACCCCAGTTTATAATAAGAGAAAGTAGAAAGGTAAGAGTTTTCAGAAAGTTCATGTAAACGACTACATGTGCTTCTCATTGATTGTACATATTACCTCATGAAACCACTACTAAGCCATGGACATAGCAGACATATCAGGGAAAGATAATGTTTGTATCTAACTACTGTTCCACCTGACTCTGGTCCAAAATGTTGATGAGACCTGGAAAATATAAAATAAATGTGAGGCTACCAGTGAAATGCACCATTCATTGTAAAGTCCAAGGCTCTCTCTTGACAACTCGCTCTGGGACAGTTTTAGGTGAGGAATTTGACTGAAGGGTGGAGTAAGAAAAAAAGAAATCAGAGATAGAGGTGGATCTTTAGAGTAAATAGAATTTAAGGGACATATTGGCCAATTTCAATACTTAGACATTAGTTGGATTCTCATACAAATAAATTATATTTTGAAAAATGAATCAGACATGATGGCTCACACCTGTAATCTTAGCACTTTGGGAGACCACGGCTGGTGGATCACTTGAACTCAGGAATTTCAGACTACCCTGGGAAATATGGTGAAACCCCATCTCTGTGAAAAATATAAAAATCAGCTGGGCACGGTGGCATGCACCTGTAGTTCCAGCTACTCGGGAGCCTGAGGTGGGAAATTGGCTTGAGCTCAGGAGGCACAGGTTGCAGTGAACTGAGATTGCGCCATTGCACTGCAGCCTGGGCAACAGAGCGAGGCCCTATCTCAAAAAAAGAAAAAGAAAAAAGAGACAATTGGAATATTTGAATTGTAATTGAGTACTTCGTGATATTAAGAAACTATTAGGAATTTTTAGGTGTGATAACACTATTATAGTTATGTTTTAAAAGAATTCTCTTTGAGATATTCACTGAAATATTTAAATGTAAAATGATATAATGTCTGAGATTTCTTTCTAAATAATTGAAGGACACATGAATGGTAGCAATAAAAACAAGTTTGAACATTTTTTTAAAGGTTGAGTGAATTTAAAATGTCTGCTGTTTTTAAGAAGCATGCATAGAATGAAAAGAAAACAGAAGTTTGAGAATAAACAGGATGGGAAAGTACTAAGCCAATGCTAATTTAAAAACTCATGGGTGGCATTATTAAGATCAGATTAAGTAATATTCAAGGAAAAAATTAAATGAGGTAAACATGGACAGTGCATAGGAATACACAACATAATTTATCAAAAAGCTACAGTAGTGAACCTTTGAGCTTCAAGCAATATTGCCTTAAACTATCTAAAGCAAAAATTATTAGAAATACAAGATTTTAATACAGTAAAACAAAGTACAAACCAATCTGACATAAGTATAGATTAAAATGTTTGAAAGGTAACATTATAGAGTAGATTCCATTATTACGAAATTTAAAAATAAGTACATACAATTAATTTTAGGTGTTTAAAAGTGACTTGTAATTTTATTCATCAATCGTAAAAAATGTGGTCAAAATGTAAAAAAAAAAAAAAAAAAGACATCTTAATAAAGATAGTAGAGTCCCATTTTAGACCCTGGGGATATGACAATATACAAAACACAGCTCTCCCTCAAGCTTCTGTTTTAATGGGAGGAGACAGAAAATTGACTAATAAGTGATATGTCAGGTAGCAATAAGTGTTGTGAGTGCTTATTTTAGATAAAGTGATCAGGAACGAGCTTTTGTAAAGATGGCCTTTGAAGAGAGACCTGAGGAAAGCAGATAAGGAGGTGAGGAAGGGACAGGAGTGCACATTCCAGGTAGAAAGGAAGGCAAGTGCAATAGTCCTGAGATGGCAGTTTGCTTCCCTTATTCAATGAACAGCAATGAGGTCAAGGTCATAGCTGGAGAGAAAGGAGTAAGGGAAAGAAGGCTGGGAGAGAAAGTCAGAGAAAGTTGGGTGTGGTGGGAGTTGGCATGTATATTGTGGTAGAGACCACAGAGGACCTTGCAGCCTGTGGGAAGGACTTTGGATTTTCCTCTGAATGAGATGGCAATCTGGTAGGTTTTAGGCAGAAAAATAACAGGTTTTAAAAGAACAATCTGCCTGCTGTGTTAAGAGACTACCAGGGACAGGGGAAAGGAGACCGTTTAGGAGGCTACTGCAATTGACCAGACAAGAGATGGTTGGATTCTGAATATATTTCAAAGGAAAAGCTAAGAGGGTTTGCTGAGGGATTTAATATGTTAACGTAAGAGGAAGACAGAGTAAACATAATGCCAAAGTTTTGCCCTGAACAACGGGAAGAAAGGAAGTATTATTTACTAAGATAGGGGGTACTGCAGTGGTCGTTCATGAAATAAATACCTACAATACATACAAAGGCATTAGAAAAATATGATTGATTTTTTAAAAAATCTTTTGACTTCGGAATGGCTTGGCATGACACCACTGGAAGAAAGCATAAAGAAAAAGACTGATAGGTTTAAATTAAATAATAATTTAAAATGCCTATACATAAAAACAAGGAATATTTTTTAAAAATGATAAACTGGGGAAAATATTTATGCAATATGAAAATTATTTTTTGAAATATTTTAATGTGGTTTTCCTTTTTCGATTATCCATCTAGTTTGGGTGATAGGGATGATTAGGACTGTTAACAGCAGGAGCGCAAGAGAAAGAAAGCAGTCAATGTTCAGCTTCTGACTATCAAATGGCTTTGACCGACGGGAAGGGGATTTCCTAAATTATCTGAGTTCTCACTTACACAATTACTAACTTGATCATAGAGTTTCATTACAAGTATAAAGTAGACAGCACTCAACAAAGCCCCTGCCACATAGGAAAGAGTAAAAGTCTATCCTTTCTTTTTCTAGCAGAGTTTTGAGAGAAAGGAGAGGATGAAATCAGAAACCAGTGTCCTCACTTTCCTCCTCTTAGAGGAAAACACCCAGAAAAGGTGTCAGAGAAACTGAGAACACTGGAGCTCATGGAGTGCTTTCTTGGGACTAGGAGAACCCCTAACTACACTTGTGCAATGTGATGTCCAACAATGTATGAGAGCTATAATGCAGCACTGGCCGAGAGAGTGACTGGATAGATGGCTTCCCACGTTTGTGTGAGCCATACAGGGGCACTTGACATTAGCACATGCCTTCCTGGGAGGACATAGGACGCCAAAGAGATTGGTGGACCAGTGCACGTGAATGTTGTTGAGACAACGAGACTGCAGTGATGACATGTGTATAGGTTATTCTGAGGTCTTGATAGTCTAAGTAGAGTTCCCTCCAGAATGCAGACGATAGTTTGTCTTTTTGAAGACTCACGTTTTCATTTTTTTTCTGTGGTTTTATGGAAATTTTAGTAAGACATGTAAATCTGCTTCAGGAAATAGTATCCCTGTTGGCACACCAAAAAAGAGATTAGGATAGCTTTACCCACCCCTACTCCAATACCAGTAATCTCTGTCACCCCTTATTGCTCGAAAGGAACAGCTGACTTTCTCAAACTTAGGTAAAGTGTGTGTGAATCCAACTTTAGGCTTCCTTCCAACCCTATTGCTGCCTCCAAGTTTTTTATACATATAAATTTTGTAATCATCAGTGGCTAACCAGGTACCATTTTCAACTCTAAACCCTTAAAACAGGCACTTGAACTTTGAAGTTTTCTTTTTTGAGGCAGAGAATAACAGGCTTCCATCCTTCTGTTGGTGAATTTTTTGATCCTGTCTCTTCTGCAACAGGTTTGCTTCAGCTACTTTGAAATACCATCTTCCTCTCTGGGAATAAGGACAATTATTTCAGTCAGTAATTTACTTCTGATGGTACTTTCTTATGATTTCTCTGTTGTGCAGTAAGTATCTCAAAGAGAAATGTTGGGATATGTGACCACGGGATCAAGAAATTTAGCCGTAAGTTCTAATTTAATGAATGTCTTAACAGCAACATGGTCATCTATTTCATTTTGGTAGGCAAATCTAGATGTTATAATCTAAAATGGATCTCTGTAGCTACTCACTTCCTCTTTCAACTCCCCTTCTCCCACATCTCATTATTGTTACTTTTGTTTTGCTCATTAGACACTTCTCTCCCCATGTCCTCCAGTTCCATCTGAAATGTTCATTCTTTCTGTGTATGTGACTTCATCCAGTGCACGTAGCCCGTCTTCAAGCAACCTCTCCAAGGCCCCAATACCTGGATGAACTGCTTTTCAACACTAGTATTACTATTAAGTATTTCCTTGTTCAGTTGAGGATTCCCGGACCCCAGCCCCATCCCAACAAATCAGAAACTCTGGGCAGGTCCTGGGAGTCTGTATTTTGTAAGCTTTCCAGATGATGATGATGCATACCAGCACTCAAGAACTACTGACCTACAAGCCTGGGCATCATGGTGAAACCCTGTCTCCACAAGAAATTTTTAAAAATGTATATTAGCCAGACATGGTGGTGCATATCTGCATTCTCAGCTACTAGAGAGGCTAAGGTGAGAGGATCGCTTGAGCCTGGGAGGTTGAGGCTGCAGTGAGCCGAGATCACTCCTCTGCACTCCAGCCTGAGCAACAGAGCAAGACTGTTTCAAAAAAAACTTTTTTAAAAAAGAACTACTGACCTAGAAAAGAGGTTAAAAAAAAATACATAAGGTCCTTTAATCCTCTCAATTCTTGGTTGTTTGGTTCTTTCCTTCTTTGCTCCCTTTTTTCTATCCTTGGCACCTAATGGAACATACTGGGCTCACTTTCTGGGAGTCTTTCTTCCTCTTTTCCCCTCTTTCTTCATCTCTCTTTTCTCAGCCTCTCCCCATCTCCTCCTTTCCCGGTCTCCCCTCAAATCCCTGCACCACCACCCCTGCCCTGCCTTGGCCTGGCATTTAAGTGCATCATGGCAGCATGCTAAGCATTACAAGTATCTGATATTTTTTATTTTAAAAAAGAAATGAAAACTAACTTGTGCAAGAGCTGCTGGATCAAAATCTCCCTTGAGCTTTGGACATGTAGACTACAGAATACGGAATGGTAACGAGCCAGGAAACCCGAAAGTAAGCACAGCTGGGATCCATAAAGTCCCCTCCCCTCTTTGATTCAGAGAGAAACATTAAAACAGCTGACCTCTTGCTCCAGCATTTCTTTTCTATCATCTGGAATGTATGATAAATAGATATTTAAAAGCTGACATTGTCCTGGCACCTTTATCCTTCACCATAATTTTACTAGCTCATTATCTTTCAAGAAAGCTTCCATCCTATAGACCTTATGAAAAAAGGCTTAAATATTCCATGTGTTACTAGAGTTCTGTGTTAGAAGAGTATGAAAAAAAATCTGTTCAAAAACTGTTGCCTGCAGAAGTGTAATACAGGCAAAGACTGTGGTTGTTTTATTAAAAACAGTTAAAAACGCAACTAATTAGAAGGTTGTGGTCCTTTATTGCAATCTGTTACTGAAAAGTTACATGTTGATGAAATTATGGTTAGTAAAAGTATACTTAAATAGTATTGCCAGAGTCTATAATTTAAAGAAATTGTGTAGTAATTTTTTGGTCAAGTAATTAATTCTTTTTGACATGAAAATATTCATCCTATTGTGTCTTATTTTATAAATTAAGGTTGATCAAAAAATTATTTTTCTTAAAATAGAGGCATGCCTTTCACTGAGTGTTTTGTTTTAAAGGTTGAGATAAACACAAACACTGCAAGTATGTTTACCTTGTATCAGAAACATGTTAATTATATGTAAGTTAACTCATGAGTATCACAGCTTATAAAAAACATTATGGGGAAAGTGGATTGAAACATGTTAGTTTGCTTTAGAGTTGTCTCAGGTCATGAGGCTTCATGATTCAGAAACTAGATACTTCTTTCACATGGAAAAAAAAACTGTTTAATCATCCTCAGTTTGTTTTTAAAATAACGAATTCCATTTTTATTTGCAAAAGTTCACAAAGAAACCCATTTGATTTACTGAATTTAAATAATTTATAGACAGATAGCTTTCCTAGAGATAGGAAGGAGAAAAATGTAACAACAGCACCCACTGAGAATTATCTTCCAAATACCGCCTCTAAGTCTGGACTTCAGATCAAGATCTGGCAAACACACAGTACTGAAATTGTCAGTTCTCTGAAATAATCTCAGCTCACTGTCAGTCAGAGGTTTTGCAATTGAATTAATGCACATTTCTCTCTTACGTAGCAATTCCCCTTTAATTCTTAGTCTTCTCACTTGCTTTTAAAAGAACTTCATTTCTACCTATACTTCTCTCAGCTATACAAATCCACAACAGGAAATATAGTTAAGGCATTGAGACTGGTAGGGGGAAAAAAGTGTATATGAGAAAAAGAAGAGACAGGGAAAGAAAGCATCAACTTCTGAATAGCTTCAATATGCTCATCCCAAATCTGATAAACATCCCTTTCATATTAAATATTGGCTGGAAGTACTTTTACATAAAGGAAGAGAGAAGATCTTTTTATGGTTTTGAAAGGTGAACACAAGATCAAAGCGGCCAGGATCGAAGTTCCTTGACTGGAATTCCACCAACACAGATGGAAAACCGGTTGTTGTGTCGCTTTTTTTGTTTTGTTTCTTGTTTTTTGTTTTTGAGACGGAGTCTCACTCTGTCACCCAGGCCTGAGTGCAGTGGCGTAATTTCGGCTGTCTGCAACCTCCGCCTCCCGGGTTCAAGCAATTCTCCTGCCTCAGCCTCGTGAGTAGCTGGGATTACAGTCGCGTGCCACCTCGCACGACTAATTTTTGTATTTTTAGTAGAGACAGGGTTTCACCATGTTGGTCGGGCTGATCTCAAACTTCTGACCTCATGATCTGCCTGCCTCAGCCTCCCAAAGTGCTGGGATTTCAGGCATGACCCACCATGCCCAGCCAGAAAACCCGTTTTTTAAAAAACTCAAATACACAAATAAAAATAAGCCACTGGATTTTAAAAGCCCTGGCCTGTGTTATGTGGAACATCAGGAACCAATTAAATTGCTCTCCCTTTCTTGTTTATCCTAAATAATACAGTCTTTTCCCTCCTCTGATTATACCAGCTTTGTGTCCCTGTGGCGGGGATCTGTTCTTTCACTCTCTACTAAAACCCTATCTCCATAGCACATAAGAGTTGGAAAAGATCGAAAGCCTGCATTTTATTATGCTAAGGAAAACTAGCTAAATATCCATCTTATATCTTGGAATATTTTCTTCTGCCCCCAAAAGACAATTGGCAGTTGGTTAATGAGTTGGTGCATTTGTATGTGAATCACAATATCCAACCGTTGACAATGATTCTGTTTTTCATTTGCTTAAACTTTTCGCCTCCCTCCTGAGCTTATAATGGAACATATTCTTCATGTTCTGCTTTTAGTTTTCCTTTTTTAGGCTTGTGCGCATGATTCAGTTCTGAAGGGATGGAGAGCTAGACTTCGTGCCTTATTGTGAAATATGGACTATCAAGTGACATCAATCCTTCCATTTACTGTCTGAGAGCACACCACTCAGCATGTCTGTTTCTTGTCTGACCACTGGGACCACAGCCCTAGTAAAGGGTATGATGTCTCATGTCTGCCATCAACAAATCTACATATCTGCCCCTAGGGTATGTTCCTAGGAACGGGGTGGCTATTACCCATTGGAAAGAGCTACCAGTTAAGTTCATAAAACCACAAGTCACATGGCTTTTGACTTGTACAATACACAGGCATGATCATCCTTGTATATTTTGCTATAAAAAACAAATGGAGAAAGAGAAGGAGTTTAAGCCAGTGCCCTTTCACATCTGTCCAGCGTGAATAATACCACACGAGTCTCAGAGTGCTTAGATAAGCTTGACCTCTCCCAAGAAAAGAGACTTGTTGAAGCTTCTATTCTGTGTGAATCTGAATCAGTGAGCTCAATGTTTAATGTCTTGTTAATGTTCAATTATTCCAGAAAATGACAGATGAAATATTATCTCAAAGTTGGAAAAATATAGCTTTCATATTATAGCCACAAGATCCCAAAAGCTTAGCTCCACCATCCCAGTGACCCATCAGTACACACTTTTTCATTAATAAATACTTTCACTGTTCCACTCAGATCATCTAAGTGCCTGTCCTTTCCTACTATACAATATCTTGCAGTTCTTTTCCATCTAATTCAACCACTGGATTAAATTATGTACCTTCAGGGACAGTTGATTGGTCATCTGCCTTGCTGTCTCCATGTTAGGGCTACTTTTTACACATTTCCAGGAAACAGAAAGGAATAGTTGCCTTTTTGGAAACTGCCTAGTGATGTGGCATCACCAGATGTGTTCAGGTTACCTAGTAGACATCATTCAAACTTGAGTGGTGACAAAGTGTAATTGAGGTGGGGGGAGGCGGGTATCAAACCAGGAAAAAACAAAACAAAACAAAAAAACCCAAATTTGGCCAAATCTCTTCATCGAAGATGACACCTAACCTGTAAGCCTCAGTGTTCTAAACTATTAAAGGGATAGCAGAAAATTAACATCCACTGAGTAGCTACAATGTTCCATACACTTCAGAGAACCACTTCAATTTTATTCACACAAAACTCTTGCAAAGAAGACTTTCTGGGTCAGGAGTGGTGGCTCCCACCTGTAATCCCAGCACTTTGGGAGGCCAAGGTGGGTGGATCACGAGGTCAGGAGATCGAGACCATCCTGGCTAACACGATGAAACTCAATCTCTACTGAAAATACAAAAAATTAGCCAGGTGTGGTAGCAGGTGCCTGTAGTCCCAGCTACTCAGGAGGCTGAGGCAGGAGAATGGCCTGAACCCAGGAGGCGGAGCTTGCAGTGAGCCGAGATTGCACGGCTGCACTCCAGCCTGGGCGACAGAGCAAGACTCCGTCTCCAAAAAAAACACAAGAAGAAGAAGAAGAAGGCTTTCTCTCCCTATATATACATGAGGAAACTGAAGTAGGGGGACAAAGAGAGGGAGAGGAACAGAGGAAGAGAGGGAGAAGAAGGAGATAACAAAGAAGAGAGGAAAAGAAACTCCAATAAAGTAAGCCCAGTGTGTTCCATTAAGTTCTAAGCAAAGAAAAAGGGAAGGGAGAAAGGAAGGAAGGAACCAAATAACTAAATAGGTTACTTAATTTCTCCAGGGCCACAAAAGGTGACAGGGCCAAGATTTGCGTAAGTATTAACTGACTTCAAAGGTATTGCCTCCCTGAAAATACCTGTACGAAAATGTTATGCTTGGTGCATAGTTAGTGCTTGGTAAATGTGCTTTTTCCTTTCAAAGTCCTGTCGAGCTTTGAAATACAGATTCTATTATAAATTCTAAGTTTCAGACCTATTCATTAATGCAGATCACGAAGTTCACTGTGCACATATAGCTTGGCACTATCTGCTGAATTCTACTTTTAATTCTCACCATGCTACTCCATCTTTCAACATCATCATTTCTCTCAGGCTAAATTTCTTGCTACCCTCATATTCCATTGTTCCCACATTTCCATTTTTAGCTTTAGTAAGGTTATGCTCTACCCTTTAGTACCATTTGCAAGATTCTGACCCATTTTTTGTATGCTAAGAGCTCTTGAAATTTCAGCTTCTGTTAGAGGTATTTTCAGAAAAAGTTAAAATAAGGATAGTAATTCCTTGATGCCTTACCACCTAGTTAACAATTTATTTTCATTAAGCAAATTCTATTCAGGTTGGGAGTGGTGGCTCACGCCTGTAATCCCAGTACTTTGGGAGGCTGAGGCGGGTGGATCACTTGAGGCCAGGAGTTCGAGACCAGCCTTGCCATCATGGCAAAACCCCATCTCTACTGAAAATAACAAAAATTAGCCGGGCATGGTAATACACGCCTGTAATCCCAGCTACCTGGGAGGCTGAGGCCCAAAAATCACTTGAACTCAGGAGGCAGAGGTTGCAGTGAACTGAGATGGCGCCACCGCACTCCAGCCTGGGCAACACATTGAGACTCTGTCTCCAAAAAGAAAAAGAGAAAATATATTCAAATGAAATCATGTGATATGCTATATATACTATAATGTATGTAGTATATACAATATATGTGTAGTGTAATATATACCATTGATATAACATGGACATATATACTATCATAGTATATTATTCCATATAGAATATGGAATATTCTATTTTATTTAAATATAATTTGTATAAGATATATACACTATATAATTTGATTTATATATATTATATATATACCTTGTGAGCTACTTTGTTTGGACTTCTGTGTTTGCGTGTGTCTATGATAATGCTGTTCCCTCAGGCTGATGGTTCATGAATGTTTATGAATCTAAACAGTTACTGTTAAAACTGAAATAGGACCCCAATTTGGACATGTGTTGTCATAATATAGCACTATATTCTTCTATAGAATTGAATGCCATAGAAGAAAAATTATCATTTTAATAAGAGAGATAGTTTGATTATAATAATTTAATGTCAAACAATGTTTGGGGAAACTCCTTAGGTGGCCAATAGGCTTTTTAGAAGAGAGATATTAATAATCAAACTTAAGTTGTTTGTATTGCTGTAAGATAAATATCTTTCTTTGCCTCAGAACTTCAGGAGAGTCTGCTATGCACATATTAAGGGGAGAAAGCAAGGTTGTCATGGAAGAGAGAGAAGAGATCAGCCATAGAAAAAGTGATGCAGTCAATTTTAGAACAAGAAGTAATCTTGGGAATATAAGTGAAACCATGTGCTAAAATCTGTATTTCCCAAGTCCTTGGGATATGGGCCATGAGTTGAGATTCTTAGATTGTATGTAAGTTTTCAAGGACAAGGGGACATGGGTAATTCCTTTTTTAATTTTAAGTTCCGGGATACATGCACAGGATGTGCAGGTTTATTACATAGGTAAACATGTGCCATGGTGGTTTGCTGCACGGATCAACACATCACCTAGGTGTTAAGCCCCACATGCATTAGTTATTTATCCTGATGCTCTCCCTACCCCCACCCCCACCAGCAGACCCCAGTGTGTGTTGTTCCTCTCCTTGTGCCCATGTGTTCTCATTGTTCAGCTCCCACTTATAAGTAAGAACATGTGGTGTTTGGTTTTCTGTTCCTGCATTAGTTTGCTGAGGATAATGGCTTCCAGCTCCATCCATGTCCCTACAAAGGACATGATCTCATTCCTTTTCATAGCTGCATAGTATTCCATGGTGTATATGTGCCACGTTTTCTTTATCTAGTCTATCACTGATGGACATTTAGGTTGATTCCATGTATTTGCTATTGTGAATAGTGTTGTAACAAACATACGATGCATGTGTCCTTACAATAGAATGATTTATATTCCTTTGGGTATATAACCAGTAATGGGATTGTTGGGTCAAATGGTATTTCTGGTTCTAGATTCTTGAGGAATCACCACACTGTCTTCCACAACGGTTGAACTAATTTACATTCCCACCAACAGTGTAAAAGTGTTCCTATTTCTCCACAGCCTCGCCAGCATCTGTTTCTTGACTTTTTCATAACCACCATTCTGAATGGCATCTCACTGTGGTTTTGATATGCATTTCTCTAATTATCAGTGACGTTGAACTTTTTTTCATATGCTTAAGTTCCGACATGGGTAATTTCTGCTGTTATTTAGGTTATATTTATTTCAAAGCACTCTGGGTGTGAACCAACAACATCTTGAGGGTAGTATAAAAGACAGAAGGGAACAAGGGAAGCAACAGAGACCTGTGCAGGCGCGAACGACTCTGTCTGACAACTTTGAAGAGAGCAGTGGATCTCCCAACACGGAGGTTGAGATCTGAGAAGGGACAGA
>NW_012117221.1:2395043-2419460 GCF_000951035.1 Colobus angolensis palliatus
AAAAAAAAAGACAGAAGGTACTACTGCAGCATTGCTAAAATGCTTCTCTCTTTAAAAAATCCTCTTGTCCTTCTCTCTAGTTTAAATTAAGGGTTGACAAGCCATGACTGGTAGGCCAATTCCGGCCTGTGGATTGTTTTTGTAAACATTTTTACTAAAACACAGCCACTCCCACTTATTTATATATTTTCTGTTACCATTTTTGCACTACAATGGCAGAGTTGAGTAGCTGTAATGTAGACTATAAGGCCGGCAAAGCCTAAAATATTTACTGTCTGGTCTTTACAAAATGTTGCTAACCCCTGCTCTAAATCAATTATTCACAAACCTGATTGTTCACTAAAATCCCTTGAGAAGCTTTGGAATAATACTAGCACCTAGATCCCAACCACAGAGATACTGATTTAATTTGTTCTAGGATAGTATTTAGACATCAGCATTTTTTTATAACTGTCCAAGTAATTCCAATATATAGGCAGGGAGAATCATTATTCTAAATATTTTTTAGCTCACTAGTAAAGGAAAGTTGAAGGATCATCTTCTAATTGCATATATTCCAGATTTTAACTAACCAATAAAATGTATCTTCAGTGACTTTATTTGATCAATACGAAAATCTGGAAAGGCACTTTTTAACTAATAATTATTTTCTCAATGGCCACAAACCAATAAAATGCTCCATTTTCATTTAAAACACACATGCACAGTAAGTATAGGTGGCAATAATTTCCTCTTCTGCTGGGAAATATTCTCAGGTTCAGCCTGCTACCAAGACTCAAATATAAAGCAGTTTCCCAATATAGGTTGAGAGTTCAAATTGGGCAGCCAAAAATTACAAACATCTGCTATGATATCGTAAAACAAATTATTACAAAAGGAAGAGAAAGAAACAACAAGTTCAGAGTTACTGCTCTATCTAATAAAAAAAGAAGCATTTCTAGAATTCAGATTGTTTTTGAGTAAAGTTCAAAAGAGTGTAACATTATAATGTGAATTCATTTAATATTATCCAGTTTCAATATCTAACAAGCAGTTCATGTAATCTACATTTCCTAGATATTGTTAACATGTAAAAATCACATCTCCTGATATGATCAAGTTAAAACTGTCTAAATTCTTTTCCTGCTTGATGGCAGAAAGTCTCTTCAATAGAAACTTCTCTTCCATACCAAAGGCATCTGTATTACGTCATTCTTGCATTGATATAAAGAGATACCTGAGACTGGGTAATTTATAAGAAGTTTAATTGACTCATGGTTCTGAAGGCTGTATAGGGAAGCATAGTGCCAGTTTTAGCCTTGGGAAGCTTCTAATCACGGCAGAAGTTGAAGAGGGAACAGGCATCTCACATGGCAGGAACAGAACCAAAAGAGAGAGTGAGAGGAAGGTGCTACACACTTTACAACAACTAGATCCCACAAGCACTCACTCACTACTGCAAGGCCAGCACCAAAGGGATGGTGCTAAATCACTCATGAGAAATCCACCCTCATGCTCCAGTCACCTGCCAACACTGGGGATTGCATTTCAACTTGAGATTCAGAGGAAACACATATTTAAAGCTTATTAGCTTCAGAATAAAATAGTCGGACTTGAAGATATTTCCAAAAGTCTAGGTTATTCTGACTGAATTAGCACCATGAGTTTCTAAGTATGATCTTTGGGAGACTTTGATCATATCAATGTTTTTGGTCTTTCCTAGCCTTATACCCAACTCCCAGTGGCCTGTGGATAACTGTGAAAGCACACATACACATATTTCATAAGAATAATAAATAATTTTAAGTAACAGTACAGTCTAAATCACATTTGGAAAAGCAACGTTTTCTTAAAGGTTACAAAATCTACAAAGATCTAACTCTATCCTCAATGAAGTCAGAAGGAATAGCAGAGTACTGGCCAGGCACAGTGTCTCACACCTGTAATCCAAACACTTTGGGAGGCCAAGGCAGGTGGATCACTTGAGGCCAGGAGTTCCAGACCATTCTGGTCAACATGACAAAACCCTGTCTCTACTAAAAATGACAAAAATTACCTGGCCATGGTTGCACATGCCTGTAAACCCAGCTACTTGGGAGACGGAGGCACGAGAATCACTTGAACCCAGGAGGTGGAGGTTGCAGTGAGCCAAGAGAGCACCACTGCACTCCAGCCTGGGCAACAGAACGAGACTCTTTCTCAAAAAAAAAAAAAAAAAAAAATCAACCAGAATAGCAGAGTATTTTAGTTCCTTGAAACTACGTGGTCTCCCTCCTCTCCAATCCAGAATAGGGGATTTGTGGTGGTCTTCCCATAACATGTTTGCCTCCCTTCCACCATACACACACATCACCAAAGAACTGCTGGAATTTTTGAACTGACAATGTTTTAGTCAGGAATCAAGCCGTGTAACTATGGGATTCCCCTTCCCTCAGCAGCCTTTCGGCAAGAAATAACTTTTAGCCATATTCTTGGCCTGGAAAAGAGAACAAAAGCCTGGTATGAAGACAGCAGATGATTGTTTTCTCCTTAGGTAGCAAATCTCACAGGCTGTCATTTTTTCCCCCTTGTTAAATATATTCTCATACCAAGACATTTATTTCCCCACAGGTCTATATCCCTATTTCCTCCCATAGCCATAGAATGTGTAAGAAAAGTAACTTTCTCAAATTTGAACCGTGCTGCTATGCTATTTTTGTTTTGGTACTTCCACCATTTTACTTAGCAGTTATTAGAATTTGTTAGCGGGGAAGACAGTAAAAGTATGCTTCTGGTAGGATAGAAAGGAAATCCTAAAACTCTCTCTGGACTGTCCATGAACTGAAATTCTCCAAAAGATGTCTACTTTTGGGTATTTTTACTTATTTTTAAGGATTCCATCTCTGTTGCCCTAAGGGAATTACATTTATATTGACTTTCTGAAAATTGTGATTTAGCTCCCACCCTAAACTGAAGAAAGGAAGAGAAAGAAAAGCAAAGGAAATCTGGAACCTGTCAATATTTTTCTTTCTTCATCAACTTTTTCTCTTACTGATTTCCTCTTCTTGCTTACTTGGGATTACAGTCTAAGCCCTGCCCACGGGGACTGGTCATTGACTACAAGAGACAGCACATTCATCATCACAACACTAAAGAATCATTAGATTTGGCAGGGCACAGTGGCTCACGGCAGTGGCTCACACCTCACACCTGTAATCCCAGCACTTTGGGAACCCAAGGTGGGTAGGTCAGGAGTTTGAGACCAGCCTGGCCAACATGGCAAAACCCTGTCTCTACTAAAAAAGTGTAAAAATTAGCTGGGCATGGTGGTGGGCAACTGTAATCCCAGCTACTCAGGAGGCTGAGGCAGGAGAATTGCTTGAACCCAGGAGGCAGAGGTTTCAGTGAGTCGAGATCGCACCACTGCACTCCAGCCTGGGCAACAAGAGTGACTCTATCTCAAAAAAAAAAAAAAAAAGAATCATTAGAGTGAGTTCCTCTTCTTAGTGTAAAGGCATCTCTCTATTTCCTGAAAACAAAAAATGCTAAATCATACCTGAGAGTGAACCCAGTCCTACATACTTCCCCAGGCCGGGTGCAGTGGTGGCTCATTCTTGTAATCCCAGCACTGTGGGGGGCTGGGGCAGGAGGATCACTTGAGTCCAAGAATTTGAGAGCAGCCTGGGCAACATAGTGAGACCCTGTCTCAAACAAACAAACAAATAATCCTCAACTTGCTTCTACAAAGCTCTTTTGCTGCAGAGAGTAAGAACCCAACTTTCTTATCCACAATCCTATTCTCTCAAAGACAGATCGTAGGGAAATATTAAAGACAGTCTTCCTTTGCTCTAGGTTAGAAGATCAGAACACATCAAAATCCCACTACTGGGAGACTTTGGTGGGGCAGCGAATTCTCTGGATACTTTCAGTTTCAGATGCCAGATACAGTAGGGAGTACTCTTGTGTTGTGGGAAGAGGGTAAATTTTATATTAAAACTACTCTAATGCACATAGTCCTCATTTGAATACTCAAATAATTTTAGATTATTTCTAAGTTGGCATTTACAGTGCATGTAATTCCTAGCTTATCAATAATTGTCCTTACTATGACAAATTTATTTTCCACTTACTGCTGTTTCTTTTAGTGACCAGTTTTTAGCAATAATGTATCTACTTAATTTTTGTTTATATTAAATCGTTGTCATCTCTAATAGATTTCACAAGCTAGGAAGGGGATGGGGGAGGGCGAGATAAAGACAGATTGATTATTGGGTACAAAAATACAGTTAGATAGAAGAAATAAGCCTACTGTTTGATGAATCAGTAGATGACTACAGTAAACAATAATTAATTTTGTGTATTTCAAAACAGCCAGTAGAAAATAATTAAAATGTTCTCAACATTAGGAAAAGAGAAATGTTTCAGGTGAAGGATATCACAATTACCCTGATTTGATTGTTATATATTATATGAATGTATCAAAATATTACATACACCCTGAAAATATGTACATTATGTATCAATTGAAATAAAATAAAATGAATTATTTCACAGGTTTTTCAGAAGGCAAGTAACTATGTTAAAGTGAATGAAATAACATGGGCTAATTCTAACATTGACTAGTTATGTGACCTTGAAAAATTATTACTCAAAATGCACTTCTATTCATTCAAAATGGATGTGATAAGAGTACCTACCCCACAGTGTTGCTGTGAGGATTATATGAGGTGACATTAACTAGCATATAACAGCTGCTCAATAAATATAGTTTCCTACTCAGCACTTTGGGAGGCCGAGGCAGGTGAATCACCTGAGGTCAGGAATTTGAGACCAGCCTGACCAACATGGTGATACCCCATCTCTACTAAAAATACAAAAATTAGCCAGCATGGTGGTGGGCACCTGTAATCCCAGCTACTCGGTAGGCTGAGGTTGGGAGAATTGCTTGAACCTGGGAGGTCGAGGTTGCAGTGAGCTGCGATCACATCACTGCACTCTAGCCTGGGCAACAAAGCGAGACACCATCTCAAAATAATAGCAATAATAATAATAATAATAAAATAAAGTTTATTTTCAAGATCTTTGGGTGGTGAAACCTTCTGTGACTCCTCTGTTTCCCACTGGGCATCCCACTGGGCTGCCACTAGTTGAATTTATTATCTGACTTCCTTAAATCTCTTTACTCATTTATTCTTTCTCAGACCTAGAAATGTATTTTTACTCTGCCCCTCAAGCCCATAGTTATCCTCCCAATGTCTTCAAACTTTTGCTCTCACTACTGCATTAACATTATTTCCACAAGTTCCTTGTGGCCACTATTCCATGCCCCTCAACATCCTCTGCTTGCCACATTTTCTAACTCAGTAATATTTCTCATCCTCTTTTGGAGAATTACTGGCTTTAGCCAGAGTCAATCTGCCCTACATAGCATTTCCTATTGCATGTACCTATTACAACTTCTGTAGTTCAATTTCCAGGGAGGAGGTGGGGGAAATGTGGCTCTTAGGGAAACAAAGAACAAAGAAAAAAATGATGTAGGCGTTTAGACAAAACTAACAAGTAGCTCATTCTAGTCGGGAAACCCTGTATATTGGGAGTTAAGTGCAGTGTTCATGGAGAACCAGGAAATCATCTTTATTCTCCACTCCAAGTTCTTCTATAATTTTAGCAATATATGGCAGGACTTTTCGAGTTCTTACTACGTGTGAACCACTGAGTATTTTACACAGAGTATCTCATTTCCTTTTTAACTAATTCTGGAAATAGATACATTTATTATCACATCCTTGTTTTACAGATGGTGAAATTGAAGCTCAGAAAGATGCTCAAGGTCACGCAGTCAGGGAGTGACAATCTGGCTCTAGCACCTGTTACCTACACTCTACTCTCAAAGGTCAGGATTAACTACAGCTTTCAGGCTAAGAGAAGGTAACCATCTTACCTAACCAGTTTTTCTAAGACTTGAGGACCCTGAGGTTCTTCCTGGTGCATGTTAAGGAGGCTGGGAGAAAGGACCTGGCAGAGATAAGAGTTAGCGCCCTAGCTCCAAAGCACCAGAATTCTTCACAGTATTAAGAAAATAATTATTATCACTATTGAGCATCAACTACTTAATGATGCTACACCAGGAATTTTATTTCATTTCATTTTTATGATAACCCTGCCAAGAGCTTATTCTTGTCTTCATTTTACAATGGAGAAAACTAAGGCTTAAAACAGTTAAGTGACTAAGTAGCTGGGCTGAGGTTTAATTGAGAGGTCTCGGACTCCAAAGCCCTTCTTCTTTCTAAGATACCATCTTGTAATTTTTTATTTTTAACTTTTAGGGAAAAAAAAATGTATTGCAACTCTTCTTGTCTGTAGTTCGTGACTTATGACCATCCTTAATTCTGCATGAAAAGATTAAAATGATAGAGATTAAAATGATTCAAGTAATCAATTTCTGATTATCTCAAATTCCCAAGAGAAGCTAACTCATCCCATGAACCAAGACATTTCCCCAAGAAAAGGGATAAAACACACACATTATTTTATCTTTCATTATGTGGTTTGCAACTCCCAGTGAAAGGAACTCAGTTATAAAATTAAAAAAACAACCAAAAAAATGGATTACAAGGAAGCTCTAGAATCTATTCTATTGAACGGGTAAGAGAAAGGGCAAAGATCAAAAACTGGGCTAGATAACTAAAGGAATGTTGGAATGATCATATTCAATGGAAATAAAACTAGGATTTGGGTTCCAGTCCCAGTTCTGCACAAGCCATGTATTCTTGAATCAGTCTCTTTACTTCTCTGTGACAGAGTTTCCTCCACTATAAAATAGAGCCAATGTCTGGCTTAAGCCATTGAATTCATGAAAACATTAAAATAAGAGAAGGTTCCATGAAGTATTTTACAATTTGCAAAGTTCTATTCAAATATTGTTCCATCATTCTCATCGTCTTTGGAGTCAAATGGGTGAGAGTTTAAGCCCTAATTCAGTCATTATCAACTCTGAGCTATTGGGCAGCTCACTTAACCTCTCTGTCCTTCTGGTTTCATTTATAAAATTAGTATAGTGAATATTTGTTACCTATGTCAAAACACAATCCCTCCTTCTGTCAACTAAACATTATTCATAATTTAAGTTCAGGTATTCACTCTTCCGTTATGGAGTTCGAATACTTTAGGTCACCTGACTCCACCTCCAGTTTCAAGAGCGGGCCTTGATTGGATTAAACAAATTAGGGAATACAGTTTGCCTTGCCAGAGTGATTGATTTACAATTAGTAGTCTGAACACCAAAGAGATTGGTTCAGATATAAGCATATTAATTACCCCACTCTGACCAATGAAAGGAGGTTTTCAGATGAATGGGAGCTTTAGAAAAGAAGCTTTCTAGCTCTTGTGATTTGGTACCTAAAAATAAACTTTATATTTTCATCCTTGGCCATGGTGGGGTAACTGGTACCAGACTAGCCCTCCACTATAAACAACTAGAAAACTGGACAAAATATATAAAACGACTCAACTATTTTTAGATATTATATGATAGGTAGCACAAGACTATGATGCCTGAAAGAAGAGAAACAAACGAGGAGTCCAGTGATTACCCCGGCTTTCTACATGACGAATCAAGGAAAAGGAATCCAAGCACAACACGGAAGTGTTTTTTATTTAATTTTATTTTTATTTCACTTTATTTTATTTTTGTAGAAATGGGGTTTCATCATGTTGGCCAGGCTGGTCTCAAACTTCTGGCCACAAGTGATCCACCCACCTTGGCCTCCCAAAGTGCTGAGATTATAGGCATGAGCTACTGCACCCAACCAGAAGTCTTAGTAAGTTGAGGACACAGAGATCAGAGTTCAGGGAGGCCAAAATGGCTTAAATTTGTATGGAGTACCAGAAAAGAATAAGTTTCTAAGAGAAATTGCTCCATAAACCTTAGACTGTTTAACCAAATAATAAGCTGTATATTTATAGGATGAGACTAAACAAGAGCAGCTACTAGGGAAAGAAAACTAATGTGTAGCTGTAAGTTGAACAACTACCAGAACTTTCAGTATCAAACCAAGGACTACAGCTGCTATTCAAGAAATAGTCTGCAGTTTGCGCCCAGCCAAAAAAAAAAACAAACAAAAGACTTGCAAACACAAAGGAAAAAAGCCAATCATCAGAGAAAAATAGCAGAATCCAGGTTTTCACAAGCTTCTAAAAGTCAACATTAACCACATCTAAAATCCAATCCAAAATTACCCATAAAACAAAGAACCAAGAAAGTGGAACATGTAGTCAAGGAGGAAGAAAACAAATCAGACCCCAAAATGAGTTAGATGTTGTAACTAATACATGGATTTTAAAATGGCTATTATAACTATCTTCATGAGGTAACATAGATATATATATAAACATATATGTGTGTATGTATATGTATGTTTACAATGAATAAAAATCTCAGCAGAGAAATAGAAAATATCAGTAAAGCAATGGAAGCAAGAAGAAAGAAACAAATGGAAATTCTAGAACTAAAAAAATACAGTGTATAAAATAAAATGTTCACTTGGTGGGCTTAACAGATGAGTGGAGATGAGAGTAGAAAGCAAGCAAGTTTGAAGGTAGAGCAACAGACATTATCCACAGTGAGAAACAAAGAGGAAAAAATTAAAAATGAACAGACTCATGGACCTATTAGATAAAACATGGTTGTATATGTTATTGTAGTATGGAGAAAGAGGTGAGAACAAGAGAGAAGGAGAGAGAGGGAAAAGGAGAGAAGAATAAAGGGAGTAGGGAGAGAGAGAAAGAATGTAGTATCGTGGCCAGAAATTTCCAAAATTTGAAGAAAGACAAAAATTTGCAGATACCACACACTCAATAGATACCAAGCATGATAAACATAAAGTAATGCTGAGGCATATCAGAGTTAAACTATTGAAAGCACAAGATAAGGAATAAATATTTAAATTAACAAGAGAAAAATGACATATTACACACAGAGGAATAAAAAGTCCAAACATTAGATGACTTCTCATTAGAAATTGTGAAGACTAGAAGAGAGTGGAACCATCTCTTTAGAATATTGGAGAGAACAGAGGAGCCTGTCAACCCAGAATTGTATACCTATGAAAAGTATCTTTCAAAACATTATGGTAGAATAAAGATATGTTCAGATAAAAGAAAACTAAGAAAATTCATCCCCAGCAGATCTGTACCACAAGAAATGCTAAAGGAAATTCTTCACGTATCTAAAGAAAAACAGGTCTTTTGCATTTGCCTGGTGTTATAATATGTATCTTAAATAGCTTTGTGATTAATAAAGAAATTGGGCACTTTCTTTTGGAGGAGAATGATACTAGATGCAAATCTGCATTCTCAGAAAAGAATGAAGAGCATCAGAAACTGTAAATACCTGGACAAATGCAAAGACCTTTTTATCTTTTTGACTTTTTCCTCTTAGTTCCTTCCTTCCTTCCTTCCTTTTTTTCTTTTTTTCTTTCTTTCTTGACAAGGTCTCACTTTGTTGCTGAGGTTGGAGTGCAGTGGCACAATCGCAGCTCATTTAGCCTTGACCTCCCAGGCTCAAATGATCCTCCCACCTCAGTTGGGACTACAGGTGTGCACCACATCTGGATAGTTTTTGTATTTTTTGTAGAGAGGGGGGTCTCACCATGTTGCCCAGGCTGGTCTTGAACTCCTGGGCTGAAGTGATCCTCCTGCCTCAGTCTCCTAAACTGCTGGGATTACAGATATGAACCACCATGCCAGCCAATTTCTTTATTAACCACAAAACTATTTAAGATACAGATTATATCTTATCCATTTTGTAATATAATTGGATGTAATATATTTAACAGTTATAGCATAAATGATAGGAAGTACATAGACTTTAAAAGCTTGCAATATTTCTATATTTTACATGAGTTAATACATTATTAACCATAAGTGGATTGTAAAAGGGTGAAGAAGTATATTGGAATCCCCATAGTAACCCCTTAAAAATGATAAGAAGTATAGCTATTTAACTTTGAAAATAAAATGGAATTCTAACAAAAATTAAAATAAGCATGAACCAAACAAAAAGTGCAGAAAAGAAGAAACAGATAAATAAAAACAGAGAAGTCATGTAGAAAACACAAAATACAATGGTAGACCCAAGCAAATCATACCAGTACATTAAATATTGAAGAACTAAACATTCCAATTAAAATGCAAGAATTGTCAGAATGAATTAAACCAGAAACAAGACCCAGCTATACGATGTCCAGAAAAGAAACACTTTAAACATAAAATCGTATATAGGTTGAAAGTAGGCAGATAGAAAAGAATGTATCACACAATGGTAAACATTAGAAGGCTGGAGTGTCTATATTAATATCAAATAAAATAGGTTTCATGACTAAATGTATTACCTGGGATATCAAAGAACATTTCATAATGATAAAATAGTTGATTCATCAGAAAAGCGTAAGAACTATGCATGTATATGCAGCCAGTAATAAGGCTTCCAAATACATAAAGAATGAATAGACAGTTTCACAATTATGGATTTTAATTGCTAGAGATATTGTTAGAGATTTTAATTGCTGAAATACCTGTCTCAGTGACTGATAGAACTAGACATGATATCAGCAAAAACATAGATTATTTGATCAACATTATCAACTGACATTTCTAAAACAATACAATCAATACCAGTAGGATATATATTCCTTTTAGTGTACATAATTATTAGATAGACTACACTTGGAGCCATGAAAATAATTTTGATACATTTAACAATATTAAAAGCACAAAGAGGATGTTCTCTGACCACAATGGCATTAAATTAGGAATAAAAAAGAATTAGATATCTAAGACATCCAACTAGATGAAAATTTTAAAATAAACGATAAGTAATAAATGAGCTGGCCATGCATGGTGGCTCATGTCTGTAATCCCAACACTTTGAGAGGCCAAGATAAGAGGATCACTTGAGCTCAGGAGCTTGAGACCAGTATGGGCAACATAGCAAGAACACATCAGTGATGGTTAATACTGAGTGTCAACTTGATTGAAGGATGCGAAGTATTGATCCTTGGTGTGTCTGTGAGGGTGTTGCCAAAGGAGATTAACATTAGAGTCAGTGGGTGGGGGAAAGCAACCCACCCTTAATCTGGTGGGCACTATCTAATCAGCTGCTAGCAAACATAAACAGGCAGAAAAACATGAAAAGGTGAGACTGGCCTAGCCTCCCAGCCTACATCTTTCTCCCGTGCTGAATTCTTCCTGCCCTTGAATATCAGACTCCAAGTTCTTCAGTTTTGAGACTTGGGCTGGCTCTCCTTGCTCCTCAAGCTTGCTGACAGCCTATTTTGGGAACTTGTGATTGCGTAGGTTAATACTTAATAAAGTCATATATATATATATATACACACACACACATAAAAATATATATAAAAAATATTCTCTCTATGTATGTGTATATATGTATATGTGCATATATACATTATATGTATATATCTCCTATTAGTTCTTTCCTTCTAGAGAACCTTGACTAATATATATTTTGGTACCAGGAATGATTTTAGAGGAACAGAATATTAAGGATGGAGTTCTTTTGTTGGTTTTGGGGTTTCTGGAGTTGGCTGCTTAATATGATTAGACCCAAAAATGCTAAGGACTCTAATCCTAATAGTATGAAAAACACTGATAGTCCTTGGCATGAACTGTTTAGAGTTATGCAAAATAAATGCATTTGACACTCCTGATTCACCACTCATGAGAGACAAGGAGTTTAGTGACTCTATACATAATACCTTCGATCATATGTGGAGAGCCAAGGTACATAATGAAGCTGGTTGGCTCCTCCTAAGTTCAGTGGACAAAGTGATAAAAGAAAATAATGAACACAGGGATTGCGTCTCCTGGCTTCAGAAACAGATACTGAGCCTCAAATCTGCTAAAATTGCCCTGAGTGAGAATCTTATCTCCTGTAGAGAAATAGCTGAAATTGGAAAAACAGACACAGCTCCTATCCTGCAAATGGCTGCCCTGCAATGAAAGGTGCATCCTCAGACTCGCCAGGTATCTACAGTTAAAGTGAGGGCAATGATTAGAAAAGAATGGGAACCTGCAACTTGGAATGGGGATGTGTGGGAGGACCCTGATGAAGCTGGGGATGCTGTTTGTAAACTCTGATGAACCTTTTTTGCCAGAAGAAACAGCTTCCCCATCTCCAGTAGTGGCAACATCCGCTCCCCGACTCGGGCTGCCACCAGCCTTTCCACCGTTGTCTGAGGGGATGAACCCTGCGCTGCCAGAGGCAATAGTGATGGCCTCCCCTGAGGCAATTGCCAGGCAAAATAATACTGATTATCCTCAGGAGCCACCCCCAGCTTCCCACTTCTGGTTCCAATTTACTGTATTCATCCATTTTCATCCTGCTGATAAAGACATACCCGAGACTGGGAAGAAAAAGAGGTTTAATTGGACTTACAGTTCCACATGGCTGGGGAGGCCTCAGAATCATGGCAGGAGGTGAAAGGCACTTCTTACATGGCAGCAGCAAGAGAAAAATGAGGAAGAAGCAAAAGTGGAAACCCCTGATAAACCCATCAGATCTCATGAGACTTATTCACTATCATGAGACTAGCATGGGAAAGACTGGCCCCCATGATTCAATTACCTCCCCCTAGGTCCCTCCCACAACACGTGGGAATTCTGGGAGATAGAATTCAAGTTAAGATTTGGGTGAGGACACAGTCAAACCATATCGCCATCTCTACAGAAAAGAAAAAAAAAAATTCTTTAATTAGCTGGGCATGGTGGAGCATCCCTATAGTCCTAGCCACTCAGGAGGCTAATGCAGGAGGATGCCTTGAACCCAGGAGATTGAGCTTACAGTGAACTATGACCATATCATTGCATTCAAGCCTGGGCAAGCAAGATCCTGTCTCTGTGGGGGGAAAAAAACAACGAGTGAAAGAAGAAATCACAAAGGAATTATAAAATATTTTGAATTGAATGATAATGGAAATACAAGATGCCAAAATTTATGGGAGAGATAAGGCAGTATTTGGAGGAAAATATATATCTTTAAATGCCTATATTGGGAAAAAAAAAAAAAGAACTAAAATTGATCGTGAGTGACCACCTTAAGAAATCCGAAAACAAAGAGCAAAACTAAGCCCAAAGTAAGTAGAAGAAAAAAATATAAAACAATGAAAATCAATGAAAGAGAAAATAAAAAAATAGAGAAAAATCAATGAAATTAACAGCTGACTTTTTGTAAAGTTTACTAAAATTAAGAAGCTTCATCAGGCTGATCAAGAATAAAAGAAAATACAAATAACCAATATCAGAAGAACTGAAAAAAGGATATCACTGTGAATCTTACTGACATTAAAAACAGTAAGAAATCCTCAGGGCCAGGTGTGATGGCTCATGCCTATAATCAGAGCACTTTAGGAAGCTAGAGATTTGGGGAACAGTTGAGCCCAGGAGTTCAAGACCATCCTGCGCAACATAGTGAGAACCCCGTCTCTGCAAAAAATTTAAAACATTTACCAGGCATGGTGGCACACACATGTAGTCCCAGCTACTTGAGGGACTGAGGTGGGAGGATCACTTGAGCCCAGGAAGTCAAGTCTGCAGTAAGCCATGATTGTGCCACTGCACTCTGGATGGCAGAGTGAGACTCTGTCTCAAAAATTGATGCTGATGCTGATGATGATGATGATGATGAAGAAAATATTAGAAATCGCTTATGTCAAAAACTTTGACAAATTTAGCTGAAATAAATGATGCAAAAAAAGATCCCAAAACTGATGCAAAACAATGAAAATCTGAATAACTCTTTATTAAAGTTAAATTCCTAATTAAAAATCTGATGTTAGTCATTGTTTAGCCTTTATAGAGTCCATCATCTATGACACATACATACATGTGTGCACATACATATACACATACATGATCATACATGTCATATATAATCCACTTCTGTATCTACAGAGATTTTATCAGGATTGCATATATCACCCTTCCACACCCCTATAGGGCTGCCCCTGAACACCAAGCCCCCAAAGGTTTCTCCAAAACCTCTCCAAAGCTGTCCATGACCACTTTAACCCACGGGGGTGACTCCCTCTGCTTATACTTGTTGCACTCTCATTTTTTCACATATGTGTGCCTTCTTTCCCAAAAGGTGTTGTCTATACTTAAGGGCATGCACCTCTTGTTTAGATCTCCCTCTGTAAGCTCTCATATAATCGACATTTAACGATACTTATAGGTTGCATAGAAAAATAGAGAACATTGTCTTAATATTCAGCCAAACAGAGTTAAAGGGCATGTTACTCCACACTCAGTGAATCTTCTGAGATTAGTTCTGAAAGATACAAAGGAATAATTGCCATTTTAATCTTTTTTTTTTTTTTTTGTAGAGACAGGATTTCACTACGTTGCCCAGGCTGCTTTTGAACTCCTGGGCTCAAGCAATCTTCCCATCTTCATCATAGTCTTGAGCCATTGTACCCAGCCTCATTTTGATATTTGATTAAACTCAAGAGTTTACGTATCAGTGACCTTCTACTTCAGCAACAAGGTTTACTAAGATAAGTGTGAGAGGTTCATCTCAAAATTAAAGTTCCTGATCCTGGCCTGTATTAATTGGAAGAACAGGAACATTGTGACCTCTCTGTGGGATTCTGCATTGCTGTTGCTACATCTATGACAAAGAACCTCAAAAGGGTGACATTCTAGGTCAGAGTTGAGGGTTAGTTCAGAGAGAAATTCAACCTTGGCCTTGGTTCTGATCTCCCTGACTTTTAGCCACAAGATGACCCCTTCCCTGTGTCTCTGATGGTCAGGGGGCGGAATATCTCCAGAGTCTCTATTCCACTTCCCTAAAGGGGAGGGTGTTTTCTGGATTCCAGAAAATTAGAAACCAAAGAGCATTGTCTTCAGAGAAGTAGAGTCAGAGAAAGAGGAAGAGACAGTGAAGCCAGGAGGGGCCAGGAGGGTTTACACAGACTGGCTTCTGACTGTCCATGACTAAAAACTTCAAAAGTGACTCAGCATGGACCAGGAAATGGGACTATTATAACTAGAGCAGGTCACACTTATTGGAATCATTGCAAAAGGCCCTTTTCTCTGACATCTTAGCAAAAGGGATACAGTGAGATTTTCTAAAGTCAATAAAGTCAGATTCTTTGAATTTGCAAATCTTCCCTTGTCACTTCTCGGCATGAAGAACATTGCTTATAGGTTTCAAGAATCGTACCATTATTCTTTCAATTAGCATTTTATGTACTACCCTATGTCCATCTTCTCTCAATGGGACTCTCCTGAAAGCATGCTGTCTTTTTCAGCCTGTTTCTGTGAAGAGGAGAGCATGAAATATGTGGAATATCTTACTAAGACCTTTATCACAAGACAGAACCCAGAGGATTCAGACAGACGAGGAAGTCAGGAAGCTTGAATGTCGTATCCTGCTGGAGGCACAAAAACCACAAGGTAAGGCTTGCCTGGTTATATCATTTGCTGGAATAACTTTAGGAGAAGAGCAGTGGGGTTCACTTACAGAACTTAAACAACACCCGTCCTAGCACAAACTGGGAAAAGATGAAGGTCAAATCAAATGGCCCTGGTATGAATTTATTTTTAGGACTCCTTTTTTGAAAAACAAGATTCTCAGTTAGATCACAGAGAGAAGCATGAAGTATCTGTCCCTATGGAGTTAAACCCAGAGTGAAATTCTAAAATCCTTCCATCTAACAGCCCCTACATGTCATCAAACTGATGTGCTTCCTGCCAGTTGGGATGTTCCCAGCAACTGATAACCAAGAACCATTTGAGAGCTCTGAGGAGTCCTTCTGGACGGCTTTCTTAGACAATGTCATTAAACTTCTTGTTTCCATGAGCACCAAAGTGTTTGTTTTAAACAGATTTCCTATGACCCCCACATGTGTTTAAATTTTCTGGACTTGATGTCTTATTTAGAAAGCCAGCTTAGCCCATGTCTGAGCAAAGTAATGTGATATGACAGGCTAACTGGGCATGAAGTTCATCCCAGGCATGCTTGGGACCAGGAAATTGAAGAAACACATGAGTATTCACCCACCGTGAGTGTGTAACAAGGGAGGGGTGGGGAAGGTGGAAATCTTAAGGGGGAATACAATAATTTTTTCATAAACCAAGTGAAACAAATTAAGATTTTAAAAATTCCATGATGCCAGATTTTGACATCAGCAATTATCAGAGGATCAACCTCCTCTGCTCTTTTGGGTTTCAGTATATTTAAAATATCCTATCTTCTGTGGGACTTAGTAAAAATTGACTAGCCCTCTTCTGCACTGGTTCCCAGACCTTGCTGTACATTGGAATCACCTGAGAAGCTTAAAAAACTACTGATGGCTAGATCCCACTCCTAGAAATTCTGATTTAATTGGTCTAGAGTGCAGCTGGACACCAACCTATTGTGAAGCCACCTGCAGTTTCTAAGCTACAGCTAAGTTTGAGAACAAGCACTCGGTGCTTTGTTACTCAAAGTGTGGTCTGAGGACCTGGGAGCTTTCTCAGGCGACATCCGGATCCACAGAATCGTGATCTCCATTTTAATAAGATCCCCAGGTGACTCACATGCACATTGAGTTCGAGAAGCATTACTCTATTTTTCCATAGCCTCCTTCTGCTCTGCAAAAGAGTATGTAGCTCTTAACAGTGGTTGTACATTAAAATCACCTGGAAAGGCTTCCAAAAATATTGATGCCTGGATCCTCTCTCCAGAGATTCTAATATGATTGGCCTTGAGTGTGAATCCTCTCTCCAGAGATTCTAATATAATTGGTCTTGAGTGTGGCCTGGGCAGTTTTTCAAACAATGTTTTAAATCTTTCCAGGGGGTTTTAATATAAACTCCAGACTGAGAATCACTGCTATAAAAAGATGTTTTTTCTTCATTTACTTTAATAGCCTTTGGTATAAAGTGACCATTTCTGTTAAATAGTTAGGTTCCCTGGGAGAGAACCCTCTATTCTAATTTTCTGTGTTGGTTATCAAAATTCAGAGTGTAAAAGCAACAACTGAGTGCCTTCCCTTCAGAGAGTTTTCTTTGATAAATCTGGAATGGGGCCCAGAATCTGCATTTTTAAGTCCCATTTGGAATTCCAACATGCATAGTTCTTGTACCGCATTTTAAAAAACACTGCCTTAGCATGACAAAAGAATAGGAGAGTAGAGTTTAATGGGCACAGGGAGAAAAAGGAAAGCATGTAAGTTCTCAGAGTAAGGGTTAGGGAGCAGAAAGAAGTGATGCAGGTGGCACACAACATGGAGCTCCAAAGGTTGATGAAAGAGAGAATGGAGAAACTGCATGGCACAATTCTTAGGAATGAGCAGTAAAGCTGAGGCTCTGTACAAACCAGATGACTCCTTGTCTCATCAACTCCAAGTTGCCCAGGGAACAGCAATGTGCCTCAGTGAGCACTGTAATTGCTTCTTCCCAAGGCTCCCGAAGTTTTTTTTCTTTCCTTCCTTCTTCTTAAGTCAGTCAAATTTAGCAGTGGGGGATTGTTTTCCAACTTTAGTGACACTAATGTTAATAAGTTTTGATAGCCCATCAGACCAGCCTCCTTTCCCTTCTTGGCCCATCGGATTAAAGAATTAGAAGAACTTGACTTTAAAGAACACTGTCCAAAACCTAAAATCCTTAACTGCATCTTGCCTTATAGAAAAGATGTATGTGGAAAAATCGTACATAGAATTTTGGTAAATCAAATGATTTTTTAATGACTACAGAATAGGAAAGGAGCTTGCAATTTAAAATAATCCTCTGACAATCCCCTGAAAAAAATTTTTTCTTGTTTTTGAGGTTTTATTTTTATTTTTCTCTATATCTGATTTTTCTTAACAAAGAACACACATTTAATGTGGACCATTCATGGAGTCATTATTGGATTAAACAAGAAAATGCACTTAAAGCATTAAGATAATCCCTGGCATGCAGTAAATATTCGAAAAAGTTAGATTTTTTTTTTAAAGACATTTTTTAAAGAGTAGCTTTAGGTTCACAGCAAAATTGAGAGGCAGGTACAGAGATTTCCCATATACTCCCTGCCCCACACACATGCATAGCGTCCCTGATTATCAAAATCCCCACCAGAGTGGTACATTTGTTGTAATTGATGAACCTGTGTTGACACATCATAATTACCCAATGTCCATAGTTTACATTAGAGTTTACGGTTGGTGGTGTTCATTCTGTGGATTTAGACAAATGTGTAATGGCATGTATCTACCCTCACAGTATCATATAGGGTGTTTTCACTGCCCCTCGAATCCCCTGTGCTCCAATATTATTTTTACTATGATAATAGAATTTGTGCAACCTAAACTTAAGATAGGGAGGGTTATCTATCTCTACCTACCCATCTCAGAGGTCAAGACCAGCTCTGAGACACTTAATGAGATTTCTCTCCATTATAAAAGAGCTTGCAGGCAGAGGGGAATATTGTGAGGCAAAGTTACAGTCTATTAACATTGACCAAATGGTAACTCCCTAAAGACGACTGGAGTAAGGAAAGCAGGGAAATCCAGATTTCAGTCTCCAGTACTGGTAAGGAGCAGCAGTGATTTTTTTCCCTAATAAATCCATTTATAAAGCATCTGGTCTCATTCAGTGAGGGCTTACTGCATAAAGACACAAGCTTAAATCTCATTTAACCCCTCGACATTAGCTTCACTTTACAGATGAGAAAAGGTCTAGAAAGTGTCTAAAGCAGTTCCTTAAATCTGTTCCCATCTATATCCAAAGCCCAGGTTGTAACCACTTTATATGTTTCCTTTCCTCAGTAATTATTACCCCAACAAATGTTCTCTTGGCCCCCTTATCAAAATAAGCAAAGACAAGTCATTTGTAAGGTGACACTCAGGCATGTTAGAATAAGGCTTCAAACTCTTGAAACAATCTTGGATTACAGAATGTGAAGCTCCTTCTCTTAAGAGACAAATTCCAAACAAGAAGTTGAGAAGCCATTGGAAATTCATTCAAGACCTCAAGAGACTCAATTCGCATGAGTCTGATTTATCTCTTCATTTAAGAAGTACCATTTTTAATAATTCATGATGTCAGGCAGAGCCAGATAATAGTTACTTCCCAATTGGAGGCCTCCATTAAGAATCTGCACCCTTGTTCGACCAACTTGAACTCATGCTTAAACCTTGCTTTTCTCTCCACCCTTATCCCAGTGCACCTGTCCGCCGACCAGGACTCTGCAGACCTTACACCCATGTTTCCTTTATGAAGGGCACACAGGACAGGCGCCCTGTTGTTCCTCATCTTAACTCTGGTCCTGACTGTCCCAATTCCACCCTCTCCCATGTAATGACTTCTAAGACATTCAGATACTATTTAGTAGTACTTCTTGGCTCTACCTTTTACTGCATGCTCTCTGACACTGTGCGACACCTCCCTATGTGTGCAATCCCATGTTCACATCCACTTAGGTTATCTCTGATCTAGCTGCCAATCTGGGATAGGACTTTTTCCCTTCATGCTTAGCCTAGTGCTCTATCTGTATTCTCTACAGTTTCTGGCCTCAGATTGGAGGCCCGATTACGTATGCTGTCCCAGGGGCAGCAGATGTTTTCAAATGCCTGGGGGCTAACATTTAGGGAGGGTTTGTATCCAAAGTAGGAACCCAAGATGACATCAGCAGAGCCTGGTAAATCAGCCCACCATTGTCTGGAGCACTTAAGGAAATGAAATCCCTGCAGGCTTCCGATTTTCCTTCTTAATTAGCCTTCTCCATTCCCTTAGGCATTTGTTTCCTTAGCAGGATCCTACCCCATAAACTTTCCTTTGCCCCGCTCACAAGTGTTAAGTAAATACCTGGGAGCAATTACCCATAGCTTCACAGGGTTTTTGCTTTTTTTTTTTTTTTTCTGTAGTCCGCTACAGGGCCCCTGGCCTGCCAGCTTCTGCTAATGCTAATTGGAGTGCTTGTGTCACACTTTCTGCCTGGAGGAGAGGATTTTAGCAGTGCTGCTTTGCCTGCCTGGGGCTCCTGCTTTTAGAGTATTCAAAGAACCTCTATAAATGTGCAGTTATTCTTAGCAAGTCTCCCAGACGGCCAGCAGTTGTTTGTTTTACACATGTGAAAGGACTTGTTGTCCCATGATCTCTAGGTGTTCTGAAATGGAGGGGTTAAAGGGCAAACCAAATAAACCCACAACAATATTAATCCCATTGTTGAAACTCAGATTTAGGCAATTCAGATTCCTGATCGAATGGAGCCAATGTTAAATTTGGAGATAAATTTTACAAATCTCACCACCAGGTTCAAGTTTAAAATCCCACATAAGAAAATAACATTGAAATCTGGTGATTATAAGGTCTCTGGTTCTATCACAACAGCCTTTTGCTCCCTTGAACATCATGAATGGCTTGATGGCTCTGGCAGGTCTGATCACTATGTTAATTCTTTTAAAGAAGAAAATGGGGAAAGTTAAGAGAGAAGTGGGGAGAGAGAAGAATCTTTTGACTTCTCTATTAGGAAACCTGAATCTTTATTTCTATAGTCGAATTATGCTTGTGGGTAAAACACTGTTAGTCAAATTTCTGTTAGACATGATACACAGTGCTATCACTAAGATGTTTGTTTTATTCAGGTTGGATGAGGCTAAGAATTCATTCATTCATTCAATATGTACAGGGGTTGAGATGAACATACAATTTATTATCCAAACACAGACAATTTAAAGAGTATAAGGGGTGCTGTATTAATTCCACCAAGACCACAGACTCGTAACAGGACGTCTCTGAACAAAACAAGAGGTATGGCCACCTTACTATTGAGCACTTTCTATATACTAGGAAGTAAACTGCCTTGTGTAAAAACAGAAAATGCCTGTGGGGGGTGGGAAGAGAAGCTGTTCTTCACTTCTAGGTCCAAAATCAGTGTTTAACTCCTACCTGCTCTCAAAAGATCAAACGGCTTTGTGAGCCTACTGGTTCTTTCAGGTGAAATAAAGACATGTGCTCAGGTCACTCAATCACTGACTTTTGTGGCTTACAACAATTCTCTCTAAATAGGATCCAGTTTCATCTTCATATTTTTTTGAGAACAGGTTGAATTTTTGAGCAGCACTTTTATATTCAGTTGCACTGATATATGATGAGTAGAATAACGAGGCCTAATCTTAATTAAAAAATTGCTCTCCTTTGAAAATGACAAAACTACCCTCTTTCCATTCAAGGGAACATTACACAAGATAGTCAAGCACGATGAAGTACAAAAAAGTTGCGTGTGTGTGTGTGTATGTGTGTGTATCCCCAGTTTTAGAAAGAACTGAACATAGTGGTTAACCCATATATTCATAGAATGGTATTTATAGTTTAGAAATAAATTCTGCCCACATTACCATAATTGATTCTTACAACTGGATTAAGTAGTTCTACTATCCTTATTTTACAGTATACTTACTACAGCTGGACAATAAACAGGGACTTGAAGCTTCTTTTTGCTCTTGTTGTTGTTGTTGTTGTTGTTGTTGAGACAGAGTCTTGCTCTGCTGCCCAGGCTGGAGTGGAGTGGTATGATGTTGGCCACTGCAACCTCTACCTCCCAGGTTCAAGCAATTCTCCTGCCTCAGTTCCTGAGAAACGGGGATTACAGGTGCACACCAACACGCCTGGCTAATTTTTGTATTTTTAGTAAAAACAGGGTTTCGCCATGTTGGCCAGGCTCATCTTGAACTCCTGACCTCAGATGATCTGCCCGCCTCGGCCTCCCACGGTGCTGGAATTACAAGTGTGAGCCACCATGCCCCACCTGCACTTGAAACTTTTAACTCTGATTCTATTGTTCTTCTTGCAGTAAAACAATAGCTTGTTGTAGTTGTTTAAGGAATATTTGTAAAGTAAAAATAACCCCCTATACATCCATCAAATCTAAAACTTTTCAAAACATTTTCACATTTACTTATTCAATATACCTATAGAGACCACTGTATGACATCCACAGACTAGACGCTGGTGGTAGAAAGGTGAATAAAACTTTTCCTAGGTATAAGGAACCCAAAATCTAATGTATAAGACAGATAAGGAAATCAATCTAGTTGAGTTGATAATGGGAGTGAAGGACACACACAACATGCCACAAGCCACAGAAAAGCATCAAGTTCAGGCTGTGTGGACCAAAGAAGGCATCCCAAGGACATGATGCTTGCAAAAGAAACAGGAGTTTGCCAGAAGGACAAACTGCAAATGAGCTCATGACCTTGAGTCAGGAAACATCAGGTTACATTAAAGCAACAGCAAGTTGCTTCCAAATAGTTGTAGCAAAGGATGTGTTTTAGGATAAGATGCAGGCTAAGGAGTGGGGCCTAGGATGGAAGCCTGGACTTTTGGGCTAAGGAGGTTGAATATATCCTGTAGGTTTGGGGTGCCAATAAAAACAGCAGTAGGTGGCATAGACAGAGACATCTGGAAAAGCAAATACAACAGGGTCAGTGATAGATGGTTGGGATCTAAACTGAATAGAATGAAGACGAAAGCACAGCCAGAAAATGTGTAAGACACGGAGTCAGCAGGATTTGGTGTCTGGATTGGGGAGATGAGAGGTGGGAAGAAAGCAGGTACAACTCCAAGTTTTTCATTTGAGTAACTGGTGATTAAGAGTTTCATGAACCAGCCAGGTGTGGTGCCTCATGCCTATAATCCCAGCACTTTGAGAGGCTGAGGTGGGAGGATTGCTTGAAGCCAGGAGTTCAAAACCAGCCTGAGCAACATGGCAGAGTATTCAGGTGGCAAAACCTACAGGGAACTGGCAATAGGCACCTGAAGCTTAGCAGAAAATTCTAGCAGTAGATAGATTTGGGAACCATTCATATGTAGGCCTCAGGTGATGCAGAAAAAGAAGGCCATTCATCAAACAGTGGAGCAGACTGGGGAGGGAAGGGAAAAAGATTCCAAACAATAAAAGGTTATTATAGTGGTTTTTTTTATTAGAAAGCAAATTTGTTGGAAATATGTATTTTGATCAAATAAAATGTAGCAAAAATCTTTCCCCTCACTTGGTTTTATTGGGAAATATACACATCCCTCCAATATTTTTTCCCCTAAGAAATAGACTGAGTCATATGTAGGGGTAGAGGAAACCTTCTTCTGTGAGGTGAAGCTGATGAATGTGTGACGACTTTTAATAGGAAGAGCTGCACTAGAGGACAGGTGGCATAATTCCAGCAGCCCCATAGGACTGACCTTCAAAGTATCCTGCCAGTTCCAACCCACCCTCTGAGATCATACCATTTCATTCAGCCTCTCCGTTACTCGTATCTAAACAAACAATTGTTTCAACTTCCACCCACCCATATTCTCATCCAATATCAGATGTAGATGTCCCCACAGCTCTCAGTAAAGCCAAAGAATGACTGAAATCTCTATTTAGCCCCAGGGAAACAGGCCACATAATAAGGAAGAGGGAGATAACTTTCTTAAGCGCCCCACAGTGAAGTCACTTTTGGCTTGGTTCTGATGATTTAAATGGCCTGAGTGACTGGATCTTATCATCCCTTATTCTGACCTTTGTGACCCTGGGCAATGTTAAGGGTTGAATTGTGTTCTCCTCACTCCCAAAATTCGTATGTTGAAGTCCCAACCCCCAGGAACTCTAATTATCATGGGAAAGAACATCTTTAAAGAGGTAATTGAGCTAAAATGAGTTCTTTAGGGTGGGCCCTAATCCATTTATAAAAGGAGATTTGGACACAGACATGAATGCCCAGAGAAAAGATCACGGGAGAACACAGCTGGAAGTTGGCCATGTATGAGCCAAAAAGAGAGGGTTCAGAAGACAGCAAATCTGAGGACACCTTGATCTTAGATCTGCGGCATCCAGAACTGTGAAAAAATAAATTTCTGTTGTTTTAGCTATCCAGGATGTGATACTTTGTTTTGGCAACCCTAACAACAAACTAACACAGCAATTTGTTTTTTTGTTTGTTTATTTGTTTTGTTGTTTTTTTTTTTTTTTTTTGAGACAGAGTATGCTCTATCATCCAGGCTGGAATGCAGCAGCTCAGTCTTAGCTCACTGCAAACTCTGCCTCCCAGATTCAATCAATTCTGCTGCCTCAGTCTCCCAAGTAGCTGGGATTACAGGTGCCTGCCACTACACCTGGCTGATTTTTGTATTTTTAGTAGAGACAGGGTTTCACTATATTGGCCAGGCTGATCTTGAACTCCTGACCTCAAGTGATCCACCCACCTTGGCCTCCCAAAGTGCTGGGATTACTTGCCTGAGCCACTGCAGTTTTTTGTTACCGTGTTTTGTTTTGTTTTGTTTTGTGACAGGGTTTCACTATCACCTAGGCTGGAGTGCAGTGGCACAATCAACTCACTGTAGCCTCGAGCTCCCAGGCTCAAGCAATCCTCCCACCTCAGCCTCCCGAAAAGCTAGGACAACAGGCATGTACCACCATGCATGGCTAATTTTTTTTTT
>NW_012117221.1:2420270-2423520 GCF_000951035.1 Colobus angolensis palliatus
ACTCTGTAGAACTTTTAATATTTCAAACACAAAATTCTAAATATCTATTTCAAAAGCAGAAAGAAAAAAATTGTAATGTCTCTGCTTGTGTCATTTTAAACTCTCCTTTTCCCAATTAATTTGCCACCAAGTCCCATAGATATGACTTTTAAAATAGCCCCCCATCTGTTTCCCTCCACCAATTGTCACTGCCCCCATTCAAACCCTTTTAATTTCTGGCCCATTCTATTATCCACGTAACAAACCTCTCAGAGGGAATGCAGTACCATGTAATAGTTAAGAAACACAGTTGCTTGAATTAGGGTTCCAGCTCTGCCACTTTTAATTGTGTGATCTCACCCAAGCCTAAGCCTCAAAATCCTCATGAATAAAATAACAGTACCTCATAGTGCCATTGAAGAATTAAATGAAATAACAAACAGTCCTTGGCATAATACATAATAAAACATTCAGAAAATATTAGGTGCATTTTGTTTTGAGACAAGGTCTTGTTCTATTATTACCCAGGATAGGGTACAGTGGCACCACTATGGCTCAGTGCAGCTTCAACCTCCTAGGCTCAAGCAATCCTCCTACTTCAGCCTCCTGAGTAGTTGAGACTACAGGTGTGCACCATGACACCCAGCTAATTTTATTTATTTATTTATTTATTTAGAGATTGGGTTTCCCTATGTTACCCACGCTGGTCTAAAACTCCTGGGCTCAAGCAATTCACCAGCGTCAGCCTCCCAAAGTTCTGGGATTATAGACGTCAGCCACCGTGCCAGCCAAGGTGCATTGTTATTAACCTTTTAAAATCCATCACTCTACCATGTTTTACCATGCTCTCTTTTGCATAATTCTACCAGCAAAGATTTTCTCATGCTTCCCTTTCTTATAATTTATATCATGAAAGCAATAGACATGTTGGATTTTCTTCTTCAGACATCACAGGCTTCTGGCCAAGATTTTAAGGTATTTGGTAAGGGGGCCAAACACTTCCCAGTTGAAACTCTGTCCTAACTGACATTTCTCCAGTTCCCCCATTACAACCTGTTCTTCCTACTACCCCCACGCTCTCAAGTTCTTTTTCTAAAACACAGAACTCACCTTAAGAGCCCTCAGTGGCCTGTTCTAGTGCATAAGCTGAAGTCAAGGGTTTTCACAGAGCCCACAGTGCCCTGGTCAAGCTGACTCTGTCTTCACCTTATCACCAGCTGTGAGGCCAGCACGTGGCCTAGCAAACAGCAAGGTTCCTGGGAAATCCATGCTGGCTCGCAGGCTTGCATCTCCTCCATCAGCATAAGCCTGTTGTGTTAGTTTTCCTAGGGCTGCTATAACAAAGAACCACACGGTTTTGATGGTGAAAACAACATAAATTAATTCTCTCACAGACCTAGGCCCAGAAATCTGAAATCAAACTGTTGGCCTTGCTCCTTCCAAAAGTTCTAGCGAAGGATCCTTCCTTGTTTCCAGCTCCTGGTGGCTCCTGGTGTTCCTTGGCTTGTGGCTGCAAAGCTCCAATCTCTGCCTGCATCTTCACCTGGCCTCATTCCCTGTGTTTTTTCTGTGTCTGTGTACCTCAAATTTCCCCTTCTTTTTATTTATAATAAGAACACCAGCCACTGGACTTAGGACCCACCCTAAGCCAAGATGATCTCATCTTAAGATCCTTAATTATACCTGCAAAGTCTCTATTTCCAAATAAAGTTATATCCACAGGTACCTGGGGTTAACACTCGGATATATCTTCTGGGTGACACAATTCAACCTGCTATAGCTGAAATAGTTGTTTTTTTGTTTTTGTTTTTGAGACAGAGTATCACTCTGTCACCCAGGCTGGGGTGCAGTGGCACAATTACAGCCCACTACAGCTTCAACCTCCCAGGCTCAAGTGATTCTCCCACCTCAGCCTCCTGAGCAGTTGGGACTACAGGTATGTACCAGGTCTGGCTAATTTTTGTATTTCTCGTAGAGTTGGGTTTTCGCCATGTTGATCAGGCTGGTCTCAAAGTCCTGAGCACAAATGATTTACCCTCCTCGGCCTCCCAAAGTGATGGAATTACAGACATGAGCCACTGTGCCTGGCTGTGAAATGGGTTTTTTGTTATCCTTTGATACAGTTCAGAAATCAAAGCTGTGTGGGTGCTGAGCGTGATACCTGGCAACAGCCGTTGAGCCAGCCCAGGGTATCATGGGAGCAATGTTTTCTGCCAGCTTTCTTGTTTCAGATTTGCTCAGCAATGTTTTTTGTTGGTTTTTGTCCCATGAAAGATTAGTTAGTAAGACAAATCATAGAAAAGAAAAAATAATCACATCAATCTCATTGCTCTCACATCTTTCTTCCTATATTTAGGTTAGATTTGTTGGGGTTTTTTGTTGTTTTAGTTGGTGAACTTACACTGGATATACAATTTGTATCCTGTTTCTCTCTTAACATAAACTCAAAATTATTTCCTTTGTATTAATATACTCACTTTAAATATTTTATCTTGACACATATTAAATGTAGTTTTTACATTTTTCAAAATTATACCTGCAGATAACTTGAAGTTTATAAGGCTTGTGACAAAAAGAAAAATAAATTACAAAACAAAAAATGTCAATCTTTCATACCATAGCTCTCTCCCGTTTCTTGCTACCCAAAGACAACTGCTTATTTCAGTGAATTCTATTTCCATATATCTCAGTAGCATGTTTATAGTGATATTTCTTGATTTGTCAGTTTTAGACATTATCTATTGGCTGGCTTGCTCCTCTGCCTAGACTACTTCTTTACCTCTTCCCCACTTCCACCATCACCAAACACATACATGCATGCATGCACACACACATGCCCATGTACACTCACACATACCCATACACATACGCACATATATGTGCTCACACGTACATAAAAACACACATTCGTATACATGTATACATATACACATATATACTCACACACATATGTGCACACACACATATACATGCACACATACATCCTATCCCCTGATATTCCTGGCATGTTTAGATATTAATTTTGTTTAACTCAACAGTCAATATTTACACTGAACCCAGTTGGGCCAGCACTTTTGCTTTCTATGGTATTACTAATTACATTTTTATTTGCTTTTCTATACATTTATCACAAATGCATCAAGTTCTTCCCCATTGTCTAAATCTCCTTTCAATATATTCTTTCACCCTAATCATTCCTTCTTTTGGAGCTGTCTCCTGGAGCTTGCTGACCTGTCTTCACTGGTCTGGTGGCTCCCTACACCTGTTAAGC
>NW_012117221.1:2426865-2438017 GCF_000951035.1 Colobus angolensis palliatus
GTGGCCTAGCAAACAGCAAGGTTCCTGGGAAATCCATGCTGGCTCGCAGGCTTGCATCTCCTCCATCAGCATAAGCCTGTTGTGTTAGTTTTCCTAGGGCTGCTATAACAAAGAACCACACGGTTTTGATGGTGAAAACAACATAAATTAATTCTCTCACAGACCTAGGCCCAGAAATCTGAAATCAAACTGTTGGCCTTGCTCCTTCCAAAAGTTCTAGCGAAGGATCCTTCCTTGTTTCCAGCTCCTGGTGGCTCCTGGTGTTCCTTGGCTTGTGGCTGCAAAGCTCCAATCTCTGCCTGCATCTTCACCTGGCCTCATTCCCTGTGTTTTTTCTGTGTCTGTGTACCTCAAATTTCCCCTTCTTTTTATTTATAATAAGAACACCAGCCACTGGACTTAGGACCCACCCTAAGCCAAGATGATCTCATCTTAAGATCCTTAATTATACCTGCAAAGTCTCTATTTCCAAATAAAGTTATATCCACAGGTACCTGGGGTTAACACTCGGATATATCTTCTGGGTGACACAATTCAACCTGCTATAGCTGAAATAGTTGTTTTTTTGTTTTTGTTTTTGAGACAGAGTATCACTCTGTCACCCAGGCTGGGGTGCAGTGGCACAATTACAGCCCACTACAGCTTCAACCTCCCAGGCTCAAGTGATTCTCCCACCTCAGCCTCCTGAGCAGTTGGGACTACAGGTGTGTACCAGGTCTGGCTAATTTTTGTATTTCTCGTAGAGTTGGGTTTTCGCCATGTTGATCAGGCTGGTCTCAAAGTCCTGAGCACAAATGATTTACCCTCCTCGGCCTCCCAAAGTGATGGAATTACAGACATGAGCCACTGTGCCTGGCTGTGAAATGGGTTTTTTGTTATCCTTTGATACAGTTCAGAAATCAAAGCTGTGTGGGTGCTGAGCGTGATACCTGGCAACAGCCGTTGAGCCAGCCCAGGGTATCATGGGAGCAATGTTTTCTGCCAGCTTTCTTGTTTCAGATTTGCTCAGCAATGTTTTTTGTTGGTTTTTGTCCCATGAAAGATTAGTTAGTAAGACAAATCATAGAAAAGAAAAAATAATCACATCAATCTCATTGCTCTCACATCTTTCTTCCTATATTTAGGTTAGATTTGTTGGGGTTTTTTGTTGTTTTAGTTGGTGAACTTACACTGGATATACAATTTGTATCCTGTTTCTCTCTTAACATAAACTCAAAATTATTTCCTTTGTATTAATATACTCACTTTAAATATTTTATCTTGACACATATTAAATGTAGTTTTTACATTTTTCAAAATTATACCTGCAGATAACTTGAAGTTTATAAGGCTTGTGACAAAAAGAAAAATAAATTACAAAACAAAAAATGTCAATCTTTCATACCATAGCTCTCTCCCGTTTCTTGCTACCCAAAGACAACTGCTTATTTCAGTGAATTCTATTTCCATATATCTCAGTAGCATGTTTATAGTGATATTTCTTGATTTGTCAGTTTTAGACATTATCTATTGGCTGGCTTGCTCCTCTGCCTAGACTACTTCTTTACCTCTTCCCCACTTCCACCATCACCAAACACATACATGCATGCATGCACACACACATGCCCATGTACACTCACACATACCCATACACATACGCACATATATGTGCTCACACGTACATAAAAACACACGTTCGTATACATGTATACATATACACATATATACTCACACACATATGTGCACACACACATATACATGCACACATACATCCTATCCCCTGATATTCCTGGCATGTTTAGATATTAATTTTGTTTAACTCAACAGTCAATATTTACACTGAACCCAGTTGGGCCAGCACTTTTGCTTTCTATGGTATTACTAATTACATTTTTATTTGCTTTTCTATACATTTATCACAAATGCATCAAGTTCTTCCCCATTGTCTAAATCTCCTTTCAATATATTCTTTCACCCTAATCATTCCTTCTTTTGGAGCTGTCTCCTGGAGCTTGCTGACCTGTCTTCACTGGTCTGGTGGCTCCCTACACCTGTTAAGCAGCTGCCGCCCCGGGATCTTCCTTGGCCTCACCCTGAGGATTCCCTTCGCTTCTGTCTTTGGGGGTATCTCCTAGTTTCATGGGTCACATGTTTTCTGTTTCATTTGTTTACTCTTTCATTGTGGTGGAACATCTCCTCCCATAGCTTCCTGACAAAGGATGTTTGGTGGTAAATTCCTAGAGACTCCAAATGTCTGAAAACATCTTCAGTCCATTTCATACTTCACTGATATTCTGACTGGGAATAGAATTCTAGGTTGAACATTTTTTTTAATTTAAAAAAAATCCATAGATTTCTAGCCTTTTATCTTGCTGTTGAGAAATCCAAAATTATTCTCTGCTAACATCTTCTCCCCACCATCCACCTCTATCTTCAAGCTTATAGGAATTTTCTGTTTGTCTCCAGGGTGTTGTAATTTCATGATGATGTACCAGCCAAGAGCCTGACAGGAAACCAACCATACTCTTAAATGGAATTTCTGGAGACTTTTTAATGAAAGAACTATGTACACAGACCATGATGAAAGGAACCCAAAGGAAGCTAGCAGCACCCTTTGACCTGAAGGTGCAGAGGAAAGAAATATCAGATTCTGGTCGTGAGCTGCTGCTCTGGATCGTGGATTGCCCAACAGGAACTGAGCAGCAGCAGTTCTCACTGCCAGGACTGTGCACAACTTTGTCATAGCCTACATCATCTGATTGTGGTGGTTGTGGTGAGAGCAAAATCATATTTATGTCCTCTCTTACGTGATCTTCTCCAGGGAGAACTTGGTGCTTGCCAGCTGTTCTTGGTCTCTGGCTTATCAGATCCTCTTCCCTCCTAGATTCTCACAGAATCCTTTTTTTTTTTTTTTCTTTTTTCTGAGGAATAGGGTATGCATTTCTGTTTTTTTGTTTTTTTGAGACAGAGTTTCACTCTTGTTGTCCAGGCTGGAGTGCAATAGCACGATCTCGGCTCACTGCAACCTCTGCTTCTGAAGTTCAAGCGATTCTCCTGCCTCAGCCTCCCGAGTAGCTGGGATTGTAGGCGCCCACCACCATGCCCGGCTAACTTTTGTATTTTTAGTAGAGATAGGGTTTCACCATGTTGGCCAGGCTGATCTCAAACTCCTGACCTAAGTGATCCACCTACCTCAGCCTCCCAAAGTGCTAGGATTACAGGCGTGAGCCACCATGCCTAGCTCATTCTTGCCATTTCTTTCTTATTTTATTATACTTTAAGTTCCGGGGTACATGTGCAGAATGTGCAGTTTTGTTACATAGGTATACATGTGCCATGATGGTTTGCTGCACGGAACAGGATATGTGTTTGATGTAGTTACAGGAAGGAGATTAGTTGGTGAGATAACTTAGTTGCTGGAACTTGGTGGGAGGATTTAGTCCAGTTAGCCAACGGAGGAATTATAGCTCTTGGCCCACTTCTCCAGGGCCCTGTGCAGGTGTCTGTTTGGCAAGAAGTAAATAGACAAGTAGAAGGCCTTAAAGATAATCCTGCTAAGTAGGACACACATTGGCAGTCCATAAAGGAAAATATCACTCACAAGTCCCAGAATGGGCCAAGGCCAGTCCTGATAAGGCAGCTGCTGCCTTCTACAGTAGCATCATTTATGAGCTAGAAAAATGTAGTCCCTTTGTAAAAGGTACTCCCTCTGTAGAGACAATAAAAAAGATGCTCCCTCTGGACAGACCCAGCACTGTGGGGGCATGGCTTAGTGAGCAGAGCAGGGCTGAATGCTAACCACCATTCATTCCCTGGGCCAGACACCTTTTGTCAAATGGACAAACTTTGCAACCATGTAAAGCAGCCCTGAGTCCTCATGTAGTGATTCTGACAAATTTTCCATGTATGGGCCATGGCTATTGTAGGGCATCATGACCCTAGGAAAAAAGAAAGCTCTAATGTCATCATCCCAGAGCCCACCCATCCCAGAGCAAAACAATAACAACAAATTTGGGGAAACTAAAATCACAGCAAAATGAATGGTAACCAACTTAGCAGACTCAAGAAAGGCGAATCTTAGACCAGCAACAGGGAAAAGCCAAAATGCCACCAGAATTATACCATGAATTATACCATGCTCAGATGCAGCCTGTCCCATTTCTCTTGGATGTTCTTTATTTTGAAGCAAGCTTCACCCATGAGCGTAATTGCATTGTTCTCCAAGTAAGGCCACCAGAAGCCTGGAAGGGACTCCGCTAGCCATTTCTGTGGTTGTTAGAGCTGACTATGATGGTATAGGAAGCCTGTCCTGCATTTAGCTCCCTTTAATACCTTGGGCAGAGGTGGGATGGAGTAACGGTTGTTTCGTAGGACTAGAAGGATATGCGTTTGTAAACTGCAAATGGGGCTGTAGAAGCTACAAATTCTGGAGTGGAAGAGTTCCAAGGCAAAGTAACCTCTGGCAACCCTTGGTATCCAGGTTTTCAGAAGTGTTGGATCAACAAGCCCATCATACTTCCCAGGAAGCCTGTGGCTGCAGCAACTTGGGAAAACATCAGTCTCTGCCTCCTGCTGTTCCTCCTCCCATCCTCCTAGCACCTGAAAGAAAGGTTTTGTAGGGATCTCATTTTCCTATTCCTGATAATTTAGCTTATCTAGGAATAAAGAATATCCGGAACAGCAGATTGTAATTCCAAGTTCTGTGGGCAGCCCCTGTCGTGGCATTGAATTTAACAGCTTGTTGCAGCTCCATATCAGTACTGGCAAAATTTTCAAGAAGTGAAGTAGAGAAGTGAAGACCTTTACTTTCCCCAACACCTTAGATGAGGCAGAGTCAACAAGAATCCATTGCATGGTCTACATACCAACTGGAATCCCTGAGACCTGATTTTTCAGAAGGTCCATAGGTAAAAAATGATTTTCATAAGAATACTAAGATATCATGCCGTTTTCACTGCATTGACTTTTGAATTGATGGTACAAAAGCAATGTTGGGTGAAACTGCTGGTATAAATCAAGGCAGGACACCAAAATGTACTAATGGACTAGCAGTCATTGTATTCTTTACTACCACACATTCACAAAGGGAAAGCCAGTTTCACTTTCAAATGTCCTTGATGAAGCAGCAAAAAGTATTAATTTTATTAAATCTTGTTACTTTTTAATATTCTGTGTAATGAACTTGGCAGTATGCATTTAAAAAACATACCAAAGTAACATATTCATTGAAGAAAAACACTTGTGTAATTTTGAGTAGCAAGCTGAACTAGTTTTTTCTTTTTTTTTTTTTTTTCATGGAACATGATTTTTTTTAACTTGAACAGCTGAAAGACAGATATTCCTATTCAGATTTGGTTGTTTGACAGGCATCTTTCTTGAAAATTAAAAAAGTGAGCCTCTTACCTCAAGAGAAACAACTGACAGTGTTTATTGCCAATTACAATGTTTGAGCTTTCAAGCAAAAATCACAACTTTGGAAAAATGATACCTGTACCATTGTACTTAAAGACATTTCTACCTTTAAGTTACTTCAATTGTTTTTCTGAGATTGGTGTTGATATGAATCTTTTTGATGTTTCAATGTTACACAATAAAATATATCAACATTTGAAAGATCTACATAACTCAGTGAATCAATACTCTTAACATCATGAGTGGATAAAAGGTCCATTCAAAGTACAAAATAGACCAATAGGTTGGTCATGTAATTGAGTATAAAAGTTCCTTGATATAGTTTCAGATTTCACATTGCAACTAACGTTTAAGGAACTATCACTTGTCATTTGGTATAGTGTCAAAGAAGAATATCTAAAATTTTCTGAAATGGCTACAAAACACTCTCACTTTTCCAAGTACTTTTATAAATCTCAGCCAAAATAATGTATTACAGCAGATTGAATATATAAGTAGATGTGAGAATCTAGCTGTCTATAAAGCCAGACATTACATTTGCAAAAACGTAACACAATGCATTTCTTCTCACCAAATTCTTTTGTCTTGGAAAATATAGTTATTTTAAATTAAAATGTTATTCATGTTAAGATGTACTAGGTTTAGTATAATTATTTTTAAGTGAAGTAATACCCAATTAAAATCTTGTGGAAAATACAGAACCTCAAATTGGGATTTTAAGACTGAGAGGCAAGAGTTCACTATGAGATTACAGTGAAAATTTTTAAAATACTAACAGTTCAGTCAAATATGAGGTACTTTGAATTTAATGTACTCTCATCAATTGACTAATTCACCAAGGAGGTTTTAAATGATGATAATTTCAGGCAAGAATTTTAATAGCACTGGGGACAGTGGTTTGAGCAATGACAGACCAATGAAGGAGATGATTTTTGGACAGAGACCTTGGAAATTTCATCTGTGTAGAGGACACCTATTTGTATCCATCTAACATGCAAATATTCCTTTAGGGATTAATATTCAGTATAAAAAGACAAATTGCATATAAAATTTGAGTTTTTACAACTGTGTTGACAATTTTTTCTTCTGATGTTTTTCTTTGTCTTTCTTGATATGGAGCTTGAAAATCAGTAATTCTTTTTCTAATATATTTTCAGTTTTCATGTTTGATTTCAAAACTTGGGTTATTGGACAGGGAGAAGCTTTAAAAAATGATTCTTCTGTTGTTTAACACAATTTTTTTTAAAAAGCAATCACTTTAGAAACAATTCCTAAAGTCCTATTTTATCAACAGTAATTTCAAACATCTGTTGTACATATCTCACTTTAACTACTAAGAATTTAGCTATTAATTTACTTTCCTTTATGCTTAGGTATTCTGAAATGGTTATAAGATTGCTTTAAATTATTTCAAACACAATCAGGTATTTGAAAATTAGTGCTTCATGGCCAAGTGTAGTGACTCATACCTGCAATCCCAGCACTTTGGGAGGCAAAGGCAGGAGGATCAATTGAGTCCAGGAGGGTGAGACCAGCCTGGGCAACATGGCAAAACCTTGTCTCTACAAAAAATAAAAAAAAAAAAAAAAAAGACAAATGTGGTGGTACACACCTGTAGTCCCAACTACTTAGGAGGCTGAGGTTAGAGGATCAATTGAGCCCAGGAGGTTGAGGCTGCAGTGAGCTGTGATCATGCCAGTGCATTCCAGCACTCCAGCCTGGGGAAGAGAGAGACTCCATCTCTTAAAAACAAAACAAAACAAAATTAGTGCTTTATGGCTTATATATAATTAGTTATTTCTAGTATGAATTCTATAGATATTTTTAAAGAAAAATCAAAACATTTACAGTCTTGTAAATTTTAATATCCCTAATAGCTTGGAATTGTAGTTATACCTGCCACTTCACTTCAAAAGAAAGAACCGACAAACTAAAAAGAAGAGTGGAAGTCAGGACTCAGCGACATCTTGGGGAGACCGTCACAGGGGTTTGGGAAGCTTCAGAAGGCTAATAGCCCAGGGATGTTTCCACTTCCTGAGTTCTATCCTTATCTTTCCTGACTCTCAGGGGCTATAATTCGGAGGCTGTATTCCACAAAAGAATCCTAATCCCCCATGAAGTAACTCTGAAATGCCGTGCCTTTGAATAGAGCTGAGGCCAGGGTAAACATATGGCCCAGGTAAGAATAGAGAAGAATTGTAAACAAGCTTAAATTATGTTTTCCCACCTTAGTTTTATTTTGGTATGTCTATGACACAATATTAGAAACATAGTAAAATTCAACAGTATGTTGAATAAGGGCAAATACGGAATCTATCTAGGAGACTAAAGATATTTGGTTTTATGTGTCTAAATTTGAAAATAAATTGGAAGTTTCCTAGATGTTGTGGGCCACAGGCTAATATTGATTACTTTCAATTGCTTAGGAAACAGGGGAGTCCATTTTGACAGAGCATCACCAGGTATAATTTACATTCCTTGATTCAGGAAGCTTAATTAGACAAAGGAGAAATGCCCTGCACTAATCTAGTTCATGAACAATTTCTTTAATCAAAGAGTCTTTAACTCTATGCCAGGACATTTTATAGTCCTCACAATGCAAAATGTATGAAAGCCTTCTTAGGTTGCCTTTTATTCTATTTCCTTTTTGACTATTAATTTTTCCATACTTGATTAGTTTTAACCAAAGAAAATACTTCAACATATCTCCCTCTTCAAATATAAAGTAACACAAAAATGTTTTTTAAAAGTGACCATTTTTCCTCTTTCATTCTATGATCAAAAAAATTGTTTTTCTTTGAATCACTTCAGACAACAGAGCATCTGTTTTAAATATAATGCTTTTGGTATATTTTCCTCCCCAGTTGTAAAGTAATACATCTGCTTATTGGTTCATCTTGCATTCCAGATAAAATGATGTCTGATTCTTTTTAAAATATATGAGGAAATGATATATGATTATATATATTTTTTAAATTTTTATTTTTATTTTTTTTATTATTATACTTTAAGTTCTAGGGTACATGTGCATAACGTGCAGGTTTGTTACATATGTATACTTGTGCCATGTTGGTGTGCTGCACCCATCAACTCGTCAGCACCCATCAATTCATCATTTATATCAGGTATAACTCCCCAGTGCAATCACTCCCCCCTCCCCCCTCCCCATGATAGGCCCCAGTGTGTAATGTTCCCCTTCCCAAGTCCAAGTCATCTCATTGTTCAGTTCCCACCTATGAGTATATTATTAATATTTAGAATACTATATTTATAGGTATATACTTTTGTGGTAAAGCTTCAGGATACTGGCTAGCTCCTGGGAAGAAGGAAAAAGAAAAGATGGGCTTCAGCTGTATGAGTAACATTTTCTTTCTTTAATAGAAAGACAAATCTAAAGCAATTATGACATGGTATTAACATCTATTAAATCTAGTGTAGGATGTAGAGGTCATTTGCAACTGCCCCAAGAACAGCCACCAAAACCTTAAGAATAAAGCCAATGTTAAATTTGTGTGAACTGTAAAGGTATAAAAAATGAGAGAGATGAAGATCAAAAGCAAAAGGTACCACGGTACAATGGGAAGAGACCTAGCTTTAAATTCCTATCTATGTCACTTTTTAGATATGACTTAGAACAAGCTATTGAATCACTCTGACCCTCAATTTCCCAATTTGTAAAAAGGAGTTCAGTAACACATACTTTGCAGGTTATGGTGAGTATTACGTATTATACATGTAGAATGTAAAATGATTATCTTGCCCTTGCATAATCTATATAGAATGAGGGTCAACACTGTATATAGATTCATCATCAATGATTATCAATAGATAGGTAAAGACATAAATTCACTTCTACATCGACTTCTAGATCTATCGAAATAAACATTTTTAAAGTTCCAACAAATATATTCACAAGCAAAACACTATAAGAGTAATCAAAGCAGTGAGGTGCTAGTGTGAAAATAGATTATATAATAATGAGTCTGAATACACAGAAGAGTTCAAATAGAAGATGAAAAATGAGATAAGTTATATATTGAAATGGGGTAATTGGAGAAAACTTTCCTTTAAATATTATTCATTTTATGAAGGAAAAAACAGGAAATCAATGGAACTGTGATAATCAATAGAACTCAGAGGGGAGAAAAAAGGGAAAATTAATCATTGTTTTCACAAGTGGTATCTCTTACTAAAGCTCAAACAGAAGTTATCTAAGATTACACAGCTAGTAAGTGGGAGAACCTCAAAGCTAGGTTGAATTTCATTCTTAAATCTGTACTTTTTCATTATTCTATGAAAGTATTGCCTCTCTGGACCTAATTCTGATCAAAACAAAGGATTCTTTCCCCCTTCAAGGTCACCCCAACAACATAAGTTACAGGCATACATCTTTCTTCTTCAGATTGCCCAACTATTAACTGTTGAACCAAAACAGCCACATTCATTTTTAGAAAAAAAATCACAAAGTCTAATTCATAGAAAGCAATTTTTTCTCTTTTTTTTTTTTTTGAAACAGAGTCTCAATCTGTCACCCAAGCTAGAGTGTAGTGGTGCAAACTTGGCTCACTGTAACCTCCACCTCCCAGGTTCAAGTGATTCTTCCTCAGCCTCCCGAGTAGCTGGGACTACAGGAGTGTGCCACCACACCCGGCTAATTTTTTGTGTTTTTAGCAGAGACGGAGTTTCACCATGTTAGCCAAGATAGTCTCAATCTCCTGACCTCGTGATCCACTCGCCTTGGCCTCCCAAAGTGCTGGGATTACAGGCGTGCGCCACTGCACCCGCCTCATAGAAAGCAATTTTCTAACTGCTCCCAGAAATACCTAGAAGGATCCTCATTCTATTTCTCTTGAGATTGAATCAAGGAGGGAACTCTAGTAACATGTATTGAGCATCTATTATAACTAAACATTGCACAGTTGGCTCTCCATAGTCAAATTTTGAATCTGTGGACTCAACTGACCATATATAGAAAAGAGTTTTTAAAAAATAAATAACAGTGCAACAATAAAAATAATACAAATAAAAAACAACATAGTATAACAACTATTAACATAGCATTTACATTGTATTAGGTATTACAAGTAATCTAGGGATCATTTAAGGCACACAAGAGGGTCCAGGTGCTGTGGCTCAGGTCCGTAATCCCAGCACTTTGGGAGGCAGAGGTGGGAGGATCACTTGCTGTCAGGAGGAGTTCAAGATCAGCCTGGCCAATATGGTGAAACCCTGTCTCTACTAAAAATACAAAAATTTTGCTGAGTGTGGCGGCTCACACCTATAGTTCCAGCTGTTCAGGAGGCTGAGGCATGAGAATCACTTGAACCCGGGAGGCAAAGGTTGCAGTGAGCCAAGTTCACACCACTGCACTCAAGCCTAGGTGATAGAGCAAGAATCTGTCTCAAAAAATAAAAATAAATACATAATAAAGTACACAAGAGGATGTACAGAGGTTGTATGCAAATACTATGCCCTTTTATATCAAGGACTTGAGCATCCATGGATTTTAGAATCTGCAGCATTCCTGGAACCAATCCCCTCACAATATGACTGTGACTTGTGACTGTATATGTTTTGCCCCTTAACATTAATCCTTATAACAACCAAGCTCAGCCATTTTAGAGATAAGGAAACAGAAGTCATAAAGGAAATCAATCAGTACATACAGCTTTTTGGGAGAAGATTTACACCCAAGTGCTCTGAGGACAGAATACATTCAATAACTTAGGACCTTTGAGCCATAATTCCTTTCCTAGGGCAG
>NW_012117221.1:2438102-2443366 GCF_000951035.1 Colobus angolensis palliatus
TTATATTATATTATATTATACTGTTTGACACTTCAAAGCATTTTCTAGTATTAAAACATTGTAGGAAGAGATGATAAGTGTGAATCTCCATCTACCAACATTATGCTCTCCATGTCCCTCAATGACTTGTTAGCTAAAATGTACACAGAGATTTAAGTGGTCCAGAAGACTGAGATGGCCTTTTGCTTATTTGCTTGTTTTTGCTAGAAGGGGTTTATCTTAGTCCATTTTGTGCTGCTATAACAGAAGACAACAGATGGATAATTTACAATGAACATAAATTTATTTGGTTCACAGTTCTGGCAGCAAGGAAGTCCAAAATTAAGGGGCTGGTGTCTGGTGAGGGCCTTTGCTCTTCATCATCCCATGGTGGAAGATGGAAGGGCAAAATACGGTGAAAGAAGGAGATGGCCGAATTTGTTCTTTTATAAGGAACTCACTCCCTTGATAATGAATCCCAAAGAGAAAGACACTAATCCATTCATGAGCTAGTAGCCCCATGACCCAAACACCTCCTATTAGGCTCCGTTTCCCAGCAATACCACCCTGGGAATCAAGTTTCCAACACACGAACCATGGAGGACACAGTAAAATCATAGCACAGGTTGTCCCCTCTGAGACCCTGATGACAGAGAGCAACTATTTCAGTTGAATCACTGCAAACCAGACTCTGCTGGTCAACATTCTCTATCCAGTGAAAAGCATTTCAAATTCCTGGAGAACATGACTATTCCATGAGACACTCAGTATCTAGACCCTGTAAAAAAAAGACTTTAAAACTGATAATTTATGACTAGTATGCCAAGCTGCATACAAAATCCTTGTGGCAACAATTTGACTTCAGAGGGCCAATATAAATGACACCAGTTCAGGCCTGTGTATTCAAGGGCAAACAAGAATTTAAGAAATTATGTAAAAATTATGGAACAAAATGCTTCCTCATCCACCCATTCTTGTTCATAGCTGATTGTGATTGTTCTATGTTGTAAATGGAGTTTGCATCTCATTCAATTGGAATGTAGAGCCATAAACTTCTAATTTGAATTGAAACCTCTATAATAAAACAAATACATGCCACAGGACAGACTCAGACAGCAAAAGGGCACCAGTGTCATTTGTTGGTTAGTAACCTCCAACCACAAGGAATAATAGCTATATATTGGACAGTTAACATAATTCACAATAACTAAACTTTGTCCTAGCTTTTCTAAAATTCTGTAAAATACTTTTAGATTATAATGACATCTAGCTAGAAGTTTCCCATTTAGCTTGTCTACTTCTTACTAAAAAGACTATGAAGACAAATAAAAAAAGACAAAAATCACAAACTAAAACTAAATCAAATAAATATCTTCTATTTTAAATGATCTCTTTTATTTGCCAAGAAATGTGCATTTTTATCTTCAACCTTACAATTAAAAATGTTTCCAGGATATGTTTAATTATGGATTTCTTTTCATTAATTTTGCTCAGGAATATTTTCCTACCTTGCAGCTTTAATTGTTTCAATTTTCCCACTTGTTCTGGGTCTCTTCTGTAGGATAACTGGTTTACAATAAAACCAGAAGAGTCTGTGAGTCTCTTCCACAGCTATCATTTTCTCTTTGATCATTAACCTTTTCTTCAGCATTTTACAGCATCTCACAGCTACACTAGGCAGTGCCCCAGTGGGGACTCTGTGTGGGAGCTCCCACCCCACATTTCCCTTCTGCACTTCCCTAGCAGAAGTTCTCCATGAGGGCTACCCTCTTTGCAGCACTCCTCTACCTGGACATCCAAGTGTTTCCATACATCCTCTGAAATCTAGGCAGAGGTTCCCAAACCTCAGATTTACAGGAACATAGCCATTTTGTATTCTACTTTATTGATGAGATTTCCCACAGTCTGAATTTTCTCCTCAAATGTGAATTTTAATTACCATGTTTTTAGATTCCTCGTAGCCATTTTTATCTGCTACTTTTTTTTTGATACAAGGTCTGTATTAGTCCATTTTCATACTGCTGTGAAAAAACACCTGAGACTGGGTAACTTACAAAGAAAAAGAGGTTTAATGGACTCACAGTTCCACATGGCTGGGGAGACCTCACAATCATGGTAGAAGGTGAAGGAGGAGCAAAGGCACATCTTACATGGTGGCAGGCAAGAGAGCATGTGCTGGGGAACTGCCATTTATAAAACCATCAGATCTCATAAGACTTATTTACTATCATGAGAACAGCATGGGAAAAACCCACCTCTAAGATTAAATTACCTCCCACCAGGTCTCTCCCACAACATGTGAGGATTATGGGAGCTACAATTCAAGATGAGATTTGGGTGGGGACACAGACAAAGTATATAATTCTACCCCTGGCTCCTCCTGAATCTCATGTCCTCACATTTCAAAACCAATCATGCCTTCTCAACAGTTCCCCCAAAATCTTAGTTCATTTTTGCATTATCTCAAAAGTCCCTTTCTCCTATCAGCCTGTAAAATCAAAAGCAAGTTAGTTACTTCCTAGATATAATGGGGGTACAGGCACTGAGTAAATACACCCATTCAAAATGGGAGAAATTGGCCAAAACAAAGGGGCTAAAGGCCCCATGCAAGTTTGAAATCTAGCAGGGCAGTCAAATCTTAAAGCTCCAAAATAATCTTCCTTGACTCCATGTCTCACATCCAGGTCATGCTGATGCAACTGGGGGGTTCTCATGGTCTTGAGAATTTCTGCCCCTGTGGCTTTACAGGGTACAGCCCCAGTCCTGGCTGCTTTCACAGCTGGCATTGAGCATCTGTGGCTTTTCCAGGTGCTAGGTACAAGTTGTCAGTGGCTTTACCATTCTGGGATCTGGAGATGGTAGCCCTCTCCTCACAGCTACACTAGGCAGTGCCCCAGTGGGGACTCTGTGTGGGAGCTCCCACCCCACATTTCCCTTCTGCACTTCCCTAGCAGAAGTTCTCCATGAGGGCTACCCTCCTTGCAGCACTCCTCTACCTGGACATCCAAGTGTTTCCATACATCCTCTGAAATCTAGGCAGAGGTTCCCAAACCTCAATTCTTGACTTCTGTGCATCCACAGGCTCAATACCACATGGAAGCTGTCAAGGCTTGGGGCTTGTACCTTCTGAAGCCACAGCCTGAACTGTACCTTGGCCCTTTTTAGCCACAGCTGGTGTGGCTGGGATGCTGAGCACCAAGTCCTGAGGCTGCACACAGCAGGGTGGCCCTGGACTGAGCCCAGGAAACCATTTTTCCCTCCTAGGCCTCTAGGCCTGTGACGGGAGCAGCTACCACAAAGGTCTCTGACATGCCCTGGAGATATTTTCCCCATTGTCTTGGCATTTAACATTTGGCTCCTTGTAACTTACGTAAATTTCTACAGCTGGCTTGAATTTCTCCTCAGAAAATGGGTTTCTCTTTTCTACTGTATCATCAGGCTACAAAGTTTTCAAACTTTTATGTTCTGCTTCCTCTTGAACACTTTGCCACTTAGAAATTTCTTCTGCCAGATACCCTAAATCATGTCTCTCAAGTTCAAAGTTCCACAGATCTCTAGGGTGGGGGCAAAATGCCACCACTTTCTTTGCAGAGCAAGAGAGACCTTTACTCCAGTTCCCAAAAAGTTCCTCATGTCCATCTAAGACCACCACAGCCTGGACTTTATTGTTCATGTCACTATCAGCATTTTGGTCAAAGCCATTCAACAAGTCTCTAGGAAGTTCCAAACTTCCCCACATCTTTCTGTTTTCTGAGCCCTTCAAGTCTCTAGGAAGTTCCAAACTTTCCCAGATTTTCCTATCTTCTTCTCAGTACTCCAGACTTTTCTAACCTCTGTCTGTTACCCAGTTCCAAAGTTACTTCCACATTTTCAGGTATCTTTACAGCAGTAGCGCACTCCTAATACCAATTTCTATATTAGTCCATTTTCATACTGCTATGAAGAAATACCCAAGACTGGGTAATTTATAAAGAAAAAGAGGTTTAATGGACTCACAGCTCCACATGGCTGGGGAGGCCCCACAATCATGGCAGAAGGTGAAGGAGGAGCAAAGGCATATCTTACATGGCAGCAGGCAAGATCAGGTGTGCAGGGGAACTGCCCTTTATGAAACCATCAGACCTCATGAGACTTATTCACTATCACGAGAATAGCACAGGAAAAAACCTGCCCCCATGATTCAGTTGCCTCCCACAAAGTCCCTCCCATGACACATGAGGATTATGGGAGCTACAGTTCAGGATGAGACTTAGCTGAGGACACAGCCAAACCATATCAGGGTCTCACTCTGTTGCCAAGGCTGGAGTACAATAGTGCAATCATGGCTCACTGCAACCTTGAACTCCTGAGTTCAAGTGATCCTCCCACCTCAGCCTCCTGTGTAGCTGGGACAACAAGCTACAACTCCTGAGCTCACTGATCCTCATGCCTAGGCCTCCCAAAGTACCTGGCCTTATCTGATATTTTATATATACACACCTCCCACTAAAATGTCAGCAGATAATCAAACAGGGATTACCTTCAAATAATTCCAGCCAAATTGTCTGTCAGAAATGGAGTATATCTATCAGGGTTCTGATTTTGTTTTTCTAGTACTCCCTTGGGCTCTGTCTTCCTCTCTGTATTGGCTTTATCTTTCAATTGGTAGTAAGATGGCTACAGTAGTTTCAGGCAAAGCAGCAAGACACTGTATTATCCAAATGAATAATTGGAGCTGATTTTTTCCAGTGTTTCCTTTCTATAGTTAAGAAAACATTTCCCAGAAGCTCCTTGAACTTTCCGTCATAACAACAAGACTTACAGATTATTGGCCTAGTCCTAAATCAGCCCATAGTAGTGAGACTGAGAATCCCATGCTTAGCTTAGTGTAATCATTTGGGATGAGTTGAACATTGTGGGAGTCAACTATTTTGACTTCCATAACTCTACATTTAAAATCTAATTTGGGGGGCCCATGTTCTCGGGACCTCCTAAGACTGTGTCCTGGAATAAAAAAAAATTTAATCTAATTTGAACAACATAATTACACAGAATAGCAATTACTATTCTTTCATCTTTTTCACTTCCTGACCTCTCTTCAGTCCTGCTTTTGTCTTTGTTGAATCCTATATCCTATCAATCCAGCTCAATTTTTCTAATAAATCAGAACTCAGCTGGTGGAACTATCTTCTCTTTCTAATCTAATATTCATTTTATTTTTTATTTATTATTTTTATTTTTTATTATACTTTAAGTTCTAGGGTACATGTGCATAACGTGCAGGTTTGTTACATATGTATACTTGT
>NW_012117221.1:2450561-2460716 GCF_000951035.1 Colobus angolensis palliatus
TGATTCACTAGGCTTGTGTGACCTTGGCAAACCCTTTAAATTCTGAACCTCAGCTACTTCATCTCTAAAATGAGAACAATAGTACTGACATTAAAAGATTGTTTTATAAGTTAAAAATACAATGTATGTGAAGCAATTTTTCTACTCCCTGGCACATAGTACTCAATTAATGCTAGCCTTTATTTTAATGGCAAATCCTAAACTTTGTTCTTTTTCTTAAGCCTTTCCTTTAACTTCAGTCTGCTTTTCTTCCCCATTGCCTTCTACTCTGAACACTTTCTTGACTTTATGAAAAAGGCCAACATTTATGGATCCCCTGGTTTCCTTTCATCTCCAAATATACCAGGAACTACAAGCATTTTTGCACCCTAAATGGCTAGCACAGGGTCTAGCCCATGAAAATATTCAGTGTTTATTCCATTGAATTCAAAATCTCCTTATTTTTAATGTTGATTCTATGAGATTAGGGAATGATAAGGGAACAACAATCACAAAAGTGATAGTTTGGAAATTAGGTTAAATATTCACTCATGGTGGTTAGTGAAAAATAGTCTCTGGTATTTAAAATCTGCCTGAAGGGAACTTGGGACTCAGGAGATGTCTAAAGGAAAAGACTCATTTAGCTCTGATAATCAGCAACATAAACAAAACATAGATGAATAAACTGGCTTTGTTTGTAAATAACCATTTATGGTTCAAATAATTTCTGTGACAGAGACTTCCCTACTTAATATTGCAACATCTCTCGACTATAAACAGCAAAACCAAATGGCCACAAACAATGACCAGCGTGTTTTATGAGAGCAATATAGAAGAAAAACAAACATTCTCCCACCAACTAAACACAACCAACCAAGCAAAGTCATTTTAACCTTTCTTGGGGCAAGATCAGAATGTAATAAATATGTTTCTTAGCATATATCCAAACTGAATTTCTATGGCCAATTCTTAAATTAACTTTATTTCCTTGCATTAAGCTTGGGTTTAGGAGAGAACATTAGAACAATGTTACTTTCTTGAGGATATTTTTTCTAATAAATAAGTGTCTTTTTTTTTTTTTTGGAGATGGAGTCTCACTCTGTCAGCCAGGCTGGAGTATAGTGGCAGGATCTTGGCTCACTGCAACCTCCATCTCTTGGGTTCAAGCGATTCTCCCACCTCAGCCTCCCAAGTAGCTAGAACTACAGGTGCCTGCCACCACGCCCGGCTAATTTTTGCAGTTTTAATAGAGATGGGGGTTTCACCACGTTGGCCAGGCTGGTCATAAACTCCTGACCTCAAGTGGTTCACCCGCCTTGCCCTCCCAAAGTGCTGGAATTATAGGCATGAGCCACTGCACCTGGCTTCACCAAGAATATGCATTTTAATTTCAGTTCCACCAGTGGTAAATATATCGTTTTTTTTAAGTCACTGGTCTTTGTGGAGTTTTGAGAAGAGACCTCTATTAATTTCTGGAATGTGAATACATTGGCAAAGCAAAATCAAACTGGTTGTGAGTCAAACACTTTACCATTTTAAAAATCTACAAGAAATTATCTACCTTCCATAGAGAATTTCATGTACATATTGCAGTCAATATATTCCTAGAACTGCCTACACAGATGTAATGGGTTATTCTGTTATAGTAGAAAACTTTGCCCCCTTGGTTTCTACCTGTTTTTTTTTTTTTTTTTTTTTTTTTTTTTTTTTTTGGCTCTCCTGTACTTTGGCTCTTCTATATTCAATATATGTCATGTTTCTTTCGGTTTTCATTAGCTTCTCACATTTTCCAGAAAGAACCACCTAAAATTTAGAAAGGACACATTGGTACAAATTTGAATTGACAAGATATATCAATGAATAAAGTTGTGTTGACCCTAACTATGCATTTATAATGAAGATCTATTAGTTAGGATTCTAAATAACAGATCCTAAACTAATTAAGCTTAAGAAAATGGGATGGATTTGTTTGAAGGATTTTAGGAAATCTCGTTCTAGGAATGCGAGAGCAATATGACACTGTGTTTCTGGCACAGACTGAGAAGGAACTGCTCTATCCATGTGCTTCCCCCATTTTTTCCCACATGCTCACTGCACATCTGCTTTATTCTTTATCTTGCTATTTACCGACTTAGCTCTTCAGACTGCATAGATGGATGAGTAATGGAGGATGGAATCTCAGAAAAGGTATTGAGTTGCATTGACCAAATAGTAGTTGTCCATTACAAATCATCATAGAAAATCATTTGCAGGCTGGACGCAGTGGCTCATGCCTATAATCCCAGCACTTTGAGAGGCCAAGGCAGGTGGATCACCTGAGATCAGGAATTTGAGACCAGCCTGGCCAACATGGCGAAACCCCGTCTATAGTAAAAATACAAAAATTAGCCAGGCGTGCTGGCGGGCGCCTGCAATCCCAGCTACTTGGGAGGCTGAGGCAAGAGAATTTCTTGAACCTGGGAGGCAGAGGTTGCAGTGAACCGAGATCGCGCGGTTGTACTCCAGCCTGAGTGACAGAGACTCCATCTCAAAAAAAAAAGAAAAGAAAATCATTTGTAGAAATCTCTTCATAAAGACTGTATTTGGATAGATCATCTGGTTTAGTTCTTGTTATCTAAAATCAGGGCCACATAAACCTTATTCCTACATGCATTTTTGTTCTGATTATTATCTGTTTGCTTCCTCACCCTCATATTCCTTATTTACCCTTCTCTGCACTGTTGTTTACTCTGGAAAAGTGACCTCTTCCTGATGTATCACCAAGGCTCCCTTGCTACCAACTTCCCACTAGGTTTGGCTGATGGAGATAAGAAGGTGAGATGAGAGAAAGCTCAGAATATTTATTCCTTGATCCTTTTCACTTCAGTGCTACATCTCTAGCAATAGCTGTGACTGTCCATAAATACAGCTCTCCACTGGCAACTCTCTTCTCGCTGGGCTCCAGTAACACTATTTCCGCCCTTTGTCTCTCAGACCTAATGGCTCCCTGTTAATGTTACCTCTGGGTACCTCAAAATCTGTTAATACTGCCCATATATTTATAAGTAGTATTTTAATTGAAATTCTTAATTGTAGCTACTGAGATGGATTCTATTTATTATCAGAACTCTGACTGATACCAGGAACCAAAAGTGGTTCCATAATCAATCCCTGTGGATAAGAATTCTTGAACAAGATTATCCTCTTATTTAATAAAAATAACCTCCCAGCTTGGGGTTATGGTGGAGGATGAAAATATGGTAACTGTTGTATGCAGTGGCATCATGATTACTGAAGTTACTGCCAGCGGTATTTCTGACTGCAGCTGCTATCAGAGAGCAAATGTGATAGTTCAACTGGAGCAAATTAACACATTTCCTGGCATTTTTATATGAAACTATTGACCTGGAAAATGCATTTTGTTCAATTCTAATTCGTAATTACAATTATTAGCAATTTTTTTTTTCTTTGAGACGGAGTATTGCTCTGTCACCCAGGCTGGAGTGCAATGGCGCGATCTCGGCTCACTGCAACCTACACCTCCTGGGTTCAAGTGATTCTCCTTCCTCAGCCTCCCGAGTAGCTGGTGGTGTCCACCACCATGCCCGGCTAATTTTTTTGTATTTTTAGTGGAGATAGGGTTTCCCCATGTTGGCCAGGCTGGTTTTGAACTCCTGACCTCAAGTGATCCGCCCTCCTCAGCCTCCCCAATAGTAGGCAGAATAGTATCCCTTCACTTCCTTGACTTTGTGCTATGCTGACTCTCTTGATATCTATTATCTTATAGTCTGGCGGAGCTTGGGGATCTTGATATATCATAGAATATCATGCTGGTTTATTATATACATGACCTTATGCTAATTTGATTTGGTAACCAGGATGTAAAAAGTGGCCTACATTCCTTAGTAAGATATATGCATGCCAAATGATGGGAAATAAACTCTGACTGTTCAGCCAGCATATAGGAGACATGAAAAGTCCAGAACTGATAACATGAGATATGTGGATGGACCTTACAGAATGGCCAAAGTGGGTGAAGATATTTGTGTCTCATCACATGGTACCTACTATAGAGGAAGATCTCAGAACGTAGGTTGACAAGATGATCCATCCTGTGGATATCAGATAGCCTCTTTCCCTCAATGACTTGTTTCATGAATTTATGCACAAAGTGACCATGTTGGCAGGGTTGAAAGTTATACATGGGCTTGGAGTGTGGATTTCCCCTTACCAAGGCTAATTTTGCTATTACTCTGATGATTGTCCACTCTACCAATAAATGAGACTAGTGCTAAGGTCCTGATAAGGCACCATTTCCCAAGGTGACCTGCCATCATCAATCTAGAAGGGGTAACAATTTATCTTCAAGTACATGCACACAAATTCCTGTGGATTTATAGACCGCTCTGTTTATTGTCATGGTATTCCATACAACATTTCTGACCAAGAAATGGTGAAAGAACTATGTTAAAGGGCATGTGCCTAAGAAATTCACTAATAGTACCATGTACCATAGAAGCAGGGAGTGACTTGTTAAAGGGAGCTGGGAGAAAAAAACCCTGCACAATTAGGACGTTTTCCTATAGGATGTAGCATATGCTTTAGATCAGCACAACTATTTATGATATCACATAATTCTTTAGGCTTTTAAAACACCTGGTCACTGTTTCTCTCAGAACTCTTAAGAGTTGGCTTGTTCTAGGCCCCCCTTCCACTGATCTGAGCATTCTTCAGGAACTTTCATTTACATATACATGAAAATTGTGTCTCTAAAGTACCTAAAACACCATATATTGTCTACAATCAAGAGTAACAGCTTCTTAAAAGCTTTTAGTTCAACCAAAACAATGCAAATATTTCTTAATAGTGTTGTGCTATTGTCAGTGTCTATTTCTTTTTATGTTTCATTAAAATGTATATAAATACTCATGAATATTATTCCTTCATTTTGTAATAGCTCTTTTGTTAATATGAATTGCCTTCTTAGGCCCAATTCATGTTGTTTGCATTTAGTTCAAATTTATCTGATATTAATATTACTATTGCTTTATTTTTTCATATTAGTTTGTATCTTTGCTCATATGGATATACCTGAAGTGCTTTATGTCTGAATTTATTATGTGAGTTATAAACTCCTTTTTATAATTGTACTTTAAGTTCTGGGGTACATGTACAGAATGTGGAGGTTTGTTACATAGGTATACACATGCCATGGTGGTTTGCTGCACCCATCAACCCATCATCTATATTAGGTATTTCTCCTAATGCTATCCCTCCCCTAGCCCCCAACCCCTTCAGGCCCCAGTGTGTGATGTTCCCCTCCCTGTGTCTATGTGCTCTCATTGATCACCTCCCACTTATGAGTGAGAACATGCTATGTTTGGTTTTCTGTTCTTGTGTTACTTTGCTGAGAATGATGGTTTCCAGCTTCATCTATGTCCTGCAAAGGACAGGAATTCATCCTTTTTTATGGCTGAATAGTATTCCATGGTGTATAAGTGCCACATTTTCTTTATCCAGTCTATCATTGATGGGCATTTGGATTGGTTCCAAGTCTTTGCTATTGTGAACAGTGCCGCAATAAACCTTTTTTTTTTTTTTTTTTTTTTTTTTGGTGAGACAGGCCCTTGCTGTGTCATCCAAGCAGATTGTGCAGTGGTGCTATCATGACCCACTGTAGCCTCAACCTCCTGGGCTCTAGTGATCCTCTCACCTAAATGTCCTGAGTAGCTGGGACTACAGGTGCACACAACCATGGCTGGCTAATTTTTACAGGGTATTGCCATGTTGCCCAGACTGATCTCAAACTCCTGGGCTTAAGCAACTCTCCTGCCTCAGCCTCCCAAAGTGTGAGGATTACAGGTGGTGATCCACTGCCCCTGGCCTCCCTTATCTTTTAAGGCAAATTAAACTTTGGTTCGCAGCCAAAGTCATCCTAAATTATTCAAGGATGGTTTCAGATAATGGGAGGACATTCATATAACTGTAACCAGTATCAAGTAAAATCTGAAGATGACAAGCAGAGGATGAGAATGACCTGATCCCAACAGCATGAGCCTTAAGAGAAGGAAGTTTGGGTTGGTGAGGTGAGAGGAATGATCTAGGAATAGCAATAGTCCAGGATACTAAAAGCCATTGCTACATATGTAATAAAATAATTTGTTCACTTAACTATTGAACACCTATAAAACATGAGAATTATGATCTGTGCTGAAGACACATGGTGGGCAAGAAGTAGACATGGTTTCTGCCCTTAATGAAGCTTTGAGTGCAGTAGAGGATATTGACATTAAATAATCACACAAATATAAAATTACATCAGCTACAACTAAAATTATATCTGCTGCAAACAAGAGGTTTAGATTTCTAGGTTGGGATGGAAAAAATGCACACAGTGAAAATAATTCCCTCTCATTTCAAATGAATATAAATAATATATAAAATTATATTATTTCAAAATATAGAACTTGAGAGAGAGAGAAACAGAGAAAGAGACAGAGTAAGACATCTCAAGATATGAGAAACAGAAGGAATGTGTTTAGTGGGAGCTAAGGTACAAAGCCCTTAGAGGACTCAGATGAGATACAAGTCCTTGGGACTGGGATTTTAGTGCCCTGTGTTGAAACCATAAGACTCAAATGCTGTGCTGTGTCAGAACTGGGTTCACTCTATAAAAGTGAACACGGGGAATGTGTTGTTCATGGATGAACTGAGAATCTCCACATATTTGCCCAAGTTTATGAATAAAAGTTAGGCATTTGTGCCTGGCTTTAGACCAGAGCCTCTATCTATACCTCACATGATGTGGGGCTCAGATTGCATTACTCCAGTTGACCAAAACTTCAGAATAGGAAGAAGGGAAGTAGGAAGTTTGAAATAGCCATTGTGGAGAATGGCTGAGTCAATTACTGTTTTATAGCTGAACTCCTGTGACCTATTGTGTGACTTCCGCCAGCAGCACTTGGTGTGGACAGATAGGGAAGGAACAGATGAATGAATTCATTTAGAATCAGGGATTTGCCAGACCAGACCAAGGTGATGAACAAAACAGAGGTTAAAGAGAATTCTGACTACAGGAAGGAGTGTTTTTGAAATCCTGAGCTCTAGACATTAATCTGGAGACAAAGAAGGAAATGAAGAAAAGAGATGCTAAAAGAGTTATTATGTTACTGTTATAAAGAGGTTGCTGAAAATTCTGATGGGAGTGTTGAACAAGCAACAGTAAGGAAAGGAGATTGTGGTCACAGATAACTATGTACGATTTAGTAATTTTATAAGAGGATCGATTAGAAGTGCTAGTGATTAGCATGAGAGTACATGGCAGAAGTGGAGATGAGGAGGCCACAACTGATTAGGAGATCAAGGAACTCAGAGCTAATGGCACAGACTGGGTCATCAATGTCATCTTCACCCATAGGTAATGTGGAAAGAAGACAGGAATTGAGGTGGAGATTAGACAGGTACCAAGATTTTAGAATGAATACTAGGGAAAGAATTGGGAGTATTGATATGAAATAGCAAGCAATAGGGTAGAATAAAGTGTAATGGAATAAGCCTCAGTGGAGAAGGTTTTTATGAGATGGTGGAGAAATGAAGTGGAAATGGTGAGCTACAAAAGGATATTGGCTCTACTTTCTGGTCCTATGGTAAATAGGATTAGTGAAAGTAAATGGGCCAGGCAGGGTGGGTCACGCCTATAATTCCTGCATTTTTGGAGGCAGGGGTGAGAGGATCACTTAAGCCCGGGAGACAGAGGCTACAGTGAGCCATGATCACACTGCTGCACTCCAGCCTGAGCAACAGAGCAAAACTCTTATCCAAAAAAACAAAAGAAAAAAAAAGAAATAAGGTAAACAGCCACAGCTACTTCTAGTTTTCTTAGGAAAGAGCCAGATTTAAAGGCAAGAAAGAGAGAAAAGAGAGAGAGAGAACACGGAGGCAATAGTTGAAAATAAAGGGATAGTGGTCACTGGCTATAGAACAGTAATTCTAGAGGGAATGGTAGACAGTTTGAGATGTGAAGGAATGTAGAGAGGCTAGTTCAAGAGTAAGGAAGCAGCAACATAATGGGGACTTCACTCACGCTTTGGTGTAAAGGCAATGAGAAGCCCCCTGTTTGTTTGTTTGTTTGTTTGTTTGTTTGTTTGTTTTGAGACAGAGTCTCCCTCTGTCATCCAGGCAGTGGTACAATCTCGGCTCACTGCAACCTCTGCCTCCCAGGTTCAAGTGACTCTCATGCCTCAGCTTCCCGAGTAGCTGGAATTGTAGGCATGCTCCACCACACCTGGCTAATTTTTGTATTTTTAGTAGAGATGGGGTTTCGCCATGTTGGCTGGGCTGGTCTCAAACTTTTGACTTCAAGTGATCCACTGCCTCATCCTCCGAAAATGCTGGAGTTACAGTTGTGAACCACCACGCCCAGTCCTCAGTGATCTTTTTGAGGAAGGTAGTCACGGGTCCTAGTAGTTAGTAGAATCAACTTCCTTGACTGAGCTGATGGTGAATCCAAGATCTGTAGATGAAACCAGCTCTCAGCTATTTAAGGAATGAATATTCCCTGCTAAGCATTTATTTAAACCTCACAATAACCTTGTAAGTGTAATTATTCTAATTTTACAAATGAGAAAACCGAGACTTAGAGAGACTAAGTTTATGAAGCCAGAGGTTGACACCAGGGATTTTGAACTATAATACTCTTGAAAGTTTTATTTGACCAACATGTTTTCAAAGGACAGACATGTATCTCAGCATCTAGAAGAGTTATACCTAAACCATCTTATTAGTTTTTAATATCTCTGGATTATTCCTGTGAACATCTAAATTTGCTAGCCTCATTTAAGCTACATATATCTGATTGCATATTTTGCATATTCTAAAACAATCATTTAACAAGAAATGTCAGGTTTCATCTCTGCCATGACAGTGTAACCACCCTTAACAACTCTAAAACTGGACAAAATATATAAGGCAATTGCTTTCAGGTAGTGGACCACAAGAAATGCAGGATCATAATCCTCAAGAGAAGGAACATATATAAGATGAACTTCACATTTTCCCTGGATTGCTGCCTGGGGGCAATTTTCAGATGACTGAGTAGGGAAAGTAAAGCCCAAGCAGAACATAGCAGCCTCACTGAGCTAATGAAGTGGGAGTCAGAGCTTGGAGCTGCTGAAGCAGCTGGATTAGGGCTTGGGAGATGATGTAGCTGCACAAAGGAGGAGGGGTCGAGAAGTCTGCATGGGGGAGTCCAGTAGGTTATTGGCTAAAGACTGAGCTGTACATACACAGGGTGCATCTCCACAGGTCCAGCGAACTGTAGCTGATCCAGGACTGAGCTGACTGGAGATAAGAGAGTCACAGAGGGTTGAGAGATGTTGGGTTTCTAGTCGAGACAGTGTTGAGAGGCCCTGTTGAGAATCCTGGACATTGAGATTCCAGAAATGCCCTAGGGAATAAGGACCATTCCTGTAAGTAAAAGCCAAACCCTAAGAATAAGTGGAGCAAGGGGCAAAAAAATATTTTTTTGGTTTGATACAATGGCTGAAAATTCATAAAATCGGTGATAAACCAAACCTACAGCTTCAAGAAGCCTAGAGAACTCAAATAGCATAAATTAAAAGAAAATCAAAATCACACCTAGGTATATTACAGTCAAAGTAAAGAGAAATTTTTAAAGAAGCTATAGCAAAAAAAGACATTAAATATAGGAGGCCGGGCGTGGTGGCTCATGCCTGTATCCCAGCACTTTGGGAGGCCAAGGCAAGTGGATCATTTGAGGTCAGATGTTCAAGATCAGCCTGGCCAACATGGTGAAACCTTGTCTCTACTAAAAAATACAAAAATTAGCCAGGCGTGGTGACACGGCCTGCAATCCCAGCTACTTGGGAAGCTGAGGCAGGAGAATCACTTGAACTGGCGAGGCAGAGGCTGCAGTAAGCTGAGATTGTTCCATTGCACTCCAGCTTGGGCGACAGAGACCCTGTCTCAAAAAAAAAAAAAAAAAAGCAAACAAAAACAACAACAACAACAAAACAGGAAAAGAAGGATACAAAAGATGGCTGATCTATCACAAACAGCGGAGATTAAGAGACAAGGGAATGTCATCTTTAAAATGCTAAAAAAATTCGGCGTTTTCTTTAAAAGAAAAAAATCTGAAATTATTTAGCCAGTGACTCTATTCTCTAAAAATGAAAATGA
>NW_012117221.1:2461426-2468262 GCF_000951035.1 Colobus angolensis palliatus
CTATACTAGAAATACAAAAAATTAGCCAGACGTAGTAGCTGGTGCCTGTAATCCCAGCTACTTGGGAGGCTGAGACAGGAGAAAGGCTTTGGGAGGCAGTGGTTGCAGTGAACCGAGATCGTGCCATTGCACTCCAGCCCGGGCAACAAGAGTGAAACTCCATCTCAAAAAAAAAAGAAAGAAAGAAAGTTCAAAATGTAACAACTGAAAACTATAGTACATCACTGAAAAAGTAAAAGACCTAAGTAAATAGAATAAATGGAAAGGCATTCTGTATTCACGGATTGGAAGACTTAATATTGTTAAGAGGCCTGGGCAACATAACAAGACCTCATCTCTACTAAAAATAAAAATTTAAAAATACATATATTGTTAAGAGAGAAATTCTCCATAAATCTATACATTCAATGTAATTCTTATCAATCTCAGGTGCCTTTTCCCCTCAAAATTACCATGCTGATCATAAAATTCATGTGATATAAAGAACCCAGAATAACTGAAACAATTTTACAAAAGAAGTACAAGTCGGGCATGATGACAGATGCTTGTAGTCCCAGCTACTCAGGAGACTGAGGTGGGAGGATCATTTGAGCCCGAGCAGGAGTTCAAAGTTGCAGTGAACTATGATTGCACAACTGTACTCCAGCCTGGGTAACAGAGCGAGAACCCATCCCTAAAAAAATGAACAAAGCACAAAGTTAAAGGACACACACATCAATTTTAACACTTTCTATAAAGCTACAGTAATCAAGACAGGATGGTACTTTCATACAGATAGACATACGAATTAATGAAATATAATTGAGAATCTAGAAATAAACCCATACACTTATGTTCAATTGATATCTGGCAAAAACACCAAGACAATTTAATATAAAAGAATAGGCTTTTCAACAAATATTGTTGAGAGAACTGTATGGTCACATGCAAAAGAATGAAATTGGACACTTACCTCACACCATGTCAAAAATTAACTCAAAATGATTACCATAAAGACCTAAATGTAAGAGCTAATACTGTAAAACTTAGGAGAAAGCATAGTATAAATCTTCACAGCTTGGATTAAGCAGTGGTTTCTTAGATATAACACCAAAAGCTCAAATAACAAAAGAAAAAAAGATAAATTGGACTCCTTCACAATTAAAAACTCATGTGCTTTAAAGAATACTATAAGAAAGTGAAAAGACAACCCACAGAATGGGAGAAAATATTGGCAAATCACTTACCTGATAAAGGATTTGCACCCAGAATGTATACAGAATTCTTAAAAGTCAACAAGTAACTCAACTGAAAATGGGCAAAGGATTTGAACAGATATTTCTCCAGAGAAAACACATTAATGTGCTGTCATGTGCAATGAGCACATGAAAACATGTTCAACATTTGTCCAGGTGCAGTGGCTCACGCCTGTAATCCCAGCACTTTGGGAGGCTAAGGCAGGCAGGTCACTTGAGGTCAGGTGTTCAAGACCAGCCTGACCAACATGCTGAAACCCTATGTCCACTAAATTAGCTGGGTGTGGTTGTGCATGCCTGTAATCCCAGCAACTCAGGTGGCCGAGGAAAAAGAACTGCTTGAACCTGGGAGGTGGAAGTTGCAATGAGTCGAGATCGTGCTACTGTACTCCAGCCTCCAGCCTGGGTGACAGAGTGACACTCTATCTCAAAATAAATAGATAAATAAATAAATCATTAGCTATCAGGAAACACAAATGAAATACCACTTCATACCCAATAGAATAGCTAAATTTTTAAAAATAGACAATAAGGATTGATAAGGATGTGGAAAAATTGGAACCCTTATACATTGCTGGTAGGATTGTAAAATGGTGCAGCTACTTTAGAAAACAGTTTGGCAGTTCTTCTCTAAACACAGAGTAATCATATGACCCAGCAATTCTGCCCCTAGAAAACTGAAAACATAGGTTCACATAAAAATTTGTACACATTCTGAATGGAATTTTTGTTTGGAAAAAAACTTGTACACAATGTTCATGCAGAATTTTCATAATAGCCCAAAAGTGGATACCATCCAAAATCCATCAACTGATGAATGGATAAACAAAATGTGGTATGCCCATACGATGGAATATTATGCAGCAATAGAAAGGACTGAAGCACTGATACATGCTTTAACATGGTTTAAAAACATAATGCTATGTGAGAGAAGCCAAACACAAAAAGGCCACATACTGTGTGCTTCCCGTTATATGAAATGTCCAGAATAGGCAAATCCATATAGACAGAAGACCAATTAGTGTTTGACAGGGGCTTGGAAAAGCAGGAATGAGCAGTAATTGCTAATGAGTGCGAGTTTCTTTGTAGGAATTTAAGTACTAATTAGATAATGATGATGACTGTATAACTCTTCAAACATATTAAAATTGATCCAATCCTACACTTTAAAAGGGTGAATTTAATGGTATTTGAATTATATCTCAATTTTTAAACTTCTGAAGAACTCTATGGAAGGACATAAGGGCTCTTGCTTGGGATAGAAAAATTCAATATTGAAAAGATGTCAACCTTCCCTAAATTAGCCCATAAATTCCATGTAGATCCAATCAAAATCTTAATAGAACTTTTTTCGACTTAACAAAATGATTCTAAATTTCTCTGGAAAAATAAATGTGAAAGAATCATTTAAAAGTCTGGAAAATATAAAATTTAGGGTGGTAAGGTTATAGACTTAGCTCTCCTGGATATTATATTACACGTGTATATTGAAATGTTTAAAATCACATTCGGTGAGATATTTTTCAATTTTTAATTTTTAAAGTAATGCAAGTATACAGTTGGCCCTCTGTATCCATTAGTTCCACATCCATAGATTCTAACCAACCACAGATAAACAAATTTTAGGGGGAAAAAAAGATGGTTGCATTTGAACTGACCATATACAGGCCTATTTTACTCGTCATTATTCCCTAAACAATACAGTATTAGCAACTATTTACATAGCATTTATATTATATTATTATAACTAATCTAAACATGACTTAGAGTATACAAGAGGATGTGCAAAGGTTTTATGCAAATACTACGCCATTTTCTATCAGGTACTTGAGTATCCATGGATTTTCGTATTCATAAAGGTCCTAGAACCGATCCACCCCCACCCCAGATACCTAGGGACAACCATGTGACTTTTATAAAGCAGTAAATCATGCAAAAGCAAATTAAAAAATAAATACTCCAATTATGCTTCTCCTTTTCCAATGCTAGTTTATTCTATTTCCAGCTGAAAATCTCTTGTTTCAATGTATCCTTATATACATGATTTCAAGTTACTTTTTCAGACTTGTTGGTTTCTCTGAATATAGGTTAATTTATGAATAGCCTCCTAGAGTTTGACACCTAACCTGAATACATTTGATGTGGACTGATTGGCATAAGATAAAGGTCAATTTTCTTGTGTTATTCTAGTTACTTCATTTATATTAATGCATCCTAGAATCATATTAACCTTTTTGGGTAGCTGATTCATAATGTTGACTGATACTACTAACTAAAGCCCTATGACTTTTTCCAACATCAGTGCTTCTAAGCCCAAACTTTCTCTAGTATCGTGTCCCTTTGGCACTTGATACTTGGAATAAAGTGGCCTTACATTTATTTCTATCAAATTACATCTTGATCTAGTTGTCTCAATCCGTTGCATTTGGTGCAATAGTCCAAGATATTCATTAACTCTACTGGCTCTGTGATACCTGAAAATTTGAAAGGGACAATCTTTAGATCATAATCTAAGTCACTGATGAAAATGATTATTGGCATATCCTGGGGAACACAGACTGCAGCATAATATGAAAATCACCTTCTACCTTGTCAGTTTCCTTCATGCTTCTGATATCTAGCCCAGAGTGTGCAGACCTCAGTGCGTTTAAGGGTCTCCTGGGCAGCTTGTAAATTCCCTAGACTCACCTCTAGAGATTTAAATTCAATAGTCTGGAATAGTGTCCAACAATTAGCAGTTAAAACTAACACCCACTTTTAGATTTACGTAAGACTATCTGTCTGCATTGGTCATAAGCATGACAGAGAAGTCATGTCACAAACCTTGCTGAAGGTGTAGACATTCATATTCATATTAGGTCTTATAACATTTTACTGACAGTTTCACAGGATAAATATATTTATGTTATCTTAATTTACATTTGATTATCTTCTATAATGAAATTGAAGACATTTTTATATTTTTCTTGGCCATTGAAAATTCCCTGCTGATTCTTTTTTTCCATTTATCAAGTGCTGTTATTTTTCCCTAATAAATATGTAAGCTATCGCTGATATTTTTCATGCGTTATAAGGATTACAAATCGTTTTCTCAATTCGTTTCTCTGTTCTCAGTTTGTCATTTGTATTTTAACTTTTTATATTGTTTTCTTCTATAACAAGTTTGTTTATATTTCTTATGCAGAAAAATCTAACAATTTTTGTAATTTCTGTCATTATTTGAAGTCATGCCTAAAAACTCTTTCTGTAAGATTATGTAAATATTCAATAACATTTTCTTTAGAATACAACCTTCGGTATTTTTATATCTGATATCTTTATAATTTTTGAATTTTATGTATTTCTAGAATGCTTTTAAAATACAATTTTTGGAAAATCTGAATCAAGTATGTTAATTGTTGAAATACTAACAACTGAGAAATTGCTTATATGTATCATGAGATGAGACTGGTTAATTATACAGAATATCCATAAGATAGAATTCTATGTGGCAAATGAAATTTTGCTCTAAAATATATTTTCTGACATGAAAATATTCACAATTTAATGTTAAGTGAAACAAAGCAGAAATACATACACATATTTCAATTCTGTTAAAAATATTGTATGTATGTGCATAAAAGGCAAAAAATTGAAAGGGAGACAAGACAGGTTGCTGTGATGTATGCAGAAATGTTAGCAGCGTTTGTCACTGTATAGTGGGGTAATGCATGTTTTCATATGTTGCTTACTTTTGACAGTAAACACGTTTTAACACAAAACACATGAAAATTAAAGCTAAAGCTATATACTATGTTGAATTCTAATAACTTCAAGCAAAATAGAAAAATATGGTGAAGTATAAAGTGGGAATTACTTGGTTTTAGATGAACTGCATAATATTTAGAAGTTACTTAGACATTTTTCATTTTCAAAAACAACGGGACTGTGATCGTGAATCATCAATGCCCAACCAAGTGAGTAATATAGCTACTTACCAGCACAGGTTTAACTACTACTTCTGTATTATATGCAAATACAAATATGGCTGGGCACAATGGCTCACACCTGTAATCCTAACAGTCCGAGAGGCCAAAGCAGGAGGATTACTTGAGGCCAAGAGTTTGAGACCAGCTTGAGTAATATAGCAAGACCCTGGCTCTACAAAAATTAAGAATTCAGCCAGGCATGGCAGTGCATACCTGTAGTCGCAGCTACTCAGGAGGCTGAGGCAAGAGGATCACTTGAGCCCAGGAGGTCAAGGCTACAATGAGCCATGATCATGCCACTGCACTCCAGCTTGAGCGGCAGCAAGACCCTGTCTCAACCAATCAATATTTAAAATATAAAATAAAAAATAAATAAATACCAACTTTTACTGAAATGATGGATTCAGCATGTTTCCTTAAACTCTTATGTTTAAATGATTTATGATTGTTACTATTATTTAGTAGAGATATAGCCTTGCTTTATTGCCAGGGTGGTCTCAAATTCCTGGACACAAGCAATCCTCTTGCCTCACCCTTCCAAAATGTTAGGATTATATTTGTGAACCACCACACCCAGCCACATTTAAATGTTTATTAATAGTCAATTAAAAATGCAATTCTGGAATAAAAGCTCCAACATGAAAATTTAGGTGGCTATTGTGTTAGGGGGTCCCCAAGACCACCCCCAAGGTTTAATGGTTTGCTAGGAGGACTCACAGGACTCAGCATAAACCTATACTCATGGCACAATTTATTATAGCAAAAATATCAAAGCAAAATCAAGTCTAAACCCAGAGGAAATCATGCCCAAGCTTTCAAGAATTATCTCCCATTAGAGTCACACCTGGTGTACTTAGTTCCTCCAGCAGCAAGCAGTGACAGTATGTGTGAAATGTTATCTATGAAGGAGGCTTATTAAACTCAGCACCCAAGATATTTACTGGGGGCTGGTCACAGTGGTTACCTTCTGCCTAGCATGTTCCAAAACTCCAGACTTCCAGCAGAAAAGTAGGTGTTCAGTGTACACCACATAGGTTGTATAAACCAACTAGGCATAACAAGCCACTCTTACCAGTTCTGCAAATGGTGGGAACTTTCCAAAAATCCAAGTTTCCAGACACCAGTCAAGGCCCTACCTTGCGAGCAGGTCTTTCTAATGACAGCTGTCTCAGAACTGTTGTGCTAACTCTTTTCTGTACATACATGTTCCCTCTTAAGGAACAGTTACCAAATTACCAGATATGGGAATCATGTACAAAAATGTGTTAGATTGGTCCATACTCAGTTAAACAACAGTAACAAAAAAGTAAATGAATAAAGTTTAATCGAAACTTTTTTTTTTTTTTCTTTGAGACAGCATCTTGCTCTGTCACCCAGGCTGGACTGTAGTGGGACAATCATGGCTCACTTCAGCTTTGACCTCTTTGACTCAGGTGATCCTCCCACCGCAGCCTCCCAAGTAGCTTGGACTACAGGAGCTTATCACCATACCTGGCTATTTTTTGTATTTTTTTCTTTTTTAAATAGAGGCAGGGTCTCACTATGTTGCCCAGGCTGGCTTTAAATTCCTGGGCTCAAGTGATCCTCTCACCTCTGCTTCCCAAAGTGCTGGGATTACAGGCGTGAGCCACTG
>NW_012117221.1:2469167-2472272 GCF_000951035.1 Colobus angolensis palliatus
GGCAAAGATAATTGTGGAATTAAAGGATAAATGCATAAATAATAGGATTCTACCTTTATGTTAATTTTTAAATAACTTAGTATATTTGATAACTTTATTCATTGGATTCCCAGATTTATCATTTTATTTTTGTAAACTTCCATTTCCTCCTTATGCCTGATTCTCTACAATGGTAAATAATTAAAAACCACTTAATTCTGCACAGGTTTTCCTTAATTCAGGCCTTTTACTTAACTATTTTATTAATTCTGATAATTTTTTGATTTATTCTTTAGAGTTTTCTGGTTACACAACCACAATGTGTGACTTATGATACTTTGTTATATTTGATCACATATTATTCTCATTTTCACTTTTAGCAGTTACATTTCAATTTTGAGTTAATACTTGACTCAATATAGTACTTTGAATCAAGAAATTTCATATTTTTTAGAATTTCCTTAGGATGTGTTTCGCTTAATATGTTTTTAATAATCAATCTTTTTATGTCTTTTAGTGTCTGCTCTTTCAAATTTACAGAGGCTTTGTTATAGATAATGATGCTTACCTACATATTTGTTTGTTTTCTTCTTTTTATAGAAACAGACATTGCAGGATGTTTATTTGTTTTCAAGTTAGGATATTGGGCTAAAAGTTAGTGAGGGGACAATGGATTTTTCCCTTGGCTGGGTCCTGGAAGAATAGAGGGGCCTGGACTCCCTTGCAGGGCACAAGGTCAAAGACACACTAATTTGGAGATGTGAACCAGTTCCTGCAACTTGCAAGCAGGGAGTAAAAAGATAGATTCTCTGGAGGATCCTAGGAATGAAGAATGGGTTTTGGCTGGTGAACTCTGGAAATGTTCATATTTAATATCCAGGATTTTCTTTTATATGGCGAATCTCCTTTTGTTCTCTGGTATTGTTAGTAGAGTTTGCTTAATTGTTATAACCTGATCTTAGCTGGGCTCTGGGTATTAACTGATAAGACTATGTTCATATTTGGAATGAAATTGTATAGGGAGAGTAATCATGGTTTAAGGAAGCCAGTGAAGAAATAATACATTATTATCCAGAGATCAGAGATGCAGGCCAGAATGGGGCTGCTGGCCAAAGCACACAGTACAAACCAGGACTGATGTGGTGACATGGATATATTCTCCAGGGAGTCTCAGAGACCTTGGGACTGTGGTCAAACATAATGAGGGCACGGATCCTTTCATTTATAATTAAAGGGAAGTGCTACTTCTGACAACTGTAGAAGCCAGGAACCTCTGGATTACAAACCAATAAATTCTTGTAACAGGCAGTCAAGGAGACAGAATCTACTTTTCCAGATGCTTTTGTGTCTTCCTGCTGCACCGTCTATGATTACTGTTTTAAAGTTTTATTTCTAAATGCATTAATAACTTTTTTGAAAAAGCTAAATATAGATGAAGGTACAACAAATGTGGCAACTTTTTATATAGTAATATACACAGAGAGACACAAAATATTTGTGTAACTAACTCTTCTAATCCTACTTAATGGAAACATTTTAAAATAACAAAAAATATAGAGGAAAGCATGAAAAAAGTAAAAGTAAATATGAGTTAACAAAAATGCCTTAAAACTTTGGAATAAAAATGTATTAATAGGAATAACACTGATTAATACTGATAAGGAAAAAACATGTTATTTAAACCATTAACACAGCATAAAAGTTTTGGAATCACATAAAAACTTGAAGAGATGAGTAAAACAAGCAGCAACACGAGTTCAAAATGGCCAATAATGTTCTAAGCCATTAAAAGTATTTAATAATTTACAATATTAAAAAGCATGAGGACAATAGTATATTCTCTGCAAAACGGGCTCTCATGGCTCAGAGTTCCTGGTAGAATGGAGAGGAGTCCACCACTGCACCAGTGGGGCACTCTATCTTCGCTATCTATTCTTTATTACTTAGCCTTCATTAATTGTTCTTTATTATGCACTCTTCACTATTATGCTTATGTATGCTGAGGGTAGGGCTTCCATCTTACTTAGCAAACGGTAATAGCCCCTAGTAGTAGTTGCCTTTCATACTTGCACATAAGTGCCAACACATGGAAATATTATGTGAAAAAAGTGTCCATCACAGTGCAATTTATACCAGCAGAAAATGCAGATAACCTAAAATGCACAGGAGTAGGAAATAGTTAAACATCCCATCACCTTAGCTCAGTGACATATTTCAGAACTCTTAGAAAATCACGATTTCAAAGATGCAACCTGGGAAAATTCTTGATTGAATAGATGTACAAACAATGTAAAATATACAGAGGTAATGAGCATATGTCAAATTTATAAAACATACGGAGAGCTAACATAAAATGCTAATGACAGTTGTTATGGTGACGGGTTACGAATTTTTTTCTACTTTTTTTGGTAGGGTGAAGTTACTTTTATAAGAAAAATTATGTGTGAAAATATAGATGAAGTCTGTTTGCATCCATGGTTTTTTGGGCCATAAAGTAAAATCCTCAAGGTAATTAGGGAAATGTGACAGCCAGGTAGCCACAGAGTCCCATTTTCAGCCCTCCCAGCAGGTGCTTCTAAAGAGCTCAGAATCCCGAGACCTATGTATCATGTTGATTCAGCCATGTGAACGTTTTTGAGGAGGAATACCAAAAAGAGAATAGTCTTGTGGGATACATGAGTGATAAACCTCCAGAAGAAAAAGGGCAGTGCTGTAATACTGGGCAACTGCATACATTTTTATTTCCAGGTAAAGATCACCCTTTGAAAAAACTAAGGAGCCTGCCTGTCTGCAGGGGGCAAGCTTAAAATAGAATTATGTGAAGTGGTCTGGTCACCTTGTGATCTGTGGCAGAAAATAGTAGCAAAGAAAGAGATAGAAAACATCAGAATCTGAAATTTCACCAATTCATGATAACCACAGACCCTCCTGGACCTTCCCTGGGAAAAAAGGAACAGAGAAAGGGGAGGATATTCTGTCTTCCCCAGATTCCAGCCCATCCCTTTCCAATGTCCCGAGTCTACCATCTGTGAATTTATAACTCCACCCTTTCTTGCTAAGTTTCTAGTCTTCTCAGTTAAGCCTTCTGTAGCAAATGGATAAGACCTGGTGTGTTGTCTCCCTGTT
>NW_012117221.1:2473749-2476957 GCF_000951035.1 Colobus angolensis palliatus
ATTTGTTCAACTTAGCTGTATGTTTGAAAATTTTGGATGATAAAATGCTGGAGGGAAAAAGAAATCAACTCATATCCTCAGGCTGAACGCTAAATAAATTAGGAAGTAACTATATTACATTGCTATATCAGCTTCCAGTGACCTCCTCCACTCCTGATCATTTTAAATATTTGGCGTTACAGCTTCATTCTCTCAAAAACAGAACAGGCTATGTTGTGTCGGTATACTGCTAACACTGTGAACATCACAAGGTTCAACTTCAATTACTTTGCCTAGAGTATGAGAGTATTAGTGAAGATTCTTTGGTTGTGATCAGAAACTGACTCTAACTTAAGCAAATGAGGAATTTATGGGAAGGATATAGGGAAGCTCACAGGACTCACAGGATTGAACGAGGCAGAGAACATACAGAAGCTAGACTGCTCCAGAGAGTGTAGTAGCAGGAAGTGTAGCATTGCCCCAGGGACTGACGCAGTCATGAAAGAACTCCAATAATTAACAGACTTTCGCCATTCTGCTCATACTCTAATATGCAGATAATTTCCAACTGGTCTTCCTTGCCCATTAGACTGTATACAATGGAGAAACATCATTTCCAAATGGAAATTCAGATGCTATTACCAAAAGAAACTAGAATGGATGCTAAATGGCCTAAAATCAAAGCAAAAATTAAACACTACGAATGGACTCACATTTTTCTGTCACCCCTTAACAAGACACTAAATACCATTTACTTACTAAATACCACTCAGTTTTTCACTTCCTTCTGCCTCTCTTGTTTTGTAATTCCAACTCTGTCTTGTGACCATCTTAGTATTTCAACCAAAATTTCCTAGGTTCTATCTGCTCCCCTTCTCACCCCCAGAATCCAGTATTTCACAAGGAAGCTTAACGTCTCCATACCCACTACCAGCACTGACTTAGAATTTAATACTTCCCTAGTTCACATCCCAGATCCCACACTGGTACATCTCAACCTACATCACTTGGGGTATTTGGATTTATTTTCCGATTGCAAAGCTCTTCTCCAGATATTAGTGAAGATGAGACCTAGGTCCATCTGGTTGTCCAACACATCACAGCAGAACCTGAGCAAGCCCAGGAACCAGCCTGACTCCCCCTAGTGCCACTCTAGAATAGGAGTTTTTAACAAGTGCTCTAGAATGACTGCTTCATAGGAGAGCTGTCACCTAGACACACGAGAGTAATGAACATATGTAAAGCAAGGTAAGTCATTTTAAGCAACTGGATTTGCAAGAACTAACCAGTTTATCCAGAATTTTTGAGTAGGGAACAGACACTTGGCTCTAGAGCTGCACATTTGGGCTATGTTTATGTGAGTCAGGAGAAAGCTTGACTCCAAGGCTGACATACTAGCACAGTTGTTGCTGTTGCCTTTTGGGGTAATTTGGAGCACACCCAGCAAGAATTGGCCCTGCAGCGTGGGAGGCCAGAGGCCAGCTAGAGTTGTTCTTTCCATGGGTACCACACCCCTGGATTTTCAGGGTGTTCTGACACCCCTGGCTCCATTGTGAACAGGCACACCCATCAGCAGATAGTAACCTAGGGGGTTACCATCACCACTTGATTTTCCAAGGTCTGACTTCATTTTCTCCAGGACATTTTCCCCTCATTTTCCTGGTTGCAGGGGACCATAGCTGCTTTTTTGGGTTATGTTTGGCCCTCAATATGGAATAATAATTGGGTTAAGAGTCTACAGCTGCTTATTCATATTTAGAAAATGTTTCTTCTAGTTCTGGCTTCATAAATTATTAATTGCCTGGGTTGGGGAAAAAATCATTCAAACATCTCTAAATTGTAGCTTCTTCACCCGTAAAAAAAATTTAAAAAAATCTATCACATCTACTTCAGATTGCTATGAGAATTGAATGCCATCAAGTTTGGCCATTCAACTACAGGCATCTAATGTGTTCCTGATAAAATCACAGAAGTTCTACACAAAAAAATATATTTAACTTTTTTAAAATTACAAGTCTGGTATTTACCTACAATCTTTTTAGATTGCTTTAAAAATATATAAAAGATTAAATGTAATGATTATTAAAAGGATACATGAATCTATAGTTTTTAAATAAAGAAAAATTTTAAAAAATTAAAAATTACCTATAACCTCACCATTGTATGAATTTTGGAAAACTTATCTAATAAGATTAGCATCAGCGATACATGTTGTTTTGTAAACTATATTTTTGTTTCACAATATGTTGCAAATGTGGACACGTGAAAAACAGTTTGCAAAATGTGAAATATCTTACAAATGTTTCCAATTACTGTCACTTCTACTTTTACTATCAGTTACTTTTACTATTGACTCAGCAAAATGTATTCATTTTCTTACGACAGTGATTACTTGTAAGATTATATCTCCATTCTTAAAAAGCCATATGGTATTTAAAAGAAAACAAGCCAAAATATACAAAATGCTGAGCACTAAACAGAGTTTAATGACTCTGAAAACGACTCACTGATGTCAACTTGTTAAAGCACTGTACTCTAATGAAGAGGAGTCTGGCGTTTGGAGTCATATATACTTGATTCAAATCCTAGGCTCTGCTTCTCTAAGTCTCTGCTTTTATGCTTATTAGCAAAATAAAATATAGTTCTTATCCTAAATTTTTCTTAATTTAACATTTAAAATACTTACACATAGAGAAATAGTAGCTACCTCAAAATATTACTACATACAATCAGGCACAGTGGCTCACACATGTAATCCCAGCACTTTGGGAAGTTGAGAAGAGAAGATCCCTTGAGTCTAGTTCAAGACCAGCCTGGTTAACATGGTAAAACCCTGTCTCTACAAAAGATACAAAAGTTAGCTGGGCATAGTGATGCATGCCTGTAGTTCCAGCTACTCAGGAGGCTGAAATGGGAGGTTCACTTGAGTCCAGAAGGTCAAGACTCCAGTGAGCTGCGATCACACCACCACACTCCAGCCTGGACAACAGAGTGAGACCTTGTCTCAAAATAAAAGAAAAAAAATACTGCATTATTAACATTAGATCATAAATATTTAAATAATAAAAATAGGCCTTCAAAAATGCATACCGAAGATGCAATGGTTTTCAAGGTTTTATATATGTGATATATATTGATATATATGTCAATATATGATATATATGATATACTGGATATACTGATATATGTGATATATATCTATATATCAGTATGTATGATATATATCAAT
>NW_012117221.1:2477447-2477810 GCF_000951035.1 Colobus angolensis palliatus
TTTACCAATAATTTCCATGTTAAGACTACTTTCTTATTTACTTACCTAGAGACAGGGTCTCACTCCATCACCCAGGCTAGAGTACAGTGGCACAATCTCAGCTCACTGCAGCCTGAACTTCCTCGGTTCAAGTGACTATCCCACCTCAGCCTCCTGAGTAGCTGGGACCACAGGTGCACACAACGATGCCCAGCTAATTTTTGTATTCTTTGTAGAGACAGGGTTTCACCATGTTGCCCAGGCTGGTCTCAAACTCCTGGGCTCAGCTATCCATCCACCTTGGCCTCCCAAAGTGCTGGAATTACAGGCATAAGCCACCATGCCCAGTCTCTAAGACTATTTTCTAACAAAATTTAAATTATA
>NW_012117221.1:2485180-2508832 GCF_000951035.1 Colobus angolensis palliatus
TTTTCATTCTTCTTCCATTCATTTCCATCCTGACCAAATCTCTATCTCAGAAATACTAATGTACAGAGACTTTTAGTGTAACTCGAGGCCTCAGACTGCAATAGAAAATTGGTGCAGTCTGAAGATTTATTTTGTTCAGATATACTCCCATAGAAGCCTTTCCTGTACCCTCCATATTCGCTTTCTTTCCTGACATGTAACTTCTTCACCTGAAGCAAACACACATCTTGGGAAATAACCCATCACTGTACTCCACTCCTTTAAGCTATGCAACTGCAGTAGTAGGAGGAAGAGGAGACAGGAGGAGGCAGAGGAGGAAGGAGAAGGAGGAAGGAGAAGGAGGAGGGAAGAGGGAAGAGGAAGGAGGAGGAAGAAGAAGACATCTGAGTATATCCGCTAGGCGTGCTTGCTCATACCTGTAATCCCAGCACTTTGGGAGGCCAAGGCAGGCAGATCACCTGAAGTCAGGAGTTCGAGACCAGCCTGGCCAACATGCTGAAACCCCGTCTCTACTGAAAATATAAAAAATTAGCCGGTGTGGTGGTGGGAGACTGTAGTCCCAGCTACTTGAGAGGCTGAGGCAGGAGAATCACTTGAACCCAGAAGGTGGAGATTGCAGTGAGCTGACATTGCACCACTGCACTCTAGCCTGGGTGACAGAGCAAGACTCTGTCTCAGCAAAAAAAGAAGAAGAAGAAGAAGAAGAAAGAAATCTGAATATCTCATGGGGAATAAGAGTTTAAGAGGGAGGAAAGCATATTTGACACTCTTACAAAAGAATTCACATATGAGATCAGAAGGGAAACTGACCTTTTTCTGGCCAATAAATCTTTTGTTTTGTGAAGATCAGACAGTGGAAAATCGAAATCTCTCTCTGCTTTATTTTCCAGCTTGCGGTGCTCAGTGGCATTAGTAAGGAAGTCTGTATAGGTTATAATCTTTTAGTTTCAATCCAGCCTCTGTGTCATTGCATCTGGTAGAAGTTAGTTCTCTTCTCTGAAACATGCTCTCCTATTATCCATAGTTCACATGATATTTATTAATTTAGTTTTATTTGGTTTTAGGGTCCTTATCTAGTTAGTTTTCTATACCATTAAAACTCTAATGGAATATTGGGAAAGGATATATGACACACTGAGTTTTAAAAGCAAATTTGGTAGCACCAACTTTAAGTAAGCATTGTTAAAATAAACAGTTGCCATGACCTAGGAGTGTTTAAAACATCTTGACCTCAGATTACTGCTCCAAATTAGTTGCTGAGAGTATCTGATTGTAAATAGTTTTTATATTTCTTTGAAAATTCAAAGCATATCACTTTAATTATATAATTTCTTTTCATAAAAACCTATTTGCAGTTCTGCTACTCATATCCATTTCTGCATTTGTCTTTCACTAGACTGATGGTCCCAAGGAGAACTTAACTGAGACGACTGGAGAAACAGGTAATGTAAAAAGAGAAAAATAATTTTGTTTTTCTTGTGGGTTTTTTAAAATGGTGACACCAGCTGAGTTTGATTAATTTGCTTCAAGGACAAAAAGTTCATTGAAAGCAGCAGAGACGGCTTCTGGGTGTAGACAAATGGAAATGGCAGCCAACAATGCATTAATACAATTTCAGGCTTATTTACCTGCAGAAAGCTTAGAGGTTGGGAACTGCATGCAATACTGCAAACCACTAAAAACACCATAGAAAAATGAAACAATGGCAGCGGCACACCAAGCGGTTTCATTAAATATAAAACCATGAATGCAATTTAATTGGGATTTCCTTCCAGGGCTAGCAGTGAAGACTCTTCCCCTGTCACAGCTGTGTCTTGCTTATGTGTGAACAGCTACATGCTGAGGGTCTTGCAGGCACACTTTACATCAAAGCTGTAAGTCAAGCTACTCCAGTGACTCTAAAGCAATTTAAATAAACACCCCTGAGGGGAAAGAGGAAAAGCTGTGGTTGAGAAAAATGCAGTGTTTGGAACAATGAGAAGGGGCAGATATTACAGAGAACCACCTCATCCATCCCACATGACAGGGCCAGGGATGTGACTTTCCCAAGTTTCTCAGAACCAGGCTGTGGATAACACAGGAATGCATGGCCCAGGTCACCTTTCAAGAAAGGACTTGCTGCCCAGCTAAGGGGAATGTAGTCATTGGTGAGCCTCCAACTGACAGCTTCTTCAGGGTCAGCCTCAGCTGCCTAGAGTTGCTTTGCCCAAAGTCTTACCCTTCTCAGAGAAGCCTCAGATTGGTCATTCAATGACCAAGGAAGAGGGGAGTAGGCTCAGCCATTACTGACACAGTATCATTCCAGGTACCACAATAAAATTTAAAAAGAAAAATGTATGAAATTGAGAAATAAAAGTAGAGATTACTACCAGATGACAGGATTAATATATAAAGCACATTCTGTAAAATCTTGTACACTAAATAGCAGTAGTCTACAAATTTGAGCTTAGTAAGAATTGCAGCCGGGCATGGTGGCTCCCGCCTGTAATCCCAGCACTCTGGGAGGCCGAGGTGAGTGAATCACTTCAGGTCAGGAGTTTAAAACCAGCCTGGCCAACATGATGAAACCCTGTGTCTACTAAAAATACAAAACTTAGCCAGGCGTGGTGGTGCATGCCTGTAGCCCAGCTACTCGGGAGTCTGAGGCAGGAGAATTGCTTGAACCTGGGAGGCGGAGGATGCAGTGAGCTGATATTGTGCCACTGTACTCCAGCCTGGGCGACGGAGCAAGACTCCATCTCACAAAAAAAAAGAAAAAAAGAATTGTGCCCTCTGGATTAGTAATGAATGAATAAATGCATGATTGCATGAAATATGTAATGACTACAAAGATTAGGAATGTAACAATATTTGAAGATATTGAAAAGACCTGTCAATTCAGGTTGTAAAGAAAATTTTCCAAATATTCTTCGCAAAATAATCTACAAATTTAATGCAATTCTAATAAAAATTCCAAAGGGTTTAGGAAACTGACAAAACCATTCTCAATTTCACCTGAAGGCAAAACAGACAGTAATAGCCACAGTATTAGTTTTTATTTTCTTTTTTATCAGGCAGTCTCTTGAGCCAGAGTAGGCTCAGAGACTCCTGCTATAGTATTTTGAACAACAAGAATAAGCAGGGGGAATTGCATTACCAGATTCTAAAATATAATGAAACAATATTAAGAACAATATGAGACATAAACAGAGAAGACAGATGATACAATCACACTAAGTGATGAGACAGAAACAGACCCAAGCACACATTAGAATTTAATACAAAACAATTATTTACTGCTTCTCATGATTCCAAAATTTGGGTCGGGCTCAGAATAAACAGTTTATTTCTACCTTACATTGTGTTGACTACAGCAGCTCAACTGTGGCTGGAGGTTTCCAGATGGGTTTTTTTTTTTTTTTTTTTTTTTTTTTTGGACAGGGTCTCGCTCTGTTACCCAGGCTGGAGTATAGTGGCACTATCATAGTTCACTGCAGCCTCAAACGTCTGCCTTTAAGTGGTCTTTCTGCCTCAGCCTCCCAAAGTGCTGAGATTATGGGTGTGAGCCACAGCTCCCAGCCCCCAACTTGTTTTATGATGCTTTTATAACCTTGATTCCAAAAACATACTCAAGTACTGTGAGAAGGAGAAAGGAGAATAAGCCACATTTATTTTAAAACATAAATTTAAAAGTACCTACATCAATTACTATTAAATTGAACCAGCAATGTATAAAATTAATAATGCATTGAGTCCAATTTCAGATGGGTTCACACCAGAAAACCTAATTAGCATAATTCAATTACTTTAGCAAAAGAAAAGAAAACATATGAATATTTCAATGGATGGGGAAATTTTATTTTTATTATTCAGAAATAATTCACAATTTTAAAGAACTCCTAGCAAATAAAAATTAAAATGAACTTTCTTAACCTGATAAGCAGAATCTAATGAAAGCTTGCAACAATCACCCAAAATGGCAAGAAGTGAGATCATTCCCTTTGAAGATAGGAACATGATAAACACACCCACAATCAGTACTTCTATTCAACATTGTACTGACCCCAGCCAGAAGAGCCAGAAGGGTAAGGAAAGAAGAAAAGATAAGTGGCATACAGGTTGTAGAGAAAGAAACAAAACAATAATTATTTTCTGATAGTTTTTTTTTTCCATCTAGAAACTCCAAGAAACTCTTCAAATAAATGATCAGAGAAAACAATACAGTTTAGATAGTTGAATAACAGGTCACTATATAAAGTTAATGACATTCCCATATATTAATAATTCAATGAAATTGGTATGGATCATTCAAACAGCAACATAAAAGCTATTATAAATTACAAATAAAACACATCTTAGTCCCAAATAAATCCTTGTGAATTAATATTAATATTTTTAATGAAACTATAAATTATAGGTGAATGAAAAGAGATTTTCTAAAAGTCATAGGAGTCATAAAGCAGATGATCGACAAATCAGATTCCAAAAAATATGTTAAATGATATAAAAATATCATTAACACTTCAGTGACAAACTAGAAAAATAGCCACAAATAAGACAAAAGATTAATACCTTTAATATACAAAGCACAGTTATATAGTCATCCCTGGTATATGTGGGGGGGATTGGTTCCAGGACTCCCCCATACCCAAACCCATGCATACTCAAGTCCCACAGTCAGCCTTGTGGAACCTGTATATATGAAAAGTCAGCACTCCATACTCAGGTTTCGCATCTGTGAATACTATATTTTTCATCTGTGTATATGTTGAAAAAAAAATTGCATATAAGTAGACCCTTGCAGTTTAAATCTTTAAATCTTGCATATAAGTAAACCCTTAGAGATTTAAATACTAATGCTCCAATGGAAATGTTAGCAAAAAAAATATGAGCAAGTAAATTCAGGCAAGAAAATATTACTAATAAACATGTAAATAAAATTTAGCCTCACCATTATAAAGCAATTGCTTATTAAAATAGCAGATATGTTACTTTTCAAAATAGAAAATGACAACCAAGGAAAGGTGATTTGTGTGTTATGAGATGAGTCCTTTTATACGCCGCTGTTGGAAGTTGAAGTTGCATAACCACTCTCCAGACAATATTTAGCACAATTTAACAGTATCTATTACTTGACCCAGTAATTCTATATCTCTTATATATCCTGAAGAAATAAGAGTGTGTGAGTGTGTGTGTGTGTACAAAGTGCCCCATGACACTAAACTATAGAAACACTAGATGTGCAACAAATGTGAAATTATAACTCACCAATAATGATTTCAAATTTTAACATGTTTGGGAATTCTTCTTCAGGGAGAATTTTGTGCAGAAGCCCAATATAAAAATTACTCAAACGTGAACTCTGAAAAATCCAAGGGGATCCTGGAGCCAGTTGGCTCAATTACTGCGCTCCCAATTCCTGCTTCCCCAAAGCCCTTGGTAGCCCCCAAGACTCTCATCTCTATAAATCCTCAAGATAACATGGGAAACTGAAAAAAAAAAAAAAAAAACACTGCTGTATAATATTATAAAACTATTGAAATCATATCTTGAAAATTTGTAATCTTGTTGAGTGAAAAAGTTCAAGATATCACATAAAAATTAATATACAAAATTACATTCTGTATGATTCCAACTAGATAAATATACGTATGTAAATATCCAGTGACTCTTTTTGTTTGGGTCTTTATAGTCATCTGTATTTTTCTACTAAGACTATGTATTCCCTTCATAATTAGGGGGAAATGGGAAATCACAAACAAACATGTAGTTTCCACTCAGGCCCATTAGATCACGATGGAATTATTATATGCATCTGTAGAAAAAAAAATCTTGGAATTTTAAAGAAAATTTTATTAGAAACAGCTAAAATGCTGTCCAATAATCTACCTCTGGGACATTTATCTTCAGCATTATTCAGGCACATCTGAAATCAATTACAGCCCCCACCAACTGGCTTCAGGAACCTCTGTGTGCCTCCAGCCAGCCCCACAGCAAATTGCCTCAGCTGTGGTCAAAATCAAACTTTCTCAGTTGCCTTGATTGACCTAGAAATGTTTTATGTAATTTGCCATTATGTGAAAGGGAAACATTTGTTAGAAAATAAATCTTTTTTTAACTTTGTCTTATTAAAGTGGTGCCAAGAAATATTCTCCATCATTTAGACACCAGAAGAAAAATAACAAATAACAAATAAATGGAATCTCCAAAATAAAATCAAAGAAAAATCACTGCTATCCAGTCTCTAGAGATACAAAGTGAAGGGTGATTTGATTTTTAATCTTTGAATACCAGAAAGAGGCCATCTATAAGAACTGTATATACAGAAATAACAGGTAGAACTTTTGTTTTTCCTTCCTTCTTTCATTCTGTAAACATTTACCTAGAAATCTATAATATGAAGATATTGTACTAGGGACCTGAGTTAGAAACTCATGCATAATGAGGTTAAAGATAAAAGCAGAAATGTAAAGAAATAATTACAGTTTGTTTAAGAGCGTTACAATAAAGATGTGTGTAAGATGTTCCAGAAAGTCAAAAGGGAAAGCCAGTAATTTCTTTCCTAGGAATGAAGGAACAGGGGAAAGAAATTGAGAAGCAAGAATGGGAGGAGGGGATGGAGGCAGAAATATCCAGTGCTTCCCAGAGGCAATGACAATATGATAATCCTTCATAAAAGGCAGGAAATAAGGGAAGTATGTTCCATAAAAAGAAACTGATCAAGTTTTACACTGATGATCATGTATCTCAAATGGGCCATTAGAGCCCAACTGTATTTTTTTCAGTTCATTCACTCAATTTCTAAGATGACTGGTTTGTGCCTTTTTTCTCTCCTCAATATCCTATGTTGACCTGGCACAGTAGCTCATCCCTATAATCCCAGCACTTTAGGAGGCTGAAGTGGAAGGATCACTTGAGGCTAGGAGCTCGAGACCAACCTGAGCAACAGAGCAAAACCCTGTCTCTACAAAAAATTTAAAAATTAGTCAGATATAGTGGTGCATACCTGTAGTCTGAGCTACTCGGGAGACTGAGGACAAGAGGATCGCTTGAGCTAAGGAGTCCGAGGCTGCAGTGCACTGATTGGGCCACTGCTCTCCAGCCTGACCAACAGAGCAAGACATTGTCTCCTAAAAAAAAAAGAAAGAAAAAATATCCCATGCATCCGCCCTGTGTTCTCTTTCAGATGATAACACTGTTTCCTTTTTCACTGAGAAAACAGAAGCAATCAGAATAGGCATTGACATGCACCAGCTACCACATCTACTGATATATTGGTATATGTGCCTTGTTCTTAGCAGTCTGGGGCTGTGAATGACCTGTTGGTGTCTGAGCTGAGGCCACACCCTTCACTTGTGCAGTAGATCTCATCCATCTTGCCAACTCAATAACAACACTGCTTCAACAATTAATTGTTCCGTCTCGCTCCTGCATTTCAATTCCCTCTCTGCTCAATCATTCATACCAGCATACACAAATGCTAGAAGGTCAAACAAAACCCTCATTTACCCCAGCTACCATAACACATCTCTGCCTTTCTTCACTACAAAACTTCTATAAAAGCTTACCTATCCATGGTGCCTCCAATTCTGCTCTTCCCATCCTCTCTTGGATGCATTCCTACCAGGCTTTCCTCCCAACCACTCTGCTGAAGCAGCTTTCATAAACATCATCAGTTCATCTCAACCACTTACACTCTATCCCACACACCCCCTGCACTACCACCAGTTGACACCTGTACATTTACTTGCTCATTTGTTGTTAACTAATTAGGCTGCACACTCTATCCCAAGAGCCCAGAATGTTCTTTGGTACACAACAGGTACCCAAAAAATATTTGTTAAATGGGTCTTAGCTTGTGATCATTTACTGTATCAATTACCTCAATGTAAACAATGCTAAAAATCTTTATTGTACATATTATTCTATATTCTTGACTTCCTGTGCTTCCCAAAAAATTTTGATAGGCCCAAAATATTCATGTTGGGGTTTTGCATGAACTTAAATATATAAATTAACCCAAGGAGGATTGAGAACATATTGGATCATCCTATCAGAAACAATGATTATATGATTTAACATTTTTTAAAGGCTGCAACTGCTGCCGTTAATTTCCATAGGTAAAGATCATCTGGGAAATATTTAAACTTTTTTTTGAAACAAAGAGCAACATAAAGGTAACTCAGCTTTTCAATACCTGTTCACCTAATTCTGATCATGCAAATATCAAGTTGGGGAAGAGAAATTCAAACTCAGCTATTGGGCTTTAAAATAATGTGCCCCAAAGGTCCATGCTATGACCTGGGCCTCTGATGGGGTGATTGAAAGAGACAGTAGTATCATTAGTAAAGTAAGGCCTACAACACACACACACAAAAAAAGATTTGGGATGGAGAGTGTGAAATTGTTTAATATTTTGCAAAATAAGCATAACATTAGAAATTGCCTGCTTACTCAGAGGTGAGTAATCTGGCAGTCTCGGATATCTACTACACAATCCAGAATGAGAAATGGAACAACCACGGTCTCCAAATGACCTAAACAGATGTCACAAAGTCCCAGCTTACCCAGGCAGAGTCTAGCAGCTTCTCTCAGAGCCACGTGTTTAGGGTGAGGCAAATCAACTAGAAAATTTAGAAGAAATGGATAATTTCCTGGACACTTACACTCTCCCAAGACTAAACCAGGAAGAAGTTGAATCCCTGAATAGACCAATAGCAGGCTCTGAAATTGAGGCAACAATTAATAGCCTGCCCACCAAAAAAAGTCCAGGACCAGACGGATTCACAGCTGAATTCTACCAGAGGTACAAGGAGGAGCTGGTACCATTCCTGCTGAAACTATTCCAATCAATAGAAAAAGAGGGAATCCTCCCTAACTCATTTTATGAGGCCAACATCATCCTGATACCAAAGCCTGGCAGAGACACAACAAAAAAAGAGAATTTTAGACCAATATCCCTGATGAACATCGATGCAAAAATCCTCAATAAAATACTGGCAAACCGGATTCAGCAGCACATCAAAAAGCTTATCCACCCTGATCAAGTGGGCTTCATCCCTGGGATGCAAGGCTGGTTCAACATTCGCAAATCAATAAACGTAATCCAGCATATAAACAGAACCAAAGACAAGAACCACATGATTATCTCAATAGATGCAGAAAAGGCTTTTGACAAAATTCAACAGCCCTTCATGCTAAAAACGCTCAATAAATTTGGTATTGATGGAACGTACCTCAAAATAATAAGAGCTATTTATGACAAACCCACAGCTAATATCATACTGAATGGGCAAAAACTGGAAAAATTCCCTTTGAAAACTGGTACAAGACAGGGATGCCCTCTCTCACCACTCCTATTCCATCTAAAGAGAGTAGAAGCAACCAACTATGAGGATGGTACCAGAGAGAGCACGCCCACACACATATACGCACACAATTTCCAAAGGCCTTTGCAAGAACTCAAATGACCTGGTCTAGTCAGCCTTAGCACAGCTCTTCACACCTCAGTAGCCTTTTAAACATCAGCAGTGACTCTACAATGCAGCCGAATACCGGGTAGTGCCAGTCAATGTCATTCAGAACAAAGATCTGAGGTTGTGAAGATAAGACGAAGTTGTATTCAGCATCTTCTTTTTAAGAAGGCAGGCAGATAACTCATATAGTCCAGAAAGATATCCATAAAATCTGTTCACAAGTGTTTAAAACTGGCATTTGAGAAGGTAAAATTTCTGGATAAATATTTGTTTAATAGAAGATCTCAGTCCCCAACCATGCTGGATAAATGGGACACTAGTGTACTTCTCTAAAGGATAAAAAAGAATAATGGACTTAATTTTTAAATGTTTGACTCATGCCAAATGTATTTGAGAGGTAATACATATCACAACTCCAGCATCATGAAAGTAATATCTGATATCAGCAATCTAATGTAAGCTTGTATTCACTGGTCCAGAAGATGGGAGATTGCTTACTTTATTAGTTCTGTGATCTGTTTAAGAAAGAAAAAAGTTTTGTGGGTAACTAAATATGCTTTTTCCAAGTTAGAGACTGGTTTTTTCTAAGATTAGCAGTGTAATATTCTCAAAACTGGAAATAAACTAGCAGTACCCAATGAAATTACAATAATCAGGCTATTAATTCTGCAGACCAGAACGAAAGAAATGAGAGCTTAATATTAAAACTTTCAAATTTTCTCCACCCTTATTAGCACTTCTCAGATTTCCTTGCTGGCATTACCAATAGTAGAATATATTGGACCTTGTTTTTGTCACACATGTGAAGATTTATTTAACTTGAAAGTCCTTCCCAGTTCATGTGGATTGGAACCGTAACTAAACACCTTGTCACGTGGTTCTCATTGTGGACAGGCACACATAGCTTTGCAAAGAATAATTATTATTCCAGTGTAGATATTTTGCCCAGACTTTCAAAACATAGACTATAGATCTTGAGACACTAAAAAACTTGTTTATGATTTTTAATCAGCAAAAGAATGTATTCAAACTTAAGACATGGAAAAGAGCTCCTTCTCTGGAAAACAAGAAAACAAAGCATTTGAAAACCAATTTCTTTTTTCTTTGAGCTATATTCAAGGTCTATGGTTTTAAAAAGTGATACAAAAAAATCCTTTTTTTTCTGTACTCAGTAGTCTAAGTATCATATGACATACTTTAAAGATAGAAATTTTTGCTTTTTGGAGGAATTGAAAGTGTTTCCCTGATGTCATCAGGACCATCACTCTGGCCAAATCCTTTAAAAGTTCCTATGACATCCAAACATATGAAACTCAAGGTAATATATCAAAAGAGGTAAGACTGTAGGCTTAATTCTTATGATATGTGAGTTATATATGAGCAAAAAGATGAGTTTGAATTCTCCCTTCCACCTACTATCCTAGTGACCTTGAGCTATTAATGTCTATGCACCCGTTTGCTCATCTGCAAAATGAGATAAAAGTATAATCTGTTTCATAGGATTACTGAAAGAATTAAATGAGATAATGCATGTAAACCACATAGCATAGAGTAAATGTTCAAACATTGTTATCAATGATTAGGATTGTGAATGTGATTGAGATCCCAATAAGTAACATAGCTCACTATGAATGCATCTGATTTCTCTTGCTAGCACCACTTGCCTGCCTGGCACACAGTCACCCAATATTTCCTTGTAAAATATTTTACAACAGCCTGACAAAGGGATGAATTTTAAGCGAGATCCATGTTCTTTAATGACCAGGAATGTAATGGTTCCTCTCTATTCTCTTTGATCTAACCTCATTTCTTTCCAATATTCAGAAACAACAAGAGGAGGAAAGAATGAGAACCCTTGGTCACGAACAGGAGAATGTTTTTGAGGATTTGGAAACTGGGGAGCATGAGACTTTCTCTTGGGAGAGTTGAAACAGGGGTAACATAAATTGACATACAAAGAACATTCAGCCTAAATGAGAAGAAAAAAATCTCGATTTATGTCAATCATTGGCATGTAATATAAAGACCAGTCTAGCAGCTACTTTTTACCCTTACAACATGTCATCGTGCCTTCAGCTTTTTCCAGCTCTTTAAGGCAGACTCCTTTCATGTGCTAGCTGTACTTGAAAGGCAACAGTGAACAGAAAGCAAAATTAACCCAGTATATTACAAACCAAGAAATGATGACAACAAAGAAGGTATACTGCTATACTGATGGAAGACTGGAAGGGTGTCTTCAGGTAAGGTCAGTGGATCCTGAACTACTTTGTAGCCTTCATCCAAATCCTGTCCAAAATGGAAGCTTCAGTACCTTCTGTTTTCATGTATCAGGCTTGATAAGTGTGTTTTGTCAATTATTATCAATGGCTGACCTTGACATTAGAAAATGTTGTTTTTCAAACCGAAAAGAACCTGCAAAGCCCCTTCTTTGTTGTACTTCCTCGTCCTCCATAATCATGCCCTTTCACCTCTGTTTTTTTCTTTCTTCTTTTTCTCCTTTTACTGCAGGATTTATAAAATCCTCTGAAACATGTTGTTTCCAGATGTAGGTCCCAAGTGCCCTGTCATTTACTTCCTGTCCAAGCACTGAGCAGATGGAATTACACAAGTTCGGCTGTATGAAACCACCCTCTAATGCCTTCGTTAAACTCCAGGATTTTAAAGAGTCTGTCCAGTTCCTGGCAGGGACCTTTCCATACTTCCACCCCGAAAGCTGTAAATTACTACCTCATTAAACTCAATTGTAAATGATTAGGTGTCTGGAATGTACTTTCCTCTCCCTGCAGCCTCCTTGGAGAAATTACTACATTGCAGGCCTCCCTACTTAACTCAACACATTAGTCAAGCAATGCAGGGTTTGAGTAGCTCACTCAGGAGGAGGTTTTATTTGTGTTAGGGTATTAAAACTCTATTATTATTTAGTTCCAAAAGTGGAAGATTTGTGATCTTCCATTTCCCATTGAGCAATCATTCTTTTAACAAGAGAAAGCTGTAATTAACAGGCCTTTTTCAAGAATTCAGTTTTCTTCCTGCCACACAGGCAGTTGGAACTACAGAACTTTTGTTTTTTCTGAACATCAGTGAGACGATTTAACATTTTTTAAAGGCTGCAGTTGCTGCCATTAATTTCCATAGGTAAAGATCATCTGGGAAATATTTAAACATTTTTTGAAACAAAGAGCAACAAAAGGTAACTCAAGTTTTCAATACCTGTTCACCTAATTCTCATTTTTTGATGAGGTTTAATTAAAAAGAAAAAAACTTGAAGAATCTGGAAAGGTCATGGGGAAAGGGTTGGAGAGAGAGAAAGGAGAGGAGGGGCTGTCACATTAAATAAATAATCTAGCCTAAGTTTCCAGCCTGGCTGCCATCATTTTAGCAGAAAAGGTAAAACTAATATTCCCCAAGGGACAAAAGCTCAGAAGGTCAGTTCTCTTTCTTATGGAGGCTTTTAGCTCTTTAATTCATTGACTTAAAGTCTTAAGATTTTCCTGATGCTTATTTTTGGGCTTCTCTGCCACTTTTTTCACTATAGATTGACTAGAGTCAATTAGTTGTGCTTCACTGTGTCTCCGGAATATAGGTAAAGACAGTGACTTACATGGAGAAAGAAAATGAGGGCTATGAGCAAAATGGTTTTGCTATGATCAAACAAGTATTAGCAGTACAGTAAGTGTTGAAGCAGAGAGTTCTCGCTATCTTTGAAGAAAATTTTCGGAAAGAGATAAGGGAATGGAGCATGATTAATTCCTAACTCAACCTGTGAATTTGTTGGTGGGTGTTGCAGATGACCATTAAAGAGATTCCTTTATATCTGGACATGGAAGATAAGGAGTGGGCTAATAGCTTAGGTGTCCATTTTTCTACATTGATTGTATGTGGAACAAGAAATAGTTCAGATGAATGTTGCTTACCAGGGTGCTCTTTAAATGGGATAATTGGGTATAACTATAATTGGGTTAATTGGAATATGGTATAATTTTGTCTTAGTTCCTGGCATTATAACTTAGAATAGATGATATTATATGAAAGAGGTAAAGGAGCTGTTTTCCCAAGGAAACAAAGGCTCATGGTGCTACCTGGGTGATAAGGTGTGATACAGAGAAGGGAGGGTACAGGCTCCTCCTTTGTGCCCACAACATAGCACAGCTTTGATTTGGTGAAAACTGAAGCAATTGCAGTATCTCTCAGGCACCCTGGGGGTCTGGGGATTTGGAAAATCATCTTTTAGCAGTATCATCAATGTTGTCATGGTAGATACCAGGTGCACTGATGCTCAGGAGATTTCATGAATGTCAGACTTTCAGAAGGGTGGGCAGGATGGAAGAATGTGAGCTAAAGAAAAGACACCAAACAAATAACCAAAGACGACTTGGTTATTTGAAAGATTCAAAAATACTTCATTGTGGGCAATTCATTCCTTGACTAAGTTTTAATTCATGTTAAATTTATCATTTAAAAGCCTATTAGAGAGTAGCACCAGCAGAACGGCAGACTAGAAGGTGCCAATCTTCATCTCCCCCTCAAAAACAACTAATAACTATATGCCAATGAAATTGCTAAGAGAGCTCCAGAGTAGAACAAAGAGGTAGCAGAAACTCAGTGAAGCAAAAAACACCAAAGATGGCTGTGTAGAAAACACCCTGCTTGCACTACTCCATTCTTCAGTTGGGATCAGCTCAGAGCCAGAAGGGATTTCTTCCAAGGGGAAAAGGTAAGCAGGAGGACCCCAGTGGCCCTCATCACCACGCAGACACCTGCAGGCTTCAACACCCTGCAGTTTTTGCCAGTGCTGAGCCCAACTAAGGGAGCCAATGCTGTACCCCACCCCTGATTGCCTGAGTAGGCATAGTACCTCTCCATTTCTGGGGTCTTGCTGTTACTTCACCTTACCACCTGAAGCCTGGGACACCCAGCACCCCACTATCCCTAGGCCCAAGTTGCTGAAGAGCAACTCCATCCCTCTGGGCTCAAGTCACTGCTGGACCCCACCCCATGGGAACTGCATCGCTGCTGTGCTCCACCATTCTGGGGTCTTACTGCCACAGCACCCCAACCCACCCCCACTCCCAGGGCCTGAGATACTACAATACCCTGCTTTCCCAGGAACTAGAGTCTTTGCTGTACTACCGCATATCCTGGGACCTAAGTCATCACAGCACCATTCTATCCCTTGGGCCATACCACTGCTGCACTCTGTCCCCACAGTCTGAGCTACTGCTATATCCCCTCTCTCTGGGCTTGAGATGCACACCCCAAAGTCCTAGACCCCAGCTCTGTAGGTGATGTGCATAAACCCATGCCTCTATGAGTGCACCAGTATCCCAAGACCCAGGTGCCACACCTGTTCTGAGCACCTGTTCCCTGGCCTGAAACCACTGCAGCCTCCTGAAGCCCACACCAGACCCAGTATCAAGAGGGAATCCCTCAGCTAGGACTCTCTCCTGTGAGGAATGGGATAACAGAAGGACCACAACAACCTTCCCTCTGGGGACTCCAGCAGCCCACACTGTTATTGCTGCCATTACAAACACCTGCAGCCATGGCCACTAAGGCCCTCATAGTCTTTGTCAATGCTGACCTCAACGGGAAGCGATACGCGGAGACTACACCTGCATGCCCTCTGGAAACAAAGCTGCCACAGCCCCACCCAGCTTGCAGTCTTTCACTTAGGTGCAGATGAAAATCGCTGCCCACCAAAGCCAGGCTGTAAAGTTTGGAAGAGGTGACTGCTCTATCAAACATGCAGACATCAATGCAAGGCTATAAGTCTTGCCTTTTTTAAACATTAAAAAAAAGGAAGGAAAGAAGGAAGAAAGGGAGGGAGGGAGGAGAAAACGCCACCACGAAGGAACACAGTAAAAACCCCCAAGAAATCAAGATCTATAAATTGCCTGAAAGAAATTTAAATAGTTATTTTGAAGAAGTTCAGCAAGATATAAGAGAACACAAATAGATAACTCAATGAAGTCAGAAAAAAATATGTAAAAAACAACAAAGATTAAACAAAGAGATAGAAATCATTTAAAAAGCTGCCAGACAGAAAATCCTGGAGCTGAAGAATACAGTGAATGTAACCAGAAATGCAATGGAGAACTTCAACCACAGACTAAAGCAAGCAGAAGAAACTGTGAACTTGAAGACAGATCTCAAGTCAGAGGAGATAAAAGAATGAAAAAGATAAAAAGAAATGAAAGCCTATGGGACTTATGGGACACCATTAAGCAAATCAGTATATGCATTATGAGATTCCAAAATAGAGAAGAGAGAGAGAAGAAGAGAAAGCTTAAAGAAACAATGGCTGAGTTAGAATGGCAATCATTAAAAAGTCAGGAAACAACAGATGCTGGAGAGGATGTGGAGAATTTTACACTGTTGGTGGGAGTGTAAATTAGTTCAACCGTTGTGGAAGACAGTGTGGCGATTCCTCAAGAATCTAGAACCAGAAATTCCATTTGACCCAGCAATCCCCTTGCTGGGTATACAACCAAAGGATTATAAATCGTTCTACTATAAAGACACATGCACACGTATGTTTATTGTGGCACTGTTCCCAATAGCAAAGACTTGGAACCAACCCAAATGCCCATCAATGATAGACTAGATAAAGAAAGTGTGCCACATATACACCATGGAATACTATGCAGCCATCAAAAAGGATGAGTTCATATCCTTTGCAGGGACATGGATGAAGCTGGAAACCATCATTCTCAGTAAACATAAGAACAGAAAACCAAATGCCACATGTTCTCACTCATAGGTGGGAATTGAACAATAAGAACACATGGACACAGGGAGGGCAACATCACACACTGGGGCCTGTCAGAGGGTGGGGGGCTAGGGGAGGGATAACACCAGGAGAAATACCTAATGTAGATGATGGGTTGATGGGTGCAGCAAACCACCATGGCACATATATACCTATGTAACAAACCTGCACATTCTGCACATGTATCCCAGAACTTAAAGTATAATACATTTAAAAAGAAAAAAAGAAACAATGGCTGAAAACTGCCCAAATGTTGGGAGAGATATGAAAATCCAGATCTATGAAGCCCCAAAGTCCCTAAATAGATTCAATCCAAAGAGATCTTCACCAAGACACATTATAATAAACTTTTCCAAAGTCAATGCCAAAGAGAATTTTGAAAGCAGCAAGACAAGCAACACGTCACATACAAGGGAATGTCAAGAACTATACCTGCCAAAGCTGTCTTTCGGAAATGAAGGAGGAATAAAGACTTTCTCAGAAAAGCAAATGCTGAGGAAGTTCATCACCATTGACTTTCCTTAGAAGAAATGCTAGAGAGTTCTTCAAATGAAAATGAAAGAAGGCCGGGTGCGGCACTCTGAGAGGCTGAGGTGGGCAGATCACTTGAGGTCAGGAGTTGAAGACCAGCCCAGTCATCATGGCAAAACCCCATCTCTACTAAAACACAAAAATTAGCCAGGCGTGGTGGTGCATGCTTGTAGTCCCAGCTACTCAGGGGGTTGAGGCAGGAGAACCTGGGATGCAGAGGTTGCAGTGCGCTGAGATTACACCACTGCACTCCAGCCTGGGCAACAGAGCAAGACTCCATCTCAAAAAAAAAAAAAATGAAAGAACACTAATTACTAACATAAAAAGACATAAAAGTATAAAATTCACTGGTAAAAGTAAACGTATAAATGCAGAATACTATAATACCATAATGGTGGTGTTTAAATCACTTACAACTTTGTATAAAGGTCAAAAGACAAAAGTATTATAAATAACGATAGATACAATATTTCCTTAATGGAAAAAATATGTTAATTGTGACATCAAAACATAAAATGAGGATGGAACAAAAATGTAAAATTATTTTATCTGTTGATGGTAAGTTGTTATATGCAGGTAAAAGGATACAAAGACATAGTTAGAAAAATGTATAAGTCTGGAGATATATTGTATTATTAATACAATATTGTATTGCACATTAATAATATTGTATTGTATCCTGGAAATTTAAGAGAGTAGATTTTAGATACTCTTAGCACAAAAAAAGAGTAACTGAGATGATGGATATGTTCATTGGTTTGACTGTAGCAATGATTTCACTGTGTATATCAAAACATTGTTTTGTACACCTAAAATATACAGAATAAAAAAGAGTCTATGAGAATATTAAGGAGTTCCCTCTCCCCTCAGGAGGAGAACAAAAAAAAAATGGTATGAGGCAGCTTTTATTACTAATGATGTAAATTTTAAAATATATTCATAAGCCATTGATATGTCTTTGTGAATTACCTCTTAAAGCATTTTTCTATTTGCTTTTTTCTTGATTGATAAGAGCTTTTTATATACTAAGGGCGATAACACTTGTGTATCATTTATTTTGCAAATATACCTACTTTGAAGTTGGACTTTTAAATTTGTAATAATTTTGAGACAGAAAAATTCTATTTTTATTCTCCTTTTTCAATTTTTCTTAATTTTATGCTTAGAAATATTTTACTAATGTTGTAAGCAGAGTCTGTTTCTGTTTTTTATTTTTTGCATCTCTTGGTATGTTCTCTTGTATTTGTAAAATATTTTCTCTTGTAGCTTCATTTTTCAAATTAACTCCTATATAATCTCTTTTTGGAGTACTTGGTGAGGAAAGGCTCTAACTTTTTAAAATAAATAGGTATTTTATATGTCTTAAATACACATTACTCTACAAATTTTGAAAGGAAATAATCTCTATCACAAACTAAAACCCATTTTTTGAGTTTCTATTCTGTTTTACCAAACTACATTGGTCTTCTCTGTGCAATACTACAGTGTGAAATTATAGTATGCTCTAAAATTCTGTGATGCAAACATCACCTTGCAATTCCTTTTCTCCCCGACAATTTAATTGCAGAATTTTACTTCAAGTAAACTCAGATATAGAATGTTGACAGACTATTGCTCTCACCAAAACAATAGAAAAAAACGATTTTTAACACATTGAAAGACTATGAATGCAAAGAATTAAAGACTTCCAAAGAGGGCCAGGCCCTTCTTGAGTGAACACAGATTATGAACTGCTTTCTTCCTGGGACCACTTGCTGAATTTAGGCAGAAAGAATCTTCTGGGGTATGAAAAAAAACAGTTAAACTTTTAACAGCCATGTGAGCTGGCATAATGAAACAGAACCTTAGAAACCCCAAATGCAGAGATAGCAGAGCCTTCCTGCCACCAATTCTCATAGACTTTTGCTCAGTGTCTTATAGAAGCATTTGGGAAGCCGGAGTCAAGACTGAAAAGTGATTAGAGAGCCAAAGTCTACAAGAAGGAAGGGCCTATTATATACATAGATAAGATTTCACACTCAAGAAATCTTGAAAACAAAGGCAATCTGAAACTAGATCTCCAAATCAGCCCCAATCCTATTAAATTCCTTATTGGATCAAAGCAAAAAGCCTCCCATCTTCATTCTAGCTGCCTGATTAGAAGAAAAGATATGCCCTTTCTGGAAGAAATAACATTTACTTCAGTCTCTATGGTTTTTATTTATTTTTATTATTTTTTTCTTTTTTTGAAAATGGAATGCTTCACAAATTTGTGTCACTCTTCCACAGATGCCATGCTAATCTTCTTAGTGTATGTTCTGCCAAAGCGAGCACGAGTCTCCATGGTTTTTAAACACACTAAAAAGTTACAGCTCAAGGCAAAACTATGGAAAATGTAAATTTTGTACAAAAGAAAAATATAATCTATATAAGGATTACAGATAACCCAAAAATGACTGTAAAATTACTACTAAAAGTGTCTCTTAAAATTAGAGCAAAAAATAGATCTAATGGATGAAAAACTTGATAATATCAACAGAGAAATGAAAGTACTGAGATAGGTATTATAAAATATTTTAAGTTAATGCATATGTTAATTAGCATGATTTAACCATTCCACAATGTATACATATATCAAAATATCATGTTTGTGCACCATAACTATATATAATTTTTATTCATCAAATAAAAATAAATAATTTTAAGTAATATTTAAAATTAGACATTCATTAGATGGACAATACCAGGCTAGAAGGGCAGCAGAAGAAATGATGAGTGAACTTAAAGACAGATCAATAGAAGTAGAAATTAGAACAGAGAAAAAAGAACATTAAAAAAACTGAGAAGGACAGAGTTATGAGATAAGACCTGAAATTAACAATCTTCAAAGAGACACACAAGCCAAAACAAAATAAAGAAAAAAATTCTGCCAAGCATTTAAGAAATACCAGTTCTACACAAACTTTCAGAAAATAGAAAGAGTACATTTTGACTCATTCTATATGGCTCACATAACCATCATACCAAAATATGACAGGACTATTTAAGAAAAAGAAAAATTATAGACCAATATTCCTCGTTAACATAGATAGAAAAATCCTATGCAAAATAATTGAATCCAGTAATATATTTGAAGCATAATATATCATAAACAAGTCTAGCTACTCAATGAATGCAAAGTTGGCATAACATTTAAAGTCAGTCAGTTTAATTCACATCAAATGATTCAGAAACATAAACCACAAAATGTTATCATTGGATAGAGAAAAATTATTTCACAAAATTTGACACCTTTTTACTTAAAAGAATACTCTTAACATGGTAGGTATAAGGAAGAACTTAATCTATAAAGGTTATCTACTAAAACAATGGTACAGCTAATAGGAAATTTAATGTAAATATTCACTATTATTGTTTCTGTTGACCATCATACTGGTGGGTCTACCCGTTGAAATAAGGTAAGAAAAAGAAATAATAGTTCTAAGCATTGGAAAGGAAGAAGTAACACTCTGCACTTGACGTGGTTATGTGCATGGAAATTCCAAAGAAATCTATAAATAAGCTGACAGATTTATTGACAAGAAATAATATGTGAATTTTAGCAACACTGCTGGTTATAAGGTAAGCGAACAAAAATCAAGAGTATTTCTGAATACTAGCCGCAGCAATTGGGAATAATTTTTTTTAAACATTACATACAAGGGCATCAAAAAATGTAAAAACCTAGGGTGGGAATCTAATGAAAATTATACAAAGCCTCTTAACTGAGAATTACAAAACATCACTGAATAAAATTAAATAAGATCTAAATAAATGGAGAGATTATCATGCTCATGAACTGGAAGACTCAATATTGTGAATTTGCCAGTCCTCTCCATATCGCTCTAAAAATTCAACATATTCCCAGTCAAAATATCAGCAGGCTTTTATTAGTAAAGATATACAAGCTGATTACAAGGTTTCTATGAAGACGCAAATGACCTGATATAACCAAGAAATTCAAGAACAGCAATGCTGGAGAACTTACAATACCAGGTTTCGGTAGTTACTACAAAATTACAATAAACAAGACAATGTGCTATTGTTGTTAAAGTTAGGCAAATAAATCAAAGGAACTAGAGAAATAGACCCACAAAAATATGAACCTTTGATTTCTGACAAAAGCACTGTAAACTATAAAACATGACTGAATAAAATTAAATAAGATCTAAATAAATGGAGAGATTATCTTGCTTATAAACTGGAACTTAATTTTTTTTCTTTTTTATTATACTTTAAGTTCTAGGGTACATGTGCACAACGTGCAGGTTTGCTACATATGTATACATGTGCCACTTTGGTGTGCTGCACTCATTAACTCGTCATTTACATTAGGTATATCTCCTAATGCTATCCCTCCTCCCTCCACCTCCCCCCACCCCACAACAGGCCCCAGTGTGTGATGTTCCCCTTCCTGTGTCCAAGTGTTCTCACTGTGGAACTCAATTTTTAATATATGGTGCTGGAACAACTAGACATCTTCCCCCACCAAAATTAATCTTTATCCATTTCTTACATTGTACACAAATATTAATTCAAGGAAGTAGCAGAGATTTAAATGTGAAGACTAAAATTTGAAAGCCTCGGTAGGAAAACATATGGGAATATCTTTGCAACCATGGGGTGAGAGATTATTTATTGGGCAATATACAAAAAGGACTAGCTTTAAAAGAAAATAGACTGAATCAAAAATGATACCACTCATCAGAAAGCCACTTCTCATCAATAAAGCAAACAGGCAAGTCACACACTGGGGTAAAATATTTACAATACATATGCCTAACAAAAAAAGATCTGTGCCCAACATATATATTTTAAAATACCTGCAAATCAATAAGGAGAAGACAACTAAAATAAGCAAAAGACTCCACCTGTCACTTCACAAGGCAAAATGTTTGAATAGAAAGTAAACAAATAAAAAGATAGCCAATGTCATTATTCACCAGGAAAATGAAAATTAAAATGATGGGATACAATTTCACACAAGCAAAATGACTAAAGTTAAAAGACCAGCAATAGAAGTACTGATGAGGATATAGAGCAACTGGGTTTCATATACAATGATGGGAGAGGGGAAAGAAAAACGGCAAAATCACTTTGGAAAGATGTTTGCCAGTTTCTAATCGAGTTCATCTATCCTATGACCCAGAAATTTCACTCCTATGTATATACTTAAGAGACATAAAAGTATACAGCCACAAAAAGACATACTGAAGAATGTTTATGGCAGCTTTATTTCCAAAAGTCCAAAATGGGAAATAACACAATGTACATCAAGAGAAAAATGAATCAGCAAGTTATGGAGTCATACCATGCACTGTTACACAGCAATAAGAAAGAGCAAATGATTGATACACACAGTTACATAGGTGATGGTCAAAAAGAGACACGAAAGAGTATATACTATAGGCTCCCATTTTTATGCAATTCAATACCAGGCAAAACTAATTTATGGTGGTAAAAGTCATAATGATCTCCGAGTTGGGGCTGTTGATTAGCAGGGAACACAAGGGAACTTTCTAGGAGTGTGAAAATGTTTTATATCTTGTGTGGTAATCACAAGGGATATATACATTCATAAAAATTCACTGAGCTGTAAAATCAAGATTTGTACATTTTACTGTATCAATTACCTCAACACAGACAACGCTAAAAATCTTTATTGTACATATTATTCTGTATTCTTGACTTCTTGTGCTTCCAAAAAAATTTGGATAGGCCCAAAATATTCATGGTGGGGTTTTGCTTGAAGTTACATTAAATATATAAATCAACCTGAGGAGGATTGTTAACATACTGGATCATCCTATTAGAAACATACTGTGTCTCCATTTATTCATTTTTATTTGAGTCTCTCATTGTTTTACATTTTTTTCTTAGCTAATCTAGAATTGGTATTACATAAATTTTAATTATATATTTTTCCAATGTTGTTTCTCATATAGAGGAAAATATCATTATCTCTATTATTTTCCTTCTAGGATTTTGTGTTGTCATTTTTGTTTACATTCAAAATATCATGAGAAATGGTAATATTATAGACTTGTTCTTGGCTAGAACTGTTAGCAAACTACCTTTAAAAAGTAATGAAAACCAGTGTTCCTGTCCTCCGTGTGGGCTTGATACAATATTAGTGTTATGAGAGAGCGCTGTTTGCTACCATGTTAGTTTTCCTTGTTTTGTCATGGCTGGATATACAATTTTGCATCTCTAAGTATTAAAAAATACTTATAGAGCTTATACCTATAATACTAGTATTTTGGGAGAGGCCAGGAGTTCGAGACTAGCCTATTAAAAATACAAAAATTGGCTGGGCATGGTGGCATTTGGCCTGTAGTCCCAGCTACAGGCTGAGACATGAGAATTGCTTGAGCCTGGGAGGCAGAGGTTGCAGTGAGCAGAGATTGTGCCACCGCACTCCAGCCTGGGCAACAGAGCAAGACTCTGTCTCAAAAAAAAAGTATAGAAAATGCATCTCCAGAATTTATAAAAATGTTCAATCTTTTTTCCTTTGATCTAGTGATGCCATGATACATTGTGCTAATAGTGTTTCTATTATTTCATATTCTTAGACATCATTTTTAACAGAGTTCTACATTTGGTTTGTAAAATATTGAGGTAGTTTTTTTGCCTTTATATGGTAAACACAGTTTTATCAGTTTTATTCTTGTCTTTCATAAACATTTTAGGTAGTTTTTTGCCACGTAATTGGAAACATAGAATTTTTTCCTGTAGTAAGCATTTTAGCAAGTTTTGCCTCGGTGATCATAGATGTAGAGTTTTAATTTTGTCTGTTTTAAAGCCAAAATTGACAAATGGGATCTAATTAAACTAAAGAGCTTCTGCACAGCAAAAGAAACTACCATCAGAGTGAACAGG
>NW_012117221.1:2509249-2509550 GCF_000951035.1 Colobus angolensis palliatus
TGGAGAGGATGTGGAGAAATAGGAACACTTTTACACTGTTGGTGGGATTGTAAACTAGTTCGACCATTATGAAAACAGTATGGCGATTCATCAAGGATCTAGAGCTAGAAGTACCATACAACCCAGCCATCCCATTACTGGGTATATACCCAAAGGATTATAAATCATGCTGCTATAAAGACACATACACATGTATGTTTATTGCGGCAGTATTGACAATAGCAAAGACTTGGAATCAACCCAAATCTCCATCAGTGACAGACTGGCTTAAGAAAATGTGGCACATATACACCATGGAATA
>NW_012117221.1:2510009-2531098 GCF_000951035.1 Colobus angolensis palliatus
GCTAGCATTGTATAATAAATTATGAAACTTTCTTTCTCTTGTAGACTCGAATATTTCATGTGCCATGGCAAATGCCAGTTATCAGAAGATTTGAAAAAATCTCATAAAAATGACTCAGGTCTATATCCATCTTGAAGAAAATTATTTTGCAATGTTTTGTTTTCACCCTATATATTTAACTTTATCGGCAATTTCTCTGTCTTAATTTCTGCTTCTATAATTTTTTCTCTTGCTTTCCTTAATTTGAATATTTTCTAACTCTTTGATGAATGTTAGCTTAGTTTCATTCCTCCTTATTTAATAAAAAAAAAATGCAACAAGAGAATATATTCTGGATATATTTTTAGTTTCCAGCATATAAGATCTGATATCCAATATCCTCGTCATCATTTTTCAATAATCTCGAATTTGAGTTTTTTCCTACTTAACATAAGAAAAGAGGCATATTTGTTAGAAATCCTGTTCAGTTGCTATAGATGAGAGGTCCTAACCAACAGTGGCTAAAATGAGGTATATGTCTATTCAGGCAGTCTAGGGCTGAGGGTGCTTGGTCTTCTTCTTCTTTGCTGTACCCACAACAGTTTCCACAATAGGCAGTTTCCCATCGTGATTTCAGATCACTCTTGTAGGTCCTAGCATCATAACCACATTCTATCCCACAGAAGCAGCATAAGGAGGAAGAAAAGGATTTGCAAAGTGTAAGTTGCAAACATCACTGCCACCCGCCATGTTGACCAGAATTTGATCGCATGTCCACGTCTAGAATCAAGGGATCCTAGGAAATGTATTCTTTCACTGGTTGACTGTGGGCCCAATTAAAAATTCTATTATTATATAAAATGACAGCATAGATAAGTAGAGAACTATCAGTATCTTACACAGTTTTAAAAATATTTTCTATTAGCTGTTTTGTTTATTTTAAATTTTTCTTTTGTTTTTTCTTAGAGACAGGGATTTGCTCTGTTGCCTAGACTGGAGCGTAGTGGCATGATCTTGGCTCACTGCAGCCTCAAATTCCTGTGCTCAATCTTCATGCCTCATCCTCCTGAGTAACTAGGACTACAGGCACATGTCACCATGCCCAGCTAATTTTTTTTTTTGTTTTGAGAGGAAGCCTCCTGCAACAACCAGACTGGAGTGTAATGGCGTGATCACGGCTCACTGCAACCTCCACCTGCCAAGTTTAAGCAATTCTCCTGCCTCAGCGTCCTGAGTAGCTGGGACTATAGGCGCCCGCCACCAAACCCAGCTAACTTCTATATTTTTAGTAAAGACAGGGTTTCACCATATTGGCCAGGCTGGTCTCAAACTCCTGACCTCAAGCGATCTGCCTGCCTCAGGCTCCCAAAGTGCTGGGATTACAGGCATGAGCCACTGCACCTAGCCTAAATTTTTTTTGATTTCTAATATTTTTTCCAGTAGAACAATGGAATCTGAATTATTTCTGTATTTTTAAATTAACTATTTTTATAGCTTAATAAGTTATTATATATTTTGTTTTTTTGTTGTTTTTGAGATGGAGTTTTGCTCTTGTCCCCCAGGCTGGAGTGCAATGGCGCAATCTCAGCTCACGGCAACCTCCACCTTCCAGGTTCAAGCAGTTCTCCTGCCTTAGCCTCCTGAGTAGCTGGGATTACAGACACATGCCATTATGCTCAGCTAATTTTTGTATTTTTAGTAGAGATGGACTTTCACCATGCTGTCCAGGCTGGTCTTGAACTCCTGACCTCAAGTGATCTGCCCGCCTTGGCCTCCCGAAGTGCTAGGACTACAGGCCTGAGCCACCGCGCCTGGCCAATGATTATATATTTTGAAAATATCTTTAGATATTAAGAAAGAATATGTTTCTTTTGTGGAGTTGTAAGTTTTGTATGTATTTATAACTCTGCTTTTCCATCTGGCTTCTCCCTGTCTACTCATACCTAAACACTTCACCTGTCAGTTACATTTCCAGGATCAACCATGCTATTTTCCTTTCACTCATTTTCCAGTTTTCTACAATTCTTCTATGAACAGACACTTACATCTGGCAGAGGGGTAGAAAATGACAGCATATCTCATTGTCATCATTCTATAGAAATGTAACTTATTTTAGAAATGGCTAGTTTGCTATTTTCCACCTTGCACAAATGTTCCTCTTTGATAAAACACTAGGGACTACAGTTACTAATATTAAAAATAATGTAATATATTTCAAATTGTAGTTTCACTATAAGTTAGTCTTTAAATTTTTTAACTAAGTTTTCATATAATTTGGATATTTTTGGATTAAGATTTTAGAAATTACTGTTTGTAGCCAAAATTCTTATACAGCCTTTCTACATTTTCTAGTGAGAAGAACAAGCATTATTCCATTTTTGTGGCATATCTTCACCATTTTTAATTTTTTTAATTATGTCACTATTTTATAAATTTTCAAAATTGTCACTATTTTATAAATTTAAAACTATTTTACTGTTTTGTAGATTTTTTAAATTGTACACATTGTTCTGTAACTCCTGTCACAATTTCACATCTGTGCCTAAGAAATTATGTAAATTAAGTAATGCTGCTTAACAAACCCAAAGTTTTATTTTATGAAATACAACCTCTTGTATGTAGGGCAAAACTAAAAACTTAAAAAGAAGTTATAGGCTGGCAGCTGGTGAAGAAATACACTAGAAACTCTGCCGAGTTAAAAAATTATAGAAGCTGAAGTCTGACTCATAAGATGTGTTTTCCCAATGTCAGGTTAATAATTTTGTGCGTCTGGCACTGCGGTTTAACTGTAAAAACAATGGAACTCCATCAAATTGGGATTGTGTGGGGGAAGGCAAGAAGAAAGCAGTGAGGGGTAAGGAGGATATGATTTTAACATCTGAAACTCAACTCTATAATGAGAAACAGGGGAGACATGATGTCATGCTGTAGAAGGTCGCTCCACTGTATTTTTTTTTTTTCCAGGCTGACTTGACCTGAGGTTTTCAACAAAGTCCAGATGGAAATGAGGGAGAAACGTGTGTGTGTGCGCACGTGTGTGTGTGCGTGTGTGTGTGTATGAAGGATTTAAAGCAGGGGGTTTCTCACTCATGAATTTAACATGCTTGGATTTAATGCATACCAAGCACGGCCACCTCATTATTCCCTCCTCCTCGCTTCCTTACCCCAAACCTCTTAACCTCCCTCTGAATCGACAGGATGCCGTCTGGTCTGGTTAGTCTCCTGATCACTAACTGAAGAAGGAGGTTCTTTAATTCTTACTGATGAGGAAGTCATTTATCATTTTTTCACCGACTGTAAGACTCAGGTTTGGCTGTTTTTGTTTTATTTTCATATTTTAATATCTGAAATTTCGATGGGTCTTACAATCAAGCATGCATCATAGTTTAATTGGCAAAGGTTTCCTGTTTTATTCTTCGTCTACTTTTGTATTTTCCTTAGTGGAACATAAAATAATGCTGCATTTACTGTCAATGTTGCCCTAGAATTTATGAAATATGATAGCTCTAATGATGGTGACTGATGAGGCAGACGAGTTTTGTTTGCTTTGTTTTGCTTTATTTGATTTTGATTCTGGAGTGACCTCTCGATTTAAGAAGAAACCTAAAAAGAAAGTCACCTAGGAGCTGATCTCTGTTCTGTGAAAGTTCACCTGTGTGGTTCCTCTTGATTATGCAAATATAAAAGCAGTAGTCACTTTTCAGCTAGAAGAAAGGTTGCCCCTCCTCTGGAAAGCTTTATGTAGAGAATGTATCACCCTGCATAAGAAGCTCAGATTTTTCAAAGAGGAAAGAATGAAGAATCCAGCCCCTATTCCCTCAAAATCCAAGGTTAGGGAAATTTGGGCTCAACCAGGGTACTACACAGCAAGAGATGCTGAAAGAAAATGACAGTGAGCACACCAAATAGAAATTGAAAAAAATAATAATAATAATTGGCTTTTCTTAAGTAGGTGCCACAAACTCAAGGCAAGCCTAATTTTAAGGGGGAAAGACTGAGATAGGAAGCCCTACAGACTTAGCCACTCTGGCATAGTATTAGAAGGACAATGACCAGAACAGAACATCTGGTAGACCAAGCAGGAACCACTGCAGTGCCGGCAGGAATCCAGATCATCCACAGCATTTTCTCAACAGCAAGCTGAGCAGAACCAGTTTTACCGTAGCAATAAGACACAAAAAGCAGTAGCGCCAATGGATTGAGTCACACTGCCAGTCCTCTCTCTCCACCTGACTTGGAAGTAAGACTGACACCCCCTAAACTGAGTACACCTCTGTATTCATGGAAAATTAATTGAAAATCAAGATACTTGTCAACCTTTTTATTCCCAGCTGCTAGAGCAGACCACATGGCTAACAATGACTAAGTACCTGTTACAAATCACGCACCATAGAGGAAACTTTTAAATGTTCCCAATAATCAATGAGAAGTTGTGATTATTCTAGGCAAACAGAGTCACAGGGGTAAAAAAAAAAAAAAAGCTGTTGTCATAAAGCTATTAAGTGGTAGACTGAAGATTTAAGCCCAGGACAATCTGACTTGAAAAGTCATGTTCTTTTCACTAAATTATTTTGGCTGCCACTGAAGAGACAAGAAATCTCATGGGGAGACATTGGCAGACCAAGTCACTCAGGGACCATCCACAATACTTAACTGGTTGTTTTACGTCTGGATTAGATAATACAACCCATGTTGAGAATATTAAGAAGAAACATGAGATGGCCCAGAACCAGCCATCAATTCCAGTGATGCACAAAGCTCCATATTTCCTTGGGTTCACTGTGAACTGGTTAATGCAAAGCTTGACAAATTTAGGAGATCCTTAAAGTCCCCGATGAGGAGTTTTCTGGATAACCAAAGATGTCCTTGATTCTCATTTCTCTTGTGGAGCCACTAAACTCACTGTAGAGAGGCCTTGAAAATGTCTCTCAGAGTCTCTTTCCATATGTAAATAAAGAAAGCTGGAGAGGTTTGTCACTAATCTAAAATCCACATACTAAATGATTTTGCCAGAGCACCTCTAGAAACTTGTGGACTCTGCACTCCTTAAGGCAAAGGGATAACTAACACCATTGCATTACTTTAAAAACATCCTTTCTCTGTTATATGATGAATTGTGGAATAAAGGCAAATTTGTATGAGTAAAAGACAAAATAATATTTGTTTCATAATATTGTTTCCCCAGGAGGTGATAAGTAGTTACCAATTCAAAATACTATGTTTCTAGTCACAGCTATTAAAAAATCACAATTAGTGCCACACATGGAAATAGTTTCAAGTCTCTCTCCTTTGATGTAACATTACATCATGAGTTTCCTTCTAACCATTACACATTTCCACAATGCGCCAAGGTTGTAATTTTGGGTATGTGCCATTAGGGATGCTAATCATGGAATAGAAAGGAATAAAAGAATATAGGGCCTGCCTGCTAATATGTTCATGGAGGAAAAGGTAGCTAATGTCAGTGTTCCAGATGAAAGCATGCTTGAGAGGCAATGGCAACCTACCTCAATACATCAAAAGGCAGGAGTGGAAAACAAGCAAAAAATTAGAAAACATCTGCCCCAAACATTAGGGAATATTCGTTAAACTAGTTATGGATTCAAACATCTATAGAGATTTACTGAGATAATGATACCCAGAGGAAAGGCGACCTTTATAAATAGGGTGATTATAGAATTTACCAAACTGGGACATTATCGATAATTGCACTGGGACAACTAGAAACCAGGGTATTCCCAAGGAAACTGAGACAAACAATTATTTTATTTATATTTTATAGGTAATTAAGAAGATATGAGGTAGAAGAGTTCCCAAGGGCTCCCAGACAGCTTGGCTATTAATGCATTGGCAATAATTTTTGCACCATATTGTAAACTAATGGTAGTATCAAGAATCCCTGTTCTTACCCTGTTTCACTGCTTTCACTGTTAAATATTATGCTGCTCAAGGTTGGAAGCAATGTTTCAATACTATTTTAAAAATGCAAAAACACAAGAATGGTCAAGCAGGGTTCATGAGACAGAAACTAGAAGGTTCCTCAGGGCAGTGGTGTAACAGTGTTCACTGATTACCTAACGCATTCAGTGGAGACTGTATATTATGTAAGATATATTAATTATACCATATTCCTAAGGTCCCAGAACTGTTTCAGTTCCTGCATTCATCCTAGTGCATCACTGTGATTCTAGGATTTCCCTTAAGCACTTTTTTCATTCTCTGTCACGGGAATCATAAATGGAAGGTGAGATTTTGGTGCCATGAATAAATGAGGAGTGGCAAAAGATGGGGTAGATTTGCATGGAGAAAGGCACCAAGAATCCAATGGTTGGAGGAGTAGAGACCTCCACCACAACTCCACAGGGATGCAGGTAGCACATCTCCATTTGCCTGCATGAGCAAGGAATGTGTCTGTTGCAGGAACACAAGCTGATCCTTTTTTATACAGATGAACTTCACAGACCTGAGCTAGTTAGTGTATGTGTCTGAACAATACTTGGCTCAGTAATGTTGTCTGGAAGATCCTCCTACTTCGACACTGTACACAATTTTAATCAAGTCTTTTTCTGCTTCAACCAGCCAGAGTCCATTTCTGTTGCATACAACTAATTCCTTTAATGGATAAAACCATTTAGAAGTAGCGTGCCCTTCCTTCCCCCCAGTTCTTCTTATGGTGTAATGATTGTGTAAGTCCAAAATACCTGTATTAAATCCCTTTGCAGGGGAGGTGAGGATGGTTAATGGGTACTGAAAAAAGAAAAGAATAAAACTTATTTGATAGCACAATAGGGTGATTATAGTTAATAATTTTATATTTTAAAGCAACTTAAAGTGTGTAATTGGATTGTTTGTGACTCAAAGGATAAATGCTTGAGGGGATGGATACCCCATTCTCCATGATGTGCTTACTTCACACTGCATGCCTGTATCAAAACATCTCATATATGTTACACACATATATAACTACTATATGTACCCATGAAAAATTTAAAAATAATTTTAAATTTATTTTTCCATAAATTATTGGGGTACAGGTGATATTTGGGGTACAGGTGGTATTTGGGGTATAGGTGGTATTTGGTAACATAAGCTCTTTAGTGGTGATTTGTGAAATCTTGGTGCATCCATCACCTGAGCAATACACTGCACCATGTTTATAGTCTTTTATCCCTAGCACCCCTCCCATTCTTGCCCCCAAGTCCCCAAAGTCCATTGTGTCATTCTTATGCCTTTGAGTCCTCTTAGCTTAGCTCCCACACATCAGTGAGAACATATGATGTTTGGTTTTTCATTCCTGAGTTACTTCACTTAGACTAATAGTCTCCAATCTCATCCAGGTCACTGCAAATACTGTTAATTCATTCTTTTTTATGGTTGAGTAGTACTCCATTGTATCTATATACCACAGTTTCTTTATCCACTTATTGATTGATGGGCATTTGGGTTGGTTCCACGATTTTGCAATTGTGAATTGTGCTGCTATAAAAATGCATGTGCAAGTACCTTTTTCATGTAATGACTCCTTTTCCTCTGAGTAGATACCCAGTAGTGGTACTGCTGGATCAAATGGTATTTCTACTTTTAGTTCTTTAAGGAATCTCCACATTGTTTTCCATAGTGACTATACTAGTTTACTTTTCCACCAGCAGTGCAGAAGTGTTCCCTCTTCACTGCATCCATGCCAACATCTACTTTTTTTTTATGGCCATTCTTGCAGGAGTAAGGTGGTATGGTATTGTGGTTTTGACTTGCATTTCCATGATCATTGGTGATACTGAGCATTTTTATATGTTTGTTGGCAATTTGTATGTCTTCATTTGCAAATTGTCTATTCATGTCCTTAGCTCACTTTTTGATGGGATTTTTTTTTCTTACTGATTTGTTTGAGTTCATTGTAGATTCTGGATATTAGTCCTTTGTCAGATGTATAGATTGGAAAGATTTTCTCCCACTCTGTGGGTTGTTTACTCAATGTTCCTTTTGCCATGCAAAAGCTCTTTAGTTTAATTAAGCCCCAACTATTTATCTTTCCTTCTATTGCAGTTGCTTTCGGGTTCTTGGTCATGAAATCCTTGCCTAAGTCAATGTCTAGAAGGCTTTTTGCAATGTTATCTTCTAGGATTTTTATAGTTTCAGGTCTTACAGTCCTTAATCTATCTTGAGTTGATTTTTGTATAAACTGAGAGATGAGCACCAAGTTTCAATCTCCTACATGTGGCTAGCAAATTATTCCAGCACCATTTGTTGAAAAGAGTGTCCTTTCCCCACTTTGTTTTGGTTTGCTTTGTCAAAGATCAGTTGGCTGTATTTGGGTTTATTTCTGGATTCTCTATTCTGTTCCATTGGTCTATGTGCCTATTTTTATACCAGTACCATGCTGTTTTGGGAACTATGGTCTTATAGTATAGTTTGAAATCAGGTCGTGCGATGCCTCCAGATTTGTTCTTTTTGCTTAGTCTTGCTTTTGCTATGTGGGCTCTTTTTTGGTTCCATATGAATTTTAGAATTTTTTTTTCTAGTTCTGTGAAGAATGATGGTGGTATTTTGATGGGGATTGCATTGAATTTGTAGATTGCTTTTGCCAGTATGTTCATTTTCACAATATTGATTCTACCCATTCATGAGCATAGGATGTGTTTCCATCTGTTTGTGTCATCTATGATTTCTTTCAGCAGTGTTTTGTAGTTTTCCTTGTAGAAGTTTTTCAGCTCCTTGGTTAGTTATATTCCTAAGGGTTTTTTTTTCCAGCTATTGTAAAAGGGGTTGAGTTCTTGATTTGATTCTCTACTTGGTTGCTGTTGGTGTATAGAAGAGCTACTGATTTGTGCACATTAATCTTGTATCTGGAAACTTTGCTGAATTGTTTTATCAGTTCTAGGAGCTTTCTGGAGGAGTCTTTAGGGTTTTCAAGGTAAACGATCATATTGTCAGCAGAGAGTGACAGTTTGACTTCCTCTTTTCCAGTTTGGGTGCACTTTATTTCTTTCTCTTGTCTGATTGCTCTGGCTAGGACTTCCAGTACTATGTTGAAGAGGAGTGGTGAGAGTGGACATCCTTGTCTCATTCCAGTTCTCAGGGGGAATACTTTCAACTTTTCCCCATTCAACATTATGTTGTCTGTGAGTTTCTCATAGATGGCTTTTATTACATTGAGGTATGTCCCTTGTATGCAGATTTTGCTGAGAGTTTTAATCATAAAGGGATGCTGGATTTTGTCAAATGCTTTTTCTGCATCTGAGATGACCATGTGATTTTTAATTCTGTTTATGTGGCATATCACATTTATTGACTTGCACATGTTAAACCATCCCTGCATCCCTGATATGAAACCCTCTTGATCATGGTGGATTATCTTTTTGATATGTGTTGGATTCGATTAGCAAGTATTTTGTTACGGATTTTAGCGTCTGTGTTCATCAAGGATATCGGTCGGTAGTTTGCTTTTTTTGGTTGTGTCCTTTCCTGATTTTGGTATTAGGGTGATGCTGGCTTCATAGAATGAATTAGCAGGGATTCCTTCCTTATCTTGTGGAATAGTGTCAAAAGGATTGGTACCAACTCATCTTTGAATGTCTGGCAGAATTCTGCTGTGAATCCATCTGGTCCTGGACTTTTTTTGTTGGTAATTTTTAAATTGCCATTTCCATCTCGTTGCCTGTTATTGGTCTGTTCAAGGTATCTAAAAGCCACAAAGGTTATATTTTCCCAGGAGTTTATCCATCTCTTCTAGGTTTTCTAGTTTATGTACATAAAGGTGTTCATAGTAGCCTTGAATGGTCTTTTGTATTCCAGTGGTGTCAGTTGTAACATCTCCTGTTTCATTTCTCAGTGAGGGTATTTGGATAACCTGGTACTAGGGGTTGTCTGCATAGAGTCCTGTGATGTGAACCATCTATGGGTCTCTTAGCTGTGGATACCAGCTCCTATTCCGATGGAGGTTGCAGGGGGGTGCAATGGACTACATGAGGGTTCTTAGCTTTGGTGGCTTAATGCTCTATTTTTGTGTTGGTTTTCCTTCTGCTGGGAGATGGTGCTTTCCAGGGGGCATCAGCTGTGGTAGCATGGAGAGGAACCAGCGGTGGTCGGGACCCTAGCACTCCCAAGATTATATGCCCTCTGTCTTCAGCTACCAGGGAGGGTAGGACAAAAAAATCTTAAGTAAATAAATGCTTATACCCAGAACACAGAGTGGTTTTCTATTTTTCATCTAGTTCCTGTTGTACTTCATCTATAAAAAAGGTATCTGGAAAGTTACTCTAAACTTGCAGTAATTGTTTTGCTTTGGAAGGTTTAGACAGGAATATAAATGAGTGTAGTCCAAGGATACTTGTCTTTAATCTATAACGTTCTGATTTTTAATAAAAATATATTACTATATCACATGTGCAATAAAAAATTCATTTAAAAGGAAAAATAATACAATTATAACACCTAACATAGACCTAGTACTGGTATTTATTCAAGAAATTCTTGCTAGGAGGAGTAAAAGAATATTCACATAATTTCATACTGCTATTTTATAGACAAAAGAGATGACACTGCAAATATTGATGGCACAGCACCACTATGCAATAGTGTGGAATGTTAGGTGTCAGATTTTACGCATTGTTCAAACTTGGGCAATAGATATAAAGGAAGTTTGGTGGTAGAAGGGAAGCACAGCATGTGAATACATGGTCACACTACTTTTGGAAAGCTGTATGCATTGAGAACCATTAGTAGTAATCAACAGAATAAATTACAGTTGATTTAAATAAGAGCTTTATTAAAATTGCTGAGAAGTTTAGAGGAGCAGGTTTAGGAAATGGGGCAAGAAGTAGGGAAAGTGATACCAGAAAAGACGATATGAGAGCTCCAATCTGGAAGACTGCTGCCACCACCAAGAAAAAGGCTAAGTGACTTGCCCAAGATCTTACAGCTAGGAAATGGTAGAACTGGAATTTGAACCTGGACAATCTCATTCCAGCCTCTTTCCCATGACTGTATCCTACCTAAGACATGAGAAATCTGTAAAAACTATTGTGCCAAGAGTCATTGTGTAAATGACTGCTTCGTTAGCTCTTGCCAGCGCTTTTATGACATTCCGTGTTTAATCTGAATGCTATCTGATCTATTGGTTCTCTAATGTCTTGTCATCCATAGTACATGGTGGAGACATAGACCAGAACAATGTTCTTTACCACAGCTTGCATAATCTAATAATACACTAATGGAAGGGAGAATGCACATGAATACAACAGCATTCACTGGCAGTAAACATTGATGAGAAGTCTAGGGCACAAGATGGGAATATAGGTATGTTTGGCACAAAAATAAAGGACAAAAAAAACTTAAATGACTTGATAATCCATTTAATGAAGTAATTAGATAAGTTAATGTTTTAAATCAATCACACTCTAAAATTGTCCTTTTCTAAGTAGTATTTTGTGCCAGTAATCTCTCCCTCCTTTTATTTATTTTGTGTGTGTGACACAGGGTCTCACTCGGCCACCCAGGCTTGAATGCAATGGTACGATCTCGGCTCACTGCAGCCTCACTCTCCCAGGCTCAAGAAATCCTCCCACCTTAGCCTGCCAAGTAGCTGGGACTACAGGAACACACCAGCATGCCTGGCTAATTTTTGTATTTTTTTTTTTTAAATAAAGAGTGGGTTTTCACCATGTTACCCAGGCTGGTCTCAAACTCCTGGGTTCGAGCAATCCTCCCGTCTCTGCTTCTCAAAGTATCTCCCTTTCTCTTCTTAGTAGCATTATTTCCAAGTAAAATACATGGTTCTTAAGGTCTATGGGGTGTTTCAAATTCCTTGGTAACTCCACTCTCCAGAAGCTGAATAGTACAAATTCTATTTCATCTTATTAAAGTTCCAGTGGTCTACCAGCTTTTACTGTGACTAATAAAGCTCTCTGGCTGAGTATTAATGGCCTTTCTTTATAAAAAACAGAGACCACGAACATGATGACCCAAACTAAACAGTGTGCACACACTTATTAAGCAAGATAGAACCCAAAATACGTTTGACAGCAAAGACTAACTCCATTTGTTATATATACTCTAGCAATATATGAGCCTAAAACATCATTTCTTGAATAATTTTCACTGAGAGTTGTAAGAGTCAAATAACTTTCACCAGCCAAATCTGTTGTTTAGGTATGCCAGATTAAATATTTTTTAAGGTAGAAGTATTCACTTCCCTTGTATGTGTGTATACACACACACACACACATTATACATATGAGACCGAGTGCCTGATGATATGTGGAGCACATACATCTAAATAATTTATATACTTTCACATTCCTGAACAATGGGAAAAAGACTACTTTATATAGTTTTAGAACTGTCTAAAAATTTCCCTTAGTGTCAAAATTTTCTGAAAATTTATTATACCTTTGATAACTTAGACAGAGTTAAAATTTCACAGAAACTATGACAGCACCCAATATGTTTGCAATTAAGTATAATTATCACAGTACACTGTGTGTCTGTAAATTGTGGTAGGGAGATCATCCTTGATATTAGGTCAGGACTATTTGGTAATACTGAGGCAGCATGACATAGAGAAAGAACAGAGCATTTGTAAAGAGACAGACCTGGGCCAGAAAATATATGGCCAAGAATGCTCAGCTGGTCGTGGTGGCTCACGCCTGCAATCCCAGCACTTTGGGAGGGCGAGGTGGGCGGATCACCTGAGGTGGTCAGGAGTTCAAGACCAGCCTAGTCAACACAGCAAAACCCCATCTCTACTAAAAATACAAAAAATTAGCGGGGAGTGGTGGCATGCGCCTGTAGTCCCAGTTACTCAGGAGGCTATGGCAGGAGAATCGCATGAACCCAGGAGGCGGAGGCTGCAGTTAGCTGAGATCACACCACTGCACTCCAGCCTGGGCAACAGAGTGAGACTCTGAAATAGGAAAACAAAACAAAACAAACAAACAAAAAAAAACAAAGAGAATGCTCATATGTCCATCTATAAGCCCCAAACTATCTACTGTCTACAGAGATAGAAATGCTTCCTTCCTTGCTTCCTCAGGGATACTATTTCAAAATGAATGAAAAGTCTAAATAACCATGAGCTGTTTCAAACTAAGAGTGCAGTGTAGACATCAAATTATCAGTTCTTCTCTATATTCTTGGCACAGAGATAAATATAATAATGTTTACCCAGGATGCTGGGTGAGCAATTAGCTTAAAATATACAGGAAGCATTCAACATAGGCAACCTGGCTTGGAAATTCTGAGTATTATTAAATTTTGAAGTTTTATATTATTTTAATCTTAGTGATTTAGGTACTTTTGTTAAAGCAAAAATTCATTTCATATATTATTATTTATGTCCTTCAAATTCCAAAAAGGATTTTAGGAGACTTAAAATGATATTAAAAGACAGATTAATCAAGCCATTATGAGGCTGTGGTAGAATAAGTAATTATGTGAGAAAACTCCATTGAGAAAATACACTTCAACTAAGCATAAGACTTAGGTATTTCCACCAAGGAAAGAAAAATACAAGGTTTTGGCATAAAATGGCATCTGCTTGGTGCTTATCGTTCATCATCAGAGAAATGAAAATCAAAACTACAGTGAGGTATCATCTCAGCTCAGTCAAAATTACTTTTATGCACAAGACAGGCAACAACAAATGCTGGCAAGGTTGTAGAATAAAAAGAACCTTCGTACACTGTTGGTGGGAATGTGAATTAGTACAACCACCAAGGAGGACAGTTTGGAGGTTCCTTAAAAAACGAAAAATAGGGTTACTGTATGATCCAGCAATCTCACTGCTAGTATATAGTCAAAAGAAAAGAAATCAGTATATCAAAGAGATATCTGTGCTCCCATATTTATTGCAGCACTATTTGCAAAAGCCAAGATTTGGAAGCAACCTAGATGTCCATCAACAGATGAATGGATAAAGAAAATGTGGTACATGTACACAATGGAGTACTATTCAACCATAATAAAGAATAAGATTTTGTCATTTACAATATCATGGATGGAATTGGAAGTCATTTTGTTAAGTGAAATAAGCCAGGCACAGAAAGACATACTTCACATGTTCTCACTTATTTGTGGGAGCTAAAAATTAAAACAATTTAATTCATGGAGATAGAAAGTAGAATGATGGTTACCAGAGGCTGGGAAGGGTAGTGGGAAGTCAGGGGAAAGTGGGGATGGTTAATGGGTACAAAAAAATAGAATGAATAAGACCTAGTATTTAACAGCACAACAGGGTGACTATAGTCAATAGTAGTACATTATAAAATAACTGAAAGAGTATAATTGGACCGTAACACGAAGAATAAATGCTTGAAGCAATGGATACCCTATTTACCCTGATGTGATTATTACACATTGTACACCTGTGCCAAAAAATCCCTTCTACCGGCCGGCCGCGGTGGCTCACCCCTGTAATCTCAGCACTTTGGGAGGACGAGGAGGGCAGAACACAAAGTCAGGAGATCGAGACCATCCTGGCTAACATGGTGAAACCCCGTCTCTACTAAAAAAATACAAAAAAATTAGCCGGGCGTGGTAGCGGGCGCCTGTAGTCCCAGCTACTCGGGAGGCTGAGGCAGGAGAATGGCGTGAACCTGGGAGGCGGAGCTTGCAGAGAGCCGAGATCGTGCCACTGCACTCCAGTCTGGGCGAGAGAGCGAGACTCCGTTCCAAAAAAAAAAAATCCCTTATACCCCAAATATATACAATTATGTGCTCACAAAAATTAAATAATGTAATTAAAATTCTTTAAAAACATATAGTTTAACATTTTTAAATTAGTATCTGCTTAGCAACTTCTACAGCAACCTTTCCTGAAAACATACTAATATACTGATAAAGATTCAGAAAACTATGAAACAATTAATAAGATTAATAGATACTATAATGGAAATATATGGAAGGCAATTAATTTCCATTGACTAAAATGCCAATGGAGTTTCATCGAGAAAAATAATTCAGGCATTCTCAAGCTTCGCCACATGAAACGAAGGGCAATGTTGAGTTGAAAGACAGCAGGAGATACACTTCATCCTTCACTCTCTTGCTCTGGCTCCATAGGAGAGATAGATACCAAAGGCAGAAATGGGAAGAGCCTTGATAAGAACATACAATGCAGGTTGTGATGTTGCACATGCTCTTGAGAGAGCAAGCTAAGAGAAAAGGCGTATCTCATTCCAGCAGAATGTGCTCAATAAATGTATAGAGTACAGTGAAATTTTGGCTAAGTGGCACCCAGTGAGATAGTGCAAAGACTCAGGGATAATCCACTCATCTTGACCGATGATAAACACCAGGTCTAAATAGCTCTTTCCATTTTTGTAAAAGAAGAAAAAATATTTTTATTTCAATTTTTTAATTTTGTTTAAATTTAATTTTTTAATTTAAAAGTTAAAAATGTTTTTAAACAAAACAAAATTAAGTGGGTTCTATAGAAACATCATGCATCACAAGGAAAAGATAATACACCCAGATGACTAGAGGCGACTTACTTATTCATATGAATATTTGGTGGAGGCCAGGCACGATGGCTCATGTCTGTAATCCCAACACTTTGGGAGGCTAAAGCAGGAGGATTGCTTGAGGCCAAGAGTTTGAAACCAGCCTGAGCAATGTAGTAAGATCCAGTTTCTACAAAAAGAAAAAAAATTTAGCCAAACATGGTGGCACAGGCCTGTACTCCTACTTACTCAGGAGGCTGAGGCAGGAGGATCACTTGAGCCCAGAACTTTGAGGTTACAGTGAGCTATGATTTCACCACTGCATTCCAGCCTCGGCCACAGAGTGAGACCTTGTTTCAACAACAACAACAAAAGAAAACTGGTGGGAAGCAAAGGAAATTTTTAGAAAACTTGGCATCCTTAATAGGATGCCAGAAGATGGAGCAAATATGAAGAGAGAATAGAAACATACTTAGCGCAACAAAATTTGATGCAAAGCCAATACTTAGAGATGAATAGGAGGCCAGGTGAGGTAGAGAAGAACAAAAAGGAAACCAGCATTGAAATATAATTAAAATCTACAATGGAGTCAGTGAAGAAAAGAAATTATGTGGTGAAGAAACAAATGTAGAAAATAATTTGAAGAGCCATCCTAAAATGTAGCTACAAAGGATGCAGACCTGAAAACTATATGATTTTATAAATATAGAGAAATTAGATAAAAATCCAGTCATAACATTAGTGACAGGCCAACAAAATCAGAATTTAGAAGTTACAACTTTTCTGTGTTAAAATATGTAAAGATTAGATTATACATATCAAAGGTGATTAGCATGTTCTAGGTAAAACTATCAAAGAGAGCCAGGCCAAAATTTCTGAATTCCAAAGATCAAGAAAATGTCCTGTAAGTCTTCAGAGTTAGAGGGATGTGACCTACTGTATCAGGATTTTCAAGAGAAACAGAACCAATAGGAGGGATAGAGATTATATAGATACAGATATAATTAATTAGGGGAATCAGTTCATGTAATTATGGAAGTCAAAAGTCCTACAATCTGCTGCCTGTGAGATGGAGAACCAGGGAAGCCAGTGGTATAATTCATTCTGAATCCAAAGGCCTGAGAACTAGGACAGCCAATGGAATAGAGTTTGAAGGCCTGGGGTTGGGAGGGAAGAGGTAAAAAGGGAAGGGTTGAGGAAGGAACTGGAGTGGATGCTGGTGGTATAAGTCTCAGAGTCTGAAGAAAAAAGTAGCAGCTCTGACATACCAGTCTATTTATTTTATTCCAGACCTCAAGACATAGGATGATACCCCTCAAGGCTGACAAGGGTAGATCTTTACTTAGTCTATCAATTCAATTCCATCTCTTCCAGAAGCATCCTCACAGACACCCAGAAAAAAATATTTTGCCAGCTATCTAGGCATCCTTTAGCCCAGGAAAGTTGACCCATAAAATTACCACACAAACAAAGGAATACCCTGTATCCCCATAAAAAGACATTGTGTGGCCTCAAAACTCTGTCTAATAAAAAATGCAAAAAAAAAAAAACAAATAGAGAAAAGTCTACAGGATTTCCTGGGGGAAAAGCTGTGACATGAGAATATTATCTCTGAATGAATAGTTATTCCTGTGTGAAAGAAAAAATCATCATTCCCAACATATAAGAATTCAGAAAATACAGAATCCAAGTATCTCTTTTATCTTAATTTTTTATTTTTAAGTATAAAATGTATAACAAATTTATTAATAAAAGAATATTCAAATAATAGAAAAATGTTACAATCACCTATACATCTCTGGGTTATCTATCCAAAGATAACTTTCCAGTTTCATTTAACAATCTGCCACAAATTTGTCTTGTATGTCATTGAAAATTCTCCTACAGTGTCATTGGTAAGGTAGGGGTTGGATACTGGTTTGTTTTAATATGGAAAATAATAAATTGTGAACGTTCCACCATTTATTTAACCATTTTCTGTGAACAATTGTCAGTTGGGTGCACCCTTAGATCAGCATTGGGGAAGTCCAATGCTTCCTCCCAAAATCTTGCATATTCCTAAGGAGGGGATTTAAATTTTCATGGTTATTTCTGACTTTGGGCTCTCCTCTCACTTTCCACTGAGTTTATTTTGAATACAATTGTTTTGGCCTGCTGTATCTGATCCTATCACTGTCTGCTTAAAAGCTTTTAATAAAATAATTTTCCATTGCCCTTGTAATTAAGTATAAACTGCTCAACTTGACCTACAAGCCTTGCCTATGTGTCTAGCATCATCTCCAGGCACTGCCCCCACCTCACCTTCTCTCCTTCTTTCCCCTGTAGTCCAATAATATGAACAACTTTTCAAATGAGTCAAACTCTATCTTAACCTCCAGACCTTTAGCAAGTTGTTAAAATACATATATACTATTTCTAGGCACTTTGCTAAAAACCTAACAGGTCTGGTCTAGAACAAACAGTTCAGTGAAACAGAATATGCAGCCAGAAGACAGATTTTAGTACGTATAGGAATTCAATGTGTAATGTAGAGGAGTCACACCGCAGTGAAAATGTGGTAAACAATCTAATAAATGTTGAGATCACTAGCTTCCACTGGGGCAAAAAAAAATTTAAGACCAATAAAGTTTGATCCTTACCTAATAATACTATGCATGAATATTAACAAGATGTAGTTTAAAAGTTAAGTGTAGGTGAGACCATTACAAACTGGAAGTAATTACTTATTAGTAACCAGTTATTTAATTGATTTGAGGTATAAAAAAGAATTTCTAAGCATAAAAATGATGAAAAAATCCTCAAAGGAAATTAAAAATTTGACATATTAAGGAAAAAATATGAATAAATGGGGTAATATATTTTCAGTTGTAATGAATAATTTTTTTTGAGGCAGGGTCTCACTCTGTTATGCAGGCTAGAGTGCAGTGGTGCAATCACAGCTCACTGCAGCCTGCACCTTCCTGGGCTCAGGTGATCCTCCTACCTCAGGCTCCTGAGTAGCTTGGACTACTCACTATGCCCAGCTAATTTTTTAATTTTTTGTAAAGATGGGGCTTTACCACATTGCCCAAGCTGGTCTTGAACTCCTGGACTTAAGCAATCCTCTTGCCTTAGCCTCCCAAAGGGCAATTGTAATGAATGCTTTCTATTTTGGGGAGTTCCTAGCTCACTCAGAAAAAAGGTCTAACTCCATATATCCTCCAGCTCTCTGGCCTTATCTTCTGCTACCCTTATAACACACCCTACCCCAAATCACTTGACTCATGGCCATATGGACTCCTTTTCTCTTTTCAACCCATCCTACATGCTCCCACCTCAAGCAAGTCCTTTGCCCTTGCTGTCCTTTCCTTAGGGTTTTCTTTTTCCCCAGTTCCCTGCACATCTTACTTCCATATTTCTATATTCGTTTCCTATTGCTGCTGTAATAAATTACCATGAGTGTAGTAGCTTAAAACAACATCAATTTATGATCTTGCAGTTCCAGACACCAGAAGCCCTAAAATCAAGGTGACAGCAGGGTTGTGTTCCTCCTGGAGGCTGTAGGGGAGAATCTGTTTCCACGCCTTTTTCAGCTTCTGAAGGCTATCTGCATTCTTTGCTTCATGGCCCCTTCCTCCACTGTCAAATCACCAGCATAGCATCTTCAAATCTCTCTGACTCTGCTTCTGATGTCATGTTTCCTTTTGTGACTCTGACCCTTCTGTCTCCCTTTTATAAGGAGTCTTGTGATTACATTGGGACTATTTTCTTGGGATAATCCAGAATAATCTTCCCATCTCAAAACCATTAACATGGCTAAGAACGACAGCTCACACCTGTAATCCCAGCACTTTTGGAGGCCAAGGTGGGTGAATTACCTGAGGTCAGGGGTTCGAGACTAGCCTGGCCAACATGGTGAAACCCTGTCTCTACCAAAACTCCAAAATTAGCTGGGAGTGGTGGCATGCGCCTGTAGTCCCAGTTACTCAGGAGGCTATGGCAGGAGAATCGCATGAACCCAGGAGGCGGAGGCTGCAGTTAGCTGAGATCACACCACTGCACTCCAGCCTGGGCAACAGAGTGAGACTCTGAAATAGGAAAACAAAACAAAACAAACAAACAAAAAAAAACAAAGAGAATGCTCATATGTCCATCTATAAGCCCCAAACTATCTACTGTCTACAGAGATAGAAATGCTTCCTTCCTTGCTTCCTCAGGGATACTATTTCAAAATGAATGAAAAGTCTAAATAACCATGAGCTGTTTCAAACTAAGAGTGCAGTGTAGACATCAAATTATCAGTTCTTCTCTATATTCTTGGCACAGAGATAAATATGATAATGTTTACCCAGGATGCTGGGTGAGCAATTAGCTTAAAATATACAGGAAGCATTCAACATAGGCAACCTGGCTTGGAAATTCTGAGTATTATTAAATTTTGAAGTTTTATATTATTTTAATCTTAGTGATTTAGGTACTTTTGTTAAAGCAAAAATTCATTTCATATATTATTATTTATGTCCTTCAAATTCCAAAAAGGATTTTAGGAGACTTAAAATGATATTAAAAGACAGATTAATCAAGCCATTATGAGGCTGTGGTAGAATAAGTAATTATGTGAGAAAACTCCATTGAGAAAATACACTTCAACTAAGCATAAGACTTAGGTATTTCCACCAAGGAAAGAAAAATACAAGGTTTTGGCATAAAATGGCATCTGCTTGGTGCTTATCGTTCATCATCAGAGAAATGAAAATCAAAACTACAGTGAGGTATCATCTCAGCTCAGTCAAAATTACTTTTATGCACAAGACAGGCAACAACAAATGCTGGCAAGGTTGTAGAATAAAAAGAACCTTCGTACACTGTTGGTGGGAATGTGAATTAGTACAACCACCAAGGAGGACAGTTTGGAGGTTCCTTAAAAAACGAAAAATAGGGTTACTGTATGATCCAGCAATCTCACTGCTAGTATATAGTCAAAAGAAAAGAAATCAGTATATCAAAGAGATATCTGTGCTCCCATATTTATTGCAGCACTATTTGCAAAAGCCAAGATTTGGAAGCAACCTAGATGTCCATCAACAGATGAATGGATAAAGAAAATGTGGTACATGTACACAATGGAGTACTATTCAACCATAATAAAGAATAAGATTTTGTCATTTACAATATCATGGATGGAATTGGAAGTCATTTTGTTAAGTGAAATAAGCCAGGCACAGAAAGACATACTTCACATGTTCTCACTTATTTGTGGGAGCTAAAAATTAAAACAATTTAATTCATGGAGATAGAAAGTAGAATGATGGTTACCAGAGGCTGGGAAGGGTAGTGGGAAGTCAGGGGAAAGTGGGGATGGTTAATGGGTACAAAAAAATAGAATGAATAAGACCTAGTATTTAACAGCACAACAGGGTGACTATAGTCAATAGTAGTACATTATAAAATAACTGAAAGAGTATAATTGGACCGTAACACGAAGAATAAATGCTTGAAGCAATGGATACCCTATTTACCCTGATGTGATTATTACACATTGTACACCTGTGCCAAAAAATCCCTTCTACCGGCCGGCCGCGGTGGCTCACCCCTGTAATCTCAGCACTTTGGGAGGACGAGGAGGGCAGAACACAAAGTCAGGAGATCGAGACCATCCTGGCTAACATGGTGAAACCCCGTCTCTACTAAAAA
>NW_012117221.1:2533573-2536225 GCF_000951035.1 Colobus angolensis palliatus
GGCGGGCACCTGTAATCCCAGCTACTCAGGAGGTTGAGGCAGGAGAATAGCTTGAACCCAGGAGGCAGAGGTTGTGGTGAGCCAAGATCGTGCCACTGCACTCCAGCCAGGGTGATAGAATGAGACTCCATCCAGAAACAAAACAAAACAAAACAAAACAAAAAAACCATTAACTTAATTGCATCTGCAAAGTCCCTTCTGCACATAAGGTAACATATGCACAGGATTTAAAGATTAGGACATGCAGATTTTTAGAAGGGAGCATTATTCTGTCTACTATAATTTCCTTCAGATCTAATTCAAACATTATCAAAAACTGACGATAGACTTGCATAAAATTAGGAATAACTTTTACTCCCATCTCTACCCCTATCTTTCTCACTTTATTCTTCTCCATATCCATTAATACAAGTTAATTTATCAAACTACATTAGATCAGGGACTTTGTGTTGTTTACTCATATATTTATTTCCAGAGCTAGAAGAGTGGGAAGCATATGGTGTTCAATGAGTGTTTGTTGAATAAGTAAATAAGAAAATATAAAATGAGTTTTGTTTTGGGAGTTGGAGGAGAAAAAATACCGAGACAATAAGTTGTCTCATGCAGTAAGAGAAGTTAAACAGGAAGGAAGAAAAAAAAGGAAGAAAGGAAGAAAGAAAGAATTGCCTCTCCTTAAATAGGTATCAAATTGTGAAAATGTTGTTATTGGTCCATGAAATTTTCCCTAAATCGTACATTAAATTTTCTTTAAATTTGGTGCAAAACAATATAAGTCACAGTAATGGAAGCAAGATGTGAAAAGTCTACACATCTGTTAGGAAAAATCCTGCTCCCTTCATGCTCCTCTTGCCTCCATGGTAATCCAAGGAAGGTAAGTCTAAGTGAAATAAAAAAGGGAGATGGGAAAAGGAACTCTGAGCCCATGTGGCCAGTTCACAACAAAAGTCTGTTACGCCATGGTTTGTAGTCTGTTATTCAGCAGGAAAGAATCTTGGAAAAACAAGCATCTTGTTCTGGGAATGTCAGGGAGAAGGAAAACAATTCAAAATCCAATCAGTGGCTTTGAGCGAAACACAGATTCTTTTATTCCCCTAGTTTGGACAACAGTTCCTCATGCAGATTTTACAGAGCTAGAGGCTGTTGGAATCATGAGAAAGTCTAGGAAAAGTTAAAGCCTGAATCACACAGGCTTATAAGATTTGGGGCTGCTGCAGAGCTGTGGAGTTTCACCAAGGGAGAGGATGGGAGGCGGGAGTGATACATGAAATGGAAAACTGCATTCTGGCAAAGGATGTGCCTGCTCTGAAATTCTCCTAGCAGGATGACACTTGAAACCTTTTCTTCTACTTTTCCTTAAAGTGTGTGAGGCCACACAATTGTTCCAGTCACTCTTACTGTATAAAAATCATTCTACAATTTAGAGGTATAAACTACAATTCGTTTATTTTGTTCCCAGTTTTGAGGGTCAGGAACTGGCGGAGGCAGTGCTGAGCAGCTCTCATTCGTGGTCTCTCACACAGTTGCATTCAGATGTCCACTGAGGCTGCAGTAATCTAAAGGCTTGCCTGGCTAGATGTCCAAGGTGGAGCAAATCACATAGCCAGCCGTTGCTGCTAACCATTAGCCAAGCACTCAACTGCCTACACGCACCCTCTCCAGCATGGTGCTTTGAGAGAAGTCAGACTTTGAACATGGCGACTGGCTTCTCCCAGTGAGAATTTCAAGAGATAAATTCAGCAGCTACATGACCTTGACCGACCCTGGAAGTGAAACATCATTTCTGCTGCATTCTGTTAATTACAAGCACATCACTAAGGTAGAGCAATCCAAGATTAGAAGTAGCTGTGGCTTGCAGCACTCACAGACAGGAATGAAAAGGGGTGAGTGAATTCAGCACCTTCAACTTGAACACCCAGGTTCTTGCATTGGGACTAACTAGGCAAGCAACTCAACCCCTGGAGAATGAAGAAAAGCAGATGGGTAGGGAGGTGACAGTCCACCTGGGAATGGCTTGGAGCCAAAGGAACCCCCACCCCCAGCCAAGAGAAGCGGTGAGTGATTGTGTGACCCTGACTGGGAAACTGCACTTCTCCCACAGATCTTTGCAATCCACAGATGAGGAGATTCCCTCATGAGCCCATGCCACCAGGACCTTGGGTCCAATACACGGAGCTGTGTGGAGACTTGGCAGAGTAGCCACTCAGTATACACAGAGACCCAGGAGTTTTACATACTCTGGTTCCAGGATCCCCAGAAAGGTGGAAAATCCATCTGTACATATTCCTAGGAAGGGGGCTGAATCCAGGGAGCCAAGCAATGTCATTCTGCAGGCCCCACTTCCACAGCACCTCACAAGTTTAGACCTACTGGCTTGGAATTCCAGCCAGCCAATGGCAACAGGATGGAATCTGCAGGAGACATGTTTGAGTTTCTACCATGTCTGCAGTTCAGCAGACTCAGCCATTTCAGCTTGCTGGCTTTGGAGAATACAAAGGGTCTGGAACAGAAAGGGTCCCCCACAGCACAGCACAGCTGCCTTGCCAGATTGTAGCCAGACTGCTTCTTTAAGCAGGACCCCTTTCCATTTATCCTCACTGGGAGGACATCAGTGTGGGGGCTTCTGCTACTCCAGCCAGGATTCTACAGATAGAG
>NW_012117221.1:2537150-2560286 GCF_000951035.1 Colobus angolensis palliatus
TCAAAAAAAAAAAAAAAAGAATCGACACAAAAATGCTGAAAACTCAATGAAAACTCAAAGAGCCAGAGTTGCCTCTTCTCTGCCAAATGGCCACAACACCTCTTCAGTAAAGGCGCAGAACTGGGCTGAGGCTAAGATGGCTGAATTGACAGAAGTAGGCTTCAGAAGGTGGGTAATAAGGAACCGCACTGTGCTAAAGCAGCATGTGTAACCCAATACAAAAAAGCTAATAATAATCATGAAACAATACAGGCATTGATAGCCAGAATAGCCAGTTTAGAGAGAAACATAACCAACCTGATGGAGCCAAAAAACACAACATGAGAACTTCACAATGAATCACAACTATCATTCGCAGAATAGACCAAACAGAGGAAAGAATCTCAGAGCTTGAAGACTATCTTTCTGAAATAAGGCAAGTAGACAGAATTAAAAAAAACAATGAAAAGAAATGAACAAAACCTCCGAGAATTATGGGACTATGTAAAGAGATTGAATGTACAACTGATTGGGGTACCTGAAAGAGACGTGGAGAATAGAACCACAGTGGAAAACACACTTCAGGATATCACGCAGAAGAACTTCCCCAACCTAGCAAGACAGGCCAACATTCAAATTCAGGAAATCCAGAGAACCCCATAACATATTCCATGAGAAGATCAGCCCCAAGACACATAGTCATCAGATTCTCCAAGGTTGAAATGAAGGAAGAAATGTTAATGGCAGCCAGAGAAAAAGGCCAGGTTACCTACAAAGGGAAACCCATCAGACTAACAGCAGACTTCTCAGTGGAAATCCTACAAGCTAGAAGAGATTGGGGGCCAATTATTCAACAGTCTTAAAGAAAAGAACTTCCAACCCAGAATTTTATATCTGGCAAAACAGCTTCATAAGCAAAAAAGAAGTAAGATCCTTTCCAGACAAGCAAATGCTTAGGGAATTTGTCACCACCAGGCATGCCTTGCAAGAGTTCCTGAAGGAAGCACTAAATATGGAAAGGAAAATCTATTACCAGCTACTACAAAAACACACTGAAGCACACAGACTAGTGGCACTATGAAGCAACCACATAAACAAGTCCACAAAATAACCAGCTAACATCTTGACAGGATCAAATTCATACATATCAATATTAACCTTAAATATAAATGGGCTAAATGCTCCCAATTAAAAGACATAGAATGACAAGCTGGATAAAGAGCTAAGACCCATTGGTATGCTGTCTCCAAGAGACCCATCTCATGTGCTAAGACACACACAGGCTCAAAATAAAGGGATGAAGGAAAAGTTACCATGCAAATGGAAAACAGAAAAAAGCAAGAGTTGCAATCCTAGTTTCTGACAAAATAAATTTTAAACCAACAAAGATCGAGAAAGAAAAAGAAGGTCATTACATAATGGTAAAGGGTTCAATTCAACAACAAGAGCTATCTCTCCTAAATATATATGTACCCAATACAGGAGCACCCAGATTTATAAAGCAAGTTCTTAGAGACCTACAAAGAGACTTAGACTCCCATACAATAACAGTGGGAGACTAACACCCCACTGACAATATTAGACAGATCATCAAGACAGAAAATTAACAAAGATATTCAAGACCTGAACTCAGCTCTGGGTCAAGTGAACCTATAGATGTCTACAGAACTCTCCACCCAAAAACCACAGAATATACATTCTTCTCATCGCCACACAGCACTTACTCTAAAATTGATCACATAATTGGAAGCAAAACACTCTTCAGCAAATGCAAAAGAACTGAAGTAGTAACAGTCTCTTAGACCACAACACAATCAAATTAGAACTCAAGATTAAGAAATTCACTCAAAACCACACAACTACATGGAAGTTGAACAACCTGCTCCTGAATGACTCTCGAGTAAATAATGAAACAAAGGAAGAAATCAAGAAGTTCTTTGAAACTAATGAGAACACAGAGACAACACACCAGAATCTCTGGGATGCAGCTAAAGCAGTGTTAAGAGGGAAATTTATAGCACTTAAATGGCCACATCAGAAAGCTAGAAAGATCTCAAGTTAACAACCTAATATTTCAACTAAAAGAACTAGAGAACTAAGTGCAAACAAACCTCAAAGCTAGAAGACAAGCAATAACCAAGATCAGTGGTGAACTGAAGAGAGAGACACAAAAAACCCTTCCAAAAAAATCAACGAATCTAGAGGCTGGTTTTTTGAAAAAATAAATAAAATACTTAGACCACTAGCTAGACTAATAAAGAAGAAAAGAGAGATGAATCAAGTAAACACAATCAAAAATGACAAGGAGGATATCACCACTGACCTCATGGAAATACAATCATCAGAGAATACTATAAGCACCTCTATGCACATAAACTAGAAAATCTAGAAGAAGTGGGTAAATTCCTGGACACATACACCCTCTCCCCAGACTGAACCAGGAAGAAATTCAATGCCTGAATAGCCAAGCAATAGTTGTGAAATTGAGGCAGTAATAAATAGCCTACCAACAACAATAACAAAACAAAAAAAAAACACCCCAGGACCAGATGGATTCACAGCTGAATTCTACCAGAGGGACAAAGAAGAGATGACGCCATTTCTACTGAGACTATTCCAAACAATTGAAAAGGAGGGACTCTTCCCTAACTCATTCTATGAGGCCAGCATCATCTTGATACCCAAACCTGGGAGAGATAGAACAAAAGAAGATAACTTGAGGCCAATATCCCCAATGAACATCAATGTAGAAATCCTCAACAAAATACTGGCAAACTGAATCCATCAGCACATCAAAAAGCTTATCCACCACAATCAAGTTGGCTTCATCCCCAGGATGCAAGGTTAGTTCAATATATGCAAATCAATAAATGTGATTTATTACATAAACAGGACTAAAGACAAAAACCACATGATTATCTTAATAGATGCAGAAAAAGCCTTCAATAAAATTCAACATCCCTTCAGGTTAAAAACTCTCAATAAACTAGATATTGAAGGACGATACCTCAAAATAATAAGACTCATATATGGCAAATCCACAGCCAATATCACACTGAAAAGCTGAAAGCATTCCCATTGAAAACTGGCACAAGACAAGGATGCCCTCTCTCACCACTCCTATTCAACATAGTATTGGAAGTTCTGGCCAGGGCAATCAGGCAAGAGAAAAAAAAAAAAAAAAAAAAACAGTATTCACACAAGAAGAGAGGAAATCAAATTATCTGTTTGCACGTGCCGTGATCCTATATCTGGAAAACCCCATCAATTCAGCCCAAAAGCTTAAGCTGATAAGCCACTTCAGGAAATTCTCAGGACATAAAATCAATGTGCAAAAATGGCTAGCATTACTATATACCAACAACAGGCAAGCAGAGAACCAAATCATGAATGAAGTCCCATTCACAATTGCTACGTAAAAAGAGTAAAATACCTAAGGATACAGCTAACAAGGGAAGTGAAGGACCTCTTCAAAAAGAACTACAAACCACTGCTCAAAGAAGTCGGAGAAGAACACACACACACACACACACACACACACACACACACATACACACACAAATGGAGAAACATTCCATGCTCATGGACGGGAAGAATCAATATTGTCAGAATGGCCATACTACCCAAAGTAATGTATAGATTCAATGTCATTCCCAGTAAACAACCATTGACATTCTTCACAGAGTTAGAAAAAAACTATTTTAAAATTCATATGGAGGCCAGGTGCGGTGGCTCATGCCTATAATCCCAGCACTTTGGGAGGCCGAGGCGGGTGGATCACGAGGTCAAGAAATCGAGACCATGCTGGCTAACAGGGTGAAACCCCATCTCTACTAAAAAAATACAAAAAAATTAGCCAGGCATGGTGGCGGGCACCTGTAGTTCCAGCTACTCGGGAACTCCTGAGGCAGGAGAATGGCATGAACCCAGGAGGCGGAGCTTACAGTGAGTCAAGATCACACCACTGCACTTCAGCCAGGGTGACAGAGTGAGACTCAGTCACAAAAACAAAAAAAAATTAATATGCAACCAAAAATGAGACTGAAGAGCCAAGACAATCCTCAGCAAAAAGAACAAAGCTGGAGGCACCATGCTACCCAACTTCAAACTATACTACAAGGCTACAGTAACCAAAACAGCATGGTACTGGTACAAGAACAGATGCATAGATCAATGGAACAGAATAGAGAACTCAGAAATAAGACCACATGCATACAATCACCTGATCTTAGAAAAACCTGGGGGAGAGCTGACTAGCAATATGCAGAAAATTGACAGTGGACCCCTCCCTCACCACCATATGCAAAAATCAACTCAAGGGCCAGGTGCAGTGGCTCGCACCTGCAATCCCAGCACTTTGGGAGGCCAAGGCAGGCAGATCACCTGAGGTCAGGAATTCAAGACCAACCTGGCCAACATGGTGAAACCCCATCTCTACTAAAAATACAAAAATTAGCCAGGCATGGTAGTGCACTCCTGTAGTCCCAACTACTCAGGAGGCTGAGGCAGGAGAATCACTTGAACCCAGGAGGCAGACACTGCAGTGAGCCAAGATCATGCCATTGCTCTCCAGTCTAGGCAACAGAGTGAGATTCCATCTCAAAAAAAAAAAAAAAAAATCAACTCAAGATGTATTAAAGACTTAAATGTAAAACCCAAAACTTATAAATCCTAGAAGAAAATCTAGGCCATACCATTCAGGACATAGGCATGAGCAAAGATTTCATGACAAAAATGCCAAAACCAATTGTAACAAAAGCAAAAATTTACAAATGGGATCTAATTAAAGAGTTTCTACAGAGCAGAAACTCTATCATTAGAGTGAACAGACAACCTGCAGAATGAGAACATTTTTGAAATCTATCCATCTGACAAAAGTCTAATATCCAGAGTCTGCAAGGAAGTTAAACAAATTTACAAGAAAGAAAAAAACCCCATTAAAATGTGGGCAAAGGACATGAATAGATACTTCTCAAAATAAGACACATGCAACCAACAAACATGAAAAACAGCTCAACATTACTGATCATTAGAGAAGTGCAAATCAAAACCACAATGAGATACCATTTTATGACAGTCAGAATGGCTATTACTAAAAAGTCAAAAGACAAAAGATGCTGGTGAGGTTGTGAAGAAAAAGGAACGCTTTTACATCATTGGTGGGAGTGTAAATTAGTTTAACCATTGTGGAAGACAGTGTGGCAATTCCTCAAAGACCTAGAGGCAGAAATACTATTCAACCCAGCAATCCCATTACTGGGTATATACTCCCCAAAATAGAAATATTCTATTATAAAGATACATGCATGTGTATGTTCATCGCAGCACTATTCACAATAACAAAGACATGAAATCAACTAAATGCCCATTAATGATAGACAAGATAAAGAAAATGTGGTACATATACACCACAGAATACTATGCAGCCATAAAAAAGAATGAAATTATGTCCTTTGTAGGGACATGGATGGAGTTGCAAGCCATTATCCTCAGCAAACTAATGCAGGAACAGAAAAGCAAATACTTCATGTTCTCATTCATGTGTGGGAGCTCAGTGATGAGAACCCATGGACATATGGGAAGAACACCACACACTGGGGTCTTTCAGAGCGGGGAGGGGAGGGAGAGCATCAGAAAAAATAGGGCTTAATACCAAGGTGATGGGATGATCTGTGCAGCAAACCACCATGGCACATGTTTGCCTATGTAACAAACCTACATATCCTGCACGTGTACCCCTGAATTTAAAATGAAAGTTGAAGAAAAAATATCACTAGGGTAAGCCCAGATTTAAAGGGAAGGGAATATTGACCCTGCCTCTCAATGGGAGGAGTGTCAAAGAATCACAGTTGTCTTTTTAAACCATTATAATTGTACTATCTAGTCTTGCACCATATTAGACTAAATAACATACAGCAGAAATTAAAAAAAAGATAACAAAAACTATAAACCTGAAGTACTCTTGGTTTTTCTACCTTTTTTTCTAAATCTTTCTCCTTCTTTTTCAGGATATATATCCCTCACCTTTTCATTGAATTATGGCCCTTCCACTACCTATGTAAAACAAAAATTTCACCAAAATAGCAACTGAATTCTCAGGCAATTGGTTAAGTCTTTCTTTAACTTTCATCTTAGGTTGGTCTTTATTATATTCAGTATATACTTATTAAGCATATATTACTTGCTGAGTAGCATGCTACTTAAGTAGTTAGAATTATTGGTCATTGGGGTAGAAAAAAGGAAGGAAGGCAGAATTTATTTCATTCACCATGCTTCAAATCCAAAATATTGTTCTTTTTGGCATACAAACTTTTTAAATTCCAAGATATATTTAATCATGCCATTCAAATATCAAGAATTATCTTTCTGATACATCTCTCTACTTTGTCTCTAAGGCACACTTTTCACAAAGGAAATATAGTTTAAAATATTCTAATATCCTCTCAGTGGAAAACTTGCTTTATTTACATTTTCAGTATAGGTTCATTCTTAATATTTGGAACATTTAAGAAGTTTTTTCAAATATTTACTTAAAAATAAATTGTAACTAAAAACATCAGATACCCTCCAAAAGTCCTGCAAGTCTCTAGGTCCTCAAGATGATTTGAAAAGCAAGAACAATGAATTGCATGATCCAAGGCTGAGAAAAACACCCCAGGTGTGTCTCATCAACAGCAGAGTCAGCACAAGAAAACCACATTACAACACCTGCTTTCTGTGTAAGGCTCTGATGCAGTATACACAGTGCGGCCCCAATACTGCAAAGAAATGAGATGAAAAGTCTTCCTTAGCAAAATGTTTAATACAATTTTAAAAGACTGTTGTTGGGTTTCTAGAACCTACTCACCAGATCAGGATGACCTGCTTGGGTGCTTGTGTTGATGAGTATAGAACTAAGGGTCTACTCATTTTGAGGGTGGGAGGGTTCTTAAATTTATTCCAGTTTTTTTTTTTTAAGTCGACCTCTTTATTTCAGGATTAAGTTTTCAGACTGACACAGAAAAACAAAACCTTTCCATTTCCATTTCAAAACATGTCATAATACATATCTTATTATAGTGTACTCTGAAGAAGTATTTATTAAATGCCAATCTATGTACCAGTTTTATCAGAAATCATCCAGAAACCGTTAAAACAACAGAGTCCGGAGACTTTAGAGATTCTGGTTCAGTAGATTCTGAAGGGCTTTTAAAAAAAAAAAAATGAGAAACATTTAAAAATATTTAGCTGATTCTAATGAACATCCAGGTTTGAGAGTCTCTACTATAAGGAATAATTCACATCGTTTCATTTGCACTGTAATTTTTATCTATATTAAATTGACTGAATTAAGAAAAATGTTGACTAGAACTTATTGATCCTTTGGATATGGTACTATTTTTGTAGTAACAGGTCCAGACTTACATTAATTGAAGTTAGGAGAGTGGAAATTAAATGTTTTCTTTTCTTCTTTCCAACTTTTATTTTAGATTCAAGGGATACATGTGCAGGTTTGTCATGTGGGTAAATTGTGTGTTGTGGGGTTTTGGTGTACAGACAATTTTGTCACCCAGGTAATCAGCAGAATACTCAATAGGTTATTTCAGTACTTCTAAGGGATTAAAATACACTTGACATTTCATTTCTCTCCAGGCATCTCTTACTGTACGTTGAGGAAAAAAAGCCTGGGGCAGATGAAGCAAGATTTAAAAAAAAAATAATATCTAGACATGTCTTCACATAACAGGTGCTCATAAACAGGATAAATGATTAAATAAATGAATGAATAAATGAACAATACCCAGACTAGGTAGTCATTAACAGGAAGAAAAAGCATTCCTTTTCCTACATGTTATGTATTTCAAACTCTCAACTGAAAAAATACATATTTGTTATAGGGAGGCACAGAATCCACAGCATTGGCTCCTTATAACCTGGGGTCTCTCTAGAAAAAGATTCCTAGCCTGCATCCCAAGAGGAACAAGCCACAGAAGGATCACAGAACTTTCATATTTCCAACTTCTTACTAACGCAGTATTTCCATATATCTGGAAAGTCTTTAGGAGACCCACAGCTGCTCTGATTTCAAATAAAGCTGAGGAATAGCCTACCTCTATGCAATCAAAGCTTTCAAAAAATTTCCAAAATTTGAGACTTTGAAATTTCCTGTTTCAGAGCTTAGTGGCCCCAGAGCAACCTAGATCATTCCCCAAAATCTCATGACCCACAAGGGGTCTGAGGGTTCAACAATAATGATAATGAAACAGCTAATGTGATGAATATTGAGCATTTTCTAACACATGCTAAGTGTTTTTACATATATTATTAGCTTGTTTTATCTCACAAGAACACCATAAATTTTGATAACCCTTTTTTCTCATTATTATTAGTTTGCTGAAAAAGAAAGTGAGACTTTAGGAGAAGTTGAGGTTTTCTAGAGAAGTTGAATCAATATTACAATATTACAGTGACCATCCATAACCCTTTACTTAAATTTAACAATTTTTTTCATATTTTTTTCACATGTGATTTACCTGTCTTCCTCTCCCTCATCCCTATCTTTATAGGAGTCTGCTGTGTTTGAGGTAGAAAAGGGTAAAGAGGGGGCAAGGGACACACACACACACATACATACCACACACACATACACCATACATACCACACAATACAAATACAATTTTACTGACCCATTTGAAGGCAAGTTGCAGACTTCACACCATGTCACCCATAACATTTCAACACGCATCTTTTTAAAATAAGGAAATTCTCCTATGAACCATGATACCACACTGTCATATCTTACAAAATTAACAAAACTTCCATAATATCATCAAATACAGTCCATATTCAAACTTGCATAATGTTTGTGGGGTGTTTTTAACAGCAGTTTAACAGATTTTACAGATAAATAGATATTTAAACAGAAGATTACTAACTATTTGGGTCAGTTACTAATTGTAACTAGAACTGAATGTGTTTACATATGTTTTGAGACAGAAAAAAATAGAATTCCTGAAGGAAACCATTCCACAGGATGCACCCACTCTGAATATCAGAATTTTCACTCCAATCCTTAAGCAGCGTCTGCCAGGCCCAGGTACTCATATACAATAATTGCTGGAAAGTTGTTCACCCCTAGAATTTTATGAAGCTAGCAGTGACAGAAAGGGTAAACAATGTGTGGCTAAATCTGGCTTCTGGGGCTCCAAAATTTCAAGCATTTAGAGAGAACTTTAAAAAGGAATTGACCAATGAGAACGGACGCTCGGTGGGGAACACCACACACTGGGGGCTGTCATGGTGGCTGGGGTGGGCTCACAGGGAGGAAGAGCATCAGGAAGAATAGCTAATGAATGCTGGGCTTAATACCTAGGTGATGGGTTAATAGGTGCAGCAAACCACCATGGCACACATTTACATATGTAACAAACCTGCACATCCTGCACATGTACCCTGGAACTTAAAAGTTGAAGGAAAAAGAAGGTTGGGGCATAAATTAAATATTTGAGAATAACAGGCAGAAGGCTGTGGGGCTTCCCCATGCTGCCCCCACCCAATGCCAGAATGATGTTCCCCTGGATTTTAGACCAAAAGAATGAAGGCGGTCTGCATGGAGTTAACTTCAAAAGTAGGAGCCAGAAGCGGAAGAACCACGAGGTTCCCAACATAGCAATTAAGCAGTCATCTTCTGGTTGGGGGAGGCTACGTGAACCAGAGACAAGGGTTTTCAGCACTGGCTTGGGTGTTCCAATGACCAAGAAACAGATAGGCTTCTCACCAATACCCTAGCACAATACAAGCCCCCTCAAACTGCAGCACGACCTCATGGAATTGAACAACTCATAAACTAAAAATGAAATTTCCACCTGGCAGACATGACAGGTCTATACATAGACGTTTATTTAAGTAATGAAAAATAAAGTACTGCTCTTCTTCATTCCTTTTTCCCTTCCTTTCCATCACCATAATCTCTACCTGGATGGTCACATTGCTTCCTCCTCTTCTGTGTCTCTCTCTAATCTCCTTTTTTCCTCTCTTATGAGAACACTTGTGAAAGCATTTGGAACCCACCTGAATAATCCAGGATAATATATTCATCTGAAGAGCCTTAGTCACATATGCAAAGACCCTTTTTCCTTATAAAGTAACATTTACAGCTTCTAGACATCAGGATCTGATATTTTAGGGGGCATTATTCTATCACACCCACTAAAATATTTGGAAATTGTGTAGCATCAGGGGCCATTATTCTATCACACCCACTAAAATATTTGGAAATTGTGTAGCATCAGGACAGCAAATTTCTCTTAAGTGTGTCAGATTTTAAAAGAGAGTTATTTGTTCTACATGTCCAAGTTTTTATAACTTTGTGTCCAAATAAATAAGGATATTTTGCATAGTTCAGTTGTAGTCTGAGACTCTATTTACTTTACATGGTCTACTTGTGCATAGTTATATATTCAAACTATAAAGTAGTTTGGGTTATTGGCTTTGAACCTGGAGATGTTGCTGTTCACTTGCTATCTTGGAAGGCAAGAAGATTTTTCTACTTGTTCTGTGCCACAATTTGAAGGTATGCGTCCACCTCCCCAATCTCTTCCATCTGTTTTGTTTTGTTTTGTTTTGTTTTGTTTTTTTGGCTTTACTGAGGTATAATTTACAATAAAATTCATGGAGTTTAAATGCAAAGTTCAACGAATTTTGACAAATGTATACAACCATGTAATCACTAACCCAATCAAGATATAGAAAATTTCCATTACTCCAGAAAGTTCCTGTGTGCTCCTTCCCAGCTTAATTTGGGAATATTACAAATAAAGCTGACATGAATATTTATGTTAAAGGTTTTTTGGACATATCTTTTTCTCTTGGATAAATACCTAGACATGGAATTGCAGGTTCATAGAGAACATGTATTTTTAATCTATCCTCTCTTTGGCTCCTTGCTCCAATCCATTATTCTAGGACATTCTGATTCCACTTTCTACATTTTACTCAGTAATAAATTCATAATAATCTTTAACCAGTTTGACTATCTCTTCCTTTGTTCCTTGGTATGGCAAGCAACAGTTAATCTTTTTAACCAGTTTGACTAATGGTTCCCATCTTCCTTGCTATGTCCCACTCTGGACTTTGTTCCGTTTGTTCTATGCTAGGATATTTACTTCTCACTTCATGGAACATACTGCTAATTCTTAGCAGTTATTTCTGCAATTATTTGATGTTAATGGAAGACTTTGCTTCCCTTCAAAATTCACTATGCAATGCAGGATAGGGGTGATACTGCACTTCCCAGTATCACCATCCTAAACTGATTGTCAATAGCCTTTTTCACAGCCAACTCTGTTCTTTCTAACCCAGTCATCATCCTTTGTGGCATTTGAAAAAAAGAATCAAGATGCTCCTTTGGGTTCCTCATTATGTGCCTCCAAGATGCCAGGATACTTCTGTAACCCCATTCTCGATTTACTGGAAGTATGCCACTGATATTACCATTTAATTGCTTCCTATCTAGTTATATGTTGGGTGCAATTAACTATATCAATTTGAGCTGTTTCTGTTTAATTCCATCGATAATGATCTCATGATATTGACACATTGTGAAGGATTACTTACCAAAATAAAGTATGTGTGAAGAAAAAACCTCAATGTGTTTGAACCAAGCCTGACTCACGTCCCAAATTTGTATGTTGAGCATGAACCTTCTCCATACACCATTGAGATCGTCAACATTATTAGAACATCCTAGGATTAAGATATACAGCAACAGCTATGTAATTAAAAGGCAATCTGCATAAGATGGTTCTACTATGGAGGTAAGTCTGCCATGCTTTTCATAAACAGATCTAATTGCTTCACCTGATTATACTTCCTTCTTCAGAATTAAATTTTTAAGAAAGAATATGAAAATCTTCAATAATACCCTGAAGATTTAATTTTCCAGTAGACTTTATCTTTAAGGAAAGTAAATTTTGTGTTTATAATATATTCTTTCACAAAGCGGTTTACAATGATGCCTAAACTGTTTAGATTGCTTTGGGGACATTAAGTTGTCATTAAAAAAAAAAAAATTAGCCGAACATTCTTACAGAAACTCAGTGCCTCCCTGATTCTGTGTGTTGTGGGCTTACAATTGTTTCTCTTTTTATTTATTATTTTAATTGCAATAGCTTTTGGTTTGGGCTACAAGTGGTTTTTGGCTACATGGATGAATTCTATAGTGGTGAATTCTGAGATTTCACTGAACCTATCACCTGAGCAATGTACACTGCACTCAATATGTAGCCTTTTATCCCTCATCTTCCTCCCACCCTCCTCCTCAAGTCCCCAAAGTCCATTATATCACTCTGCATATCGTTGCATCCTCAGAGCTTAGCTGTCACTCATAAATGAGAACATACAGTATTTGGTTTTCCATTCCCAAATTACTTCACTTAGAATAATGGCCTCCAGCATCATCCGACTTCCTGTGAAAGATATTATTTCATTCCTTTTCATGTCTAAGTAGTATTCCTTGGTTATTCATACCACATTTTATCTATTCACTAGTCAATGGGCACTTATGTTGATTCTGTGATCTTTGTAACTGTGAATTGTGCTGCTATAAACATATGTGTGCATGTGTCTTTTTCATGACTTCTTTTCCTTTGGATAGATACCCTGTAGTGGGATTGTTGGAGTTAATGGCAGATTTACTTTTAGTTAGTTAAGGAATCACCACCCTGTTTTCCATAGAGGTTGTACTAATTTACATTCCCACTGGCAGTGGGAAAGTGTTTCCTTTTCGCCACATCCACACCAACATCTATTGTTTTTTGACTTTTTTATTATGGCCATTCTTGTAGGAGTAAGGTGATATCTCATTGTGGTTTTGATTTGCATTTCCCTGATCATTAGTGATGTTGAGCACTTTTTCATGTTAGTCATTTGCGTATCTTCTCTTGAAAAATGTCTATTCATATCCTTCACCCAATTTTTGATGGGATTTTTTTTTTCTGATTTGAGTTCCTTGTAAATTCTGGATACTAATCCTTTGTCAGATACATACTTTGCGACTGTTTTCTCCCATTCTGTGCATTGTCTGTTTACTCTGCCAATTATTTCCTTTACTGTGCAGATGATTTTTAGTTTGATTAGGTCCCATTTATTTTTGTTGCATTTGCTTTTGGGGTCTTGGTCATGAATTTTGCACAGGCTAATGTCCAGAATACTTTTTCTAATGTTATTTTCTAGAATTTTTATGGTTTCAGGGCTAAGATTTAAGTCTTTGATCCATCTTGAATTGGTTATTATATATGGTGAGAGATGGCAATCCTGTTTTGTTCTACATGTGGCTTGCCAGTTTTCCCATTTATTGAATAGGGTGTTGTTTTCCCAATTTATATATGTTTTGTTGAAGATCAGTTGGCTGTTTAAGTATTTGGCTTTATTTCTGGGTTCTTTCTTCTCTTTCATTGGTCTAAGTGCCTATTTTTATACCAGTACCATGTTGTTTTGTTAACTATAACCTTGTTGTATAATTGGAAGTCCAGTCGTGTGATGCCTCCAGATTTGTTCTTTTTGCTTAGAATTACTTTGGCTATTCGGGCTCTTTTTGTTCCATATGAATTTTAGGACTATTTTCTGTGTGAAAAAATGATGGTATTTTGATGAGAATTACATTGAATCTGTAGATTGCTTTGGCAGTATGGTCATTTTTACAATATTGATTCTTCCCATTCATAAGCATAAGATGTGTTTCCATTTGTTTGTGTCATCTATGACTTCTTTCAGCAGTGTTTTGTAGTTTTTCTTAGAGAGGTCTTTTACCTCCTTGGTTAAGGTTTTGTTTTTGTTTTGTTTTTCTGCTATTGTAAAGGGAATTGAATTCTTGATTCTCAGCTCAGTTGTTGTTGATATATAGCAGTGCTGATTTGTGTATATTAATTTTGTTACCTGAGAGTTTACTGAATTCATTTATCAAATTTAAGAGTCTTGCGGGTGAGTCTTGAGGGTTTTCTAAGTATAAGATCATATCATTGGTGAACAGCAGTAGTTTGACCTCCTGTTTTCCAATTTGGATGCCCTTTATTTCTTTCTCTTGCCTGATTGCTCTGGCTAGGAATTCCCATACTACATTGAATAGAAGTGGTGAAAGTGGGCATCCTTGTCTTGTTCCAGTTCTCGGGGGAAATGTTTACAACTTGTCACCATTCAGTATGATGTTGGCTGTGGGTTTGTCACGTACGGCTTTTATTTTTTTGAGGTAAGTCCCTTCTATGCCTAGTTTATTGAGGGTTTTATCAGTAAGGGATGCTGGATATTATCAAAAGCTTTTTCTGCATCCATTGAGATGATCATATTGTTTTTGTTTTTAATTGTTTATATGATGTTATCATATTTATTAACTTGTATATGTTAAGCCACTCTTGCATCCCTGGGATAAAACCCACTTGATCAGGATGTATTATCTTTTTGATGTGCCGTTGGATTTGGTTGGCTAGCATTTTGTTGAGGATTTTCATGTCTATGTTCATTAGAGATATTTGTCTGTAGTTTTCTTTTTGTGTTATATCCTTTCCTGGTTTTGGTATTAGGGTGATACTGGCTTCATATAATGATTTAGGGAGGACTCCCTCTTTCTCAATCTTTTGGAACAGTTTCAGTAGGATTGGTACCAATTATTCCTTGAATGTCTGGTAGAATTCAGCTGTGAATCCATCTGGTCCTGGGCTTTTTTTGTTGTTACAAATAAATTTTAACAAAATTAAATTGCTAAGTTATTTCACTTAGGATAGTCATTTTTTGTAAATTAGTTATTCGGTCTCACTGCTTATTATTGGTCTGTTCAGGGTTTTCTTGTTTTTGTTTTTTGAGATAGGGCCTTGCTTTGTCACCTAAGCTGGAGTGCAATGGCGCAAACTCGGCTCACTGCAACCTCCACATCCCAGGCTCAAATGATCCTCCTGCCTCAGCCTCCCAAGTAGCTGGGACTACAGGCATGTGCCACCATGCCTGGCTAATTATATATATATTTTAGAGGTGGGGTTTCACCATGTTGCCCAGGCTGGTCTCGAACTCCTAGTCTCAAGGGATCCACCCACCTCGGCCTCTCAAAGTGCTGTAATTACAGGCATGAGCCAGCACACTCAGCCTTCTGTTTCTTCCTGATTTAATCTAAGAGGATTGTATACTTCCAGGAACTTACCCATTTCCTCTAGGTTTTTTTAGTTTGTGCACATAAAGGCATTCACAGTAGTCTTGAATAATCTTTTGTACCTCTGTGGTATCAGTTGTAATGCCTCCAGTTTCATTTCTAATTAAGCTTATTTAGATCTCTCTTGTTAATCTCGCTAATGATCTATCAATTTTGTTTATCTTTTCAAAGAACCAGCTTTTTGTTTAATTTTTTATTTCAGTTTCATTTAGTTCTTCTCTGATCTTGGTTATTTCTTTTCTTCTGCTAGGTTTGAATTCAGTTATTCTTGTTTCTCTAATTCCTTAAGGTGTGACATTAGGTTGTCAATTTCTGCTCTTTCAGACTTTTTGAGACAGAGTCTCGCTATGTCATGGAGTGCAGTGGCCGATCTCAGCTCACTATAAGCTTCACCTCCCGGGCTCACGCCATTCTCCTGCTTCAGTCTCCCGAGTAGCTGGGACTACAAGTGCCTACCACCACGCCCGGCTAATTTTTTGTATTTTTAGTAGAGATGGCGTTTCACTGTGTTAGCCAGGATGGTCTCCATCTCCTGACCTTGTGAGATCCACCCGCCTCAACCTCCCAAAGTGCTGGGATTACAGGCATGAGCCACCGCACCTGGCCGCTCTTTCAGACTTCTTGATGTAGGCATTTAATGCTATGAACTTTCCTCTTAGCACTGCTTTTGCTGTATTCCAGAGGTTTTAATAACTTGTGTCACTATTATTCATTTCAAAGAATTTTTTAATTTCCATCTTGATTTCATTAACTTCAAGATCATTCAGGGGCAAATTATCTAATTTCTATGTATTTGTATAGTTTTGAGAGCTCCTTTTGCAATTGATTACTAGTTTTATTCCACTGTGGTCTGAGAAGATACCTGATATGATTTCGATTTTCTTAAATTTACTGAGATTACAATGGCTTCTTTTGCACTGTCATTGTGAATTTGCTCCCAATGAGCTCTGCACAACATGATGAATATTCATATACAGGATGTAGAAGGCCATCCTGGCCTCTAAACTGCATTATGTGAACACCTACTATTACTTAAATATTTATTTAACATCACAATGAAAGCATGGACAACAAAAACATGGCATAACAGACTACCAGCCTAAGACAGGACCATACACTGGATGTGGATAAATAAGCACAGCCAAAACCAATGTCTGTGACCTTACAAGATGAACTGCTGGAGCCTCAATTCTGCTTCTTCCCATCGCCTCTTCCCCAGCTATTTTGACTTCCAGCAAAATTCCTGGATGACTCTAGAAGTCTCTCTGCTGTGACCAAAGACCATCTTATAGACCATCTTATCCATCACTGCTGCTGTTTCTCCTTACCCCGTTAGTTACCTGCTCTGCTCTGCAGTCCTGGTGTCAGTAGAAGCAGAAGGCAGTGAAGCATTTCCATCCATCCCAGAAATGGTGTGCATTATCTTTCTCAGAAATTCAGAGATCTCAGAAGCATCCAGATGTAACTACTCATTCATTAACAGCTTTTTCTTATTTCTATTTCCTATAACACAGCAAATCAGAAACGTCTAAAGAAAAAGCGTAAATTTTCTGTACTATTTCAAACTAAGAAATAGCCAATTATGTAATAAGTGAAAAAAATTTGAAGCAGAAATGGAAAAATGATTTGAGTTCATAAAGATAAATCTTGATAAATGTTGCAGTGATTGACTTGCTAATTCTTCTTCCTGCTCAATGTCACTGGATGAAGAAATGTAACACTGCAAACTTTCAAAGATGAAGTTCAAATGCCTGATAGTTTGAGGTTTTGTTGGGGCTTTTTTACTGTACTTAATTTTAGGAAAAATTCATCTTTGGCCTGCAATGATCTGGGAATAATTTCAGTGAAAAGTAAGGATGCCTTTTATTGATATTTGGTTTTAAAGATTACAACAAGTTATAATTTACATTATCTCATTTGATTCTCAAAATGACTGTGAAATGGAAAGGAAAGTTATACTATGTTCTGCATTTTACAGGTGAGGAAACTGAGGCTCAAAAATCTGGCCAGGTGTGGTGGTACTCACCTATAATCCCAGCACTTTGGGAGGTCAAGGCATGAAGACTGCTTGAGCCCTGGATTTCAAGACAGCCTGTGCAATACAGCAAGACCCCATGACTACATTTTTTTTTTTAATTAGCCAGGTATGGTGGCACCCTCCTGTGGTCCCAACTACTCACAAGGCTGAGGTGGGAAGATTGCTTGAGCCGAGGACGTCAAGGCCACTGTGAGCCATGAACATGCCATTGCACTCCAGGCTGGGCGACAGACTGAGAATTTGTCCAAAAATGAAAATTAAAAAAATCACAAGGCTCCTAACCAAGATCTTACAAAAAGTAAGTAATGATATTTGGCCTTGATCTCAGTGCAGTGTATTTTCCATTACATCCTAATGGCTTTTTATACCCCCAGCTTTCTGGAAAAGTTAAGGAGCTCCTATTTTAAACATTGAAAATGAAACTGGCTTTTCCAGATACCTAAAGGTTATTTGTGTGGCAGTTAAAATATCTGGCTACACAACTGCAGTACAGTTGGTGTGGCTTCACTGGCATGTTCACAGAATAGTCCTGCCCTCCTGCACTGTCTGGACACATCTTCCCTATCTTACCACCTCATCGATAATGCCCATCCTTTTAAATATAAGCAGGAAACATTCCCCATCTTGTTCGAGTTGATCAGTAGGCAAAGGGCCAACTTGAAGAGGCCATTGCAGAAGTGAAATTTCCATACTATACAGTTGTGAGTTGTTTAAATATTCAGGGGGAAAATGGTCAGGGGTGGGAGCTGGTCAAAGAAGAGAAAAACACAACTGTGAATCACTGAACAGATCTGCATTCATAAATCCAACTTTGTCAATGGGAAATTATCAAAATGGTCTCATTTTAAGATGGTTGGTCAGGTTAGTGTGTTCACAAACTTTTTTCCTTCTAATTAAAATTATATACTTGTGAAAATTTTGGAAGACATAAAAAAATAGCAATCATATTCGCAAACTACCAGTTTCATGGTAACTACTTAAGAATTTGTGTTCCCTTCAGTATTTTTCTTATGCAACATACTTCTTTTATGTAGTTGACAGTTCTGCAGTGCTTCCTATTGACTGATCCTGGGAAAGTCATTTAACCTCTGAGAACCCAGGAGCATCTGCTTATACCTCTAGTGACAATACACACTCATTGGCAGCTTTTTACTATTTCTATTTCCTAGGATATGACAAATCAGAAATTTCAGAAGACTAAAGGAAAAATTTTCATACTCTTTCAAAATTAAGAAATAATTCACAAATAAATAAAAAATTGATACAGAAATAAAAAAACAAAGCGTCACTTTCCTTATCTAAAAATTATGAGAAATAAATAGGATCAACCATATGGGATGGTTGTAAGGATTCATGAGAAAATGCCTATCGATTGCTTAACCCTGGGTCTGGCAGAGAGTAAGCACTCAAATAGCTATTATTCTACTGTATTTTATATATATATGATTTTATACTAATTGGTCAGTTAACAAGTTATTCATTTTATTTTTTGTATCACACTTTATTCAAAAGAGGATTTCAAAGTGAAATGAATGTGGAGTGTAAAAAGGATTTTTTTAATCAGTAAGAAAATTAAGGTGTGGTATGAGAAAACTAGGGTGGGAAAAGAAGATAAACCAAAGTCTGGAAAAAAATAAGATGACATTAAGAAAAGTTAAGTACACAAAATGTAAGCCATGAAGTACAATTCACATTGATAAGAATGGGCCACAGCTTTGGCTCTAATATGCTTTTCAGCTAATGCAAAGACAATGATATAACTCTAAATGCCTATGAAATGAAAATAAAGCAGTTGCTCAACAAATCACTCATCCATTCCCGGCAACGGAACCTCAGAGATGTGTTTCTTTTTATTAAGACTACGCTGAGATACAGTGACAGTGTATACAATAACTTCAATATAATGAACAATGAGGTTATAAGAAAGAATTTTCTCCTATTTAAAACTCCATAATCTTTATTATAGAAAAACAGGAAATAGAATTTAAAGAGAAAAATGTGAGGAAAAATCTGTAGGTCATCATTTAGATAGCAATGATATCCAGAGATAACTACTGTTAATAACATGGTGTATTTCCTTCCAAACTATTTTCTATGTGTATTTGCACATGTAAATAATATGTTTATTTACAAATATTGGATCATTTATACAGACAGCTTTGTACATTGCCTTTTGTTCTTAATGTATTCAGAACTTTTTATGTTAATATTTAAATATCTATACCATGATTTTGATGGCTACATAATATCTCATAATATAGGTATATCTTAATGTATTCAACCAAACTTTTTAAATGTCACATTTAGATTGTTTCCAAATTTCTTCTATTACAAATAAATATTGTGACTATTTCCTTAAGAAATATAAGAAAGCCAGGCATGGTGGCATGCACCTGTAGTCCCAGCTACTGGGCATCCTGAGACGAGAGAATCACTTGAGTCCAGGGGTTCAAGGCCAGCCTGGGCAACAGGCCAACATAGTGAGAGGAAGGAAGGGATGGGGGGAGAGAGGAAGGAAAGGAGGCAGGGAGGCTGATCGAAATTGAAGAACATTCTAGAGAATAACTGCCTTTACTCTCCAAAAAGTCAAGAGTAAAATCATCAGGAAAAAAAAATGAAAAATTCCTCCAGATTAAAGAAGACTAAAGAGACTGAATGGTAAACAGTTTCATAAAACATTATTGGAGTAATTGACAAAATTGGAATATGGACTGTGGAGCAGATTTATGAATGAGTATAATATTATATTTCTTGCTTTTTTGTTGTTTGGTTGGTTGGCTTTGTTTTTGTTTTGTTTTGTTTTTAAGGCAGTCTCACTCTGTCACCCAGGCTGGAGTGCAGTGGTGCAATCTCAGCTCACTGCAACCTCCGCCTCCCAGGTTCAAGTTATTTTCATGCCTCGGCCTCCTGAGTAGCTGGGACTACAGGCATATGCCACCACGCAGGGCTAATTTTGGTATTTTTAGTAGAGACGAGGTCTTACCATATTGGCCAGGCTGCTCTGGCACTCCTGACCTCAAGTGACCTGCCCACCTTGGTCTCCTAAAGTGTTAGGATTACAGCTGTGAGCCACTGCACCTGGCCTATATTTCTTGATTTTGATAATTGCTCTATAAATGAATGTCCTTACTCTTGGGAAATATACACTGAAGTATTTCAAGTTAAAGAAGTACAATATCTGCAACTTACTCTCAAGTGGTTCAAAAAAATTTATGTACACACAAACACACACACCACAGAGAAAATCAGAGAATGATAAAGCAAGTGGGGCAAAATGTAAAATATTGGTTAATCTGAGTAAAGAGGGTAAAGGAGTTCTTTGTACTGCTCTTGCAACTATTTTTAAGTTTAAAATGATATCAAAATTTTAAAAATTTCTCCCAAGCAACCACTAAAGAAAGCTATACAAAGTAGTATAGACAAACAAATCTACTATAAATAAATTAAGATGGCATTCCAAATAATCTTCAAGTAACCCACAGGAAGGCATAAAAAGAAAGAGGGTAGAAAGAGAGAGAGGGAGGGAAACAGAGGAATGAGAAGTAGAGGAAGCAAACAAACAAAAAACAAAAATACACACTTAAGCCCTATCAGTAATTACCTTAAATATAAATAATCTAAATATACCAATTAAAAGACCATGATTGGCACATTGGATAAAAAACATGAACAATTAATATGCTGCCTATAAGAAACTCACTTCGTATGTATCACCATAGGTACGTTGAAAGTAAAAGAATGGCAAAAGTCATATCATGCAAACATTAATCCAAAAGTTACCCCTCCAAAAAAGTCAACTGGTGTTTAAAGCAAAAACAACAAAGTACTGTTACAACATTTGTAGAGGTAAAACATATGACAGCAACACCACAAAAGAAGGGAAAAAGTCACTTGTCTGCCGAAGAGCCTCCAGTGGATAAAAGTCAAAGTCCGTAGAAACTCCTTCAAATCCCCATGCAATCTGTCCTTGTTACCACTCTCACCTGCTTCCCAACTAGTCTCCCTTTTGTTGACTGTCTGCTAATCACATTAACCTACAGGTTGTTCCTAGAACATCCTGGAAAAGCTCCCACTAAAGCACCTGAACACAGGTGGCTCCCTCTGCACAGAAGGCTCTTATACCCAGAGGACCAAAAGCTAACTCACTCCTTAATGAGCATCATCCCAGCAAATCTCTTTACAGCTGTAATTTACACTCTCATCCTGCCCCCATTGCCCTACTCAAATGTTTATAGCACCTATCACCTTTTAATATTCTATAACTTCCTTCCTTATTGAGTTTATTACTTATAGCTAGACTATAAATTCCAAGACAGCACGAATTTTGTTTCTTTTCTTCATAAATGTATCCCAATTCCATAGAATAGTGGCTGGTATACAACAGTTATTTAAATGTTAATTTGTCAAAGCAATGGATGAATATTTGTTAGGAAGAGGAAAAAGAGAAAGATGTTCATGATACAGTAGAAATATTATTCTGAGAACCCAGAGCACCAAAAGAAGGCCTGACTGCAGTCAGCTGTTCAGACTCATTTTAGCCTTTTCTATAGAGGAATATCCGGATGAAAAGCATACCTTTACAATCTCAATATAGCAGACATTAAGACATTGAAAGGTGAGAAATCTCAAGTGTTTCTCCACCCCAAAGATAAGTCCAGTTTTCAAACAGGAAACGGAGTAAGGGAAATGGCACAAACAATTCTGTAGCAATCACATTCCAACTGTATATCCTACGTTTAGAGTCACCTCGACAGAAGAAGATCATGTTTACACAAATCACTTGGACAGGTGTTTGTCACTTTTATTCCTTTTTTAAAAAAACTCATTGCACACAAAATTCTAAAGCAAAGGGATTTGCAGACCATCCATTAGAGATAAGAAATACCTAGCTGCTGTTTGTTCATTTTCAACTAGTAGACATCTTTAGGTATAGATGTCACCCAGACTAGTAATGTAAATAGCTCATTTAAACAAGGAATTCAAGTAGAAAATGGAAATCACTGAACTACCATTAATGTATCACACAAGTTTCAATCAGAAACAAAGAGGAAATACACACCTACCATCAAAGCTGATAGTACAGAGCACATTAAGTTAGTATGTCCTTCTTCAAGCCTGCTGGCATCCTGCCAAATGAAAATGTGGGCAACCTTTAAGAACTGGCTCTCAATGCTACCTACTTCATGAAGACACAATTCCCACAGAAAAACGAAATACTAGCTTCTATAGTGTCCCTAGTATTAATATCAAGTTATGGCACTTTTACTTCCCTGGTATCATAGCTATGAGTACTCAACATCGTTGACACCGTGAGGCCAGGAATCCTGTGCTTTTAATCTTTTTTATCTCCTTTGGCAACTCACAAACAGGTCCAACAAATCCTAATTGAATCAAACCAAATGCTTCCAAAATAATCTCTCACTCTAGTAGGCTAGGAAAGATCTTTTTATATAGTAGGTATTTGCTGAATTTGTTTGAATGGGATCTCAAGCAGATTCATATTTCTGGAAACTTTTGTTCTATTAGTTTTGAGTTCAGTTGGGCCACTGAGTACAGTCAGCAGCTATTGCTTGTTGCTATTCTTTTATTTAAATTAACCAAACATTCACTCTTTTGCCATCCTGACTTCTGGTATAAAATTGCATATGACCTGAATGATTGCCTGAATCACTCAAATGTTTGGTTCATTGCTTTGACCATGGCTAAAACAGTCCCTGGCACATAGTAGGTAGTTAGTAATAATTATTGAATGAAATTGTTCAAAGAAACAGGCAAAACCAGCATTCTGACAACAGACTATGGAAGCTGCATACTTTTTTTTTATTATTATACTTTAAGTTCTAGTGTACATGTGCATAACATGCAGGTTTGTTACATATGTATACTTGTGCCATGTTGGTGTGCTGCACCCATCAACTCGTCAGCACCCATCAATTCATCATTT
>NW_012117221.1:2563016-2567732 GCF_000951035.1 Colobus angolensis palliatus
AATTCCTACAATCCCTGCAGGCACACATCTCTGCACATCAAAAGACAGTCTGTTTCCTTTTGCCTTGCATCTGGGCTGGTCTTGTAACTTGCTTTGACCGATGGAATGCACAGAAGTGATATTCTTGGACTTCCACACCCAGATCTTAAAAGACTTCTAGCTTCTGCTTCCCCATTTTTGAGATTCATCGAATGATAAGAAACTATGGTAAAGGAGAAGCCCAGCCGATAGGCCCCAAGCCATCCCAGCTGTTCCAGCAAAGATTGCCAATGGACAAGTAAAACAATCTGAGATGTTCCAACCCCAACTGAGTTCTTTGCTAAATACAACTATGTAACTGCAGCCAACACATGGAATAAAGTTAGCCATCCCATCAAGTTCTCTCTGCTCAGTGGCAGGATCATGAGTAAATAACTGGTTTTATTATTATAAACCACTAAATTTTGGGGTAGTTTGTTATGCATGGTAGATAACTGAGACAGTCCTAATAGTTTCTATTCTATGCTTCCTGTATATATGTATTAAGAATACCGTGAAATGATTATCGCTTAATGTGTGTTTCTGGGTGCTGATATTTTTGATAAGCTTTTTCAGGTTTTGTTTTAGTTTTTTTATTTTAGCTTTTTGCTTAAAAAGTACTTTATGGTGCTTCTTTTCTGTAACCTTTTAAGAATATGTTATCAACATAAAAAGAATGCTTATAAAATATGTATAAGGTATAAAGACTAAAGCAAATACCTATGAAAATAAAATTTTAATGTCTGCATACTCGCCATCCAGTTTGATAGAACAATACATTACATTTGAAGTTATCTGTGTAGTCCTCTCATGACCCAGCACCTTTCCTAAATTTCTGCTTTATCTGTCTCTTTTCTTTGGAAATTACATGGCTTATGATTATGAATAAATGGAAATGTGTTTTCCAGAACCTGATTTATTAAAAACTGTATGCCTGAATATTCATGTTTTTGTGCAAAATTAGAGTGCATTCTGTTTTTACTGCTATATTGTATTTCATTTTATTAACATACCACAGTTAACCATGTTACTGTTGAGCACTTCAGTTTCTAGATTTTGCTTATTACAAAAACGGCTACTATAAATATTCTTCTACATGGCTTCCATTGCTAGAATATCTAGTACATATTCAGGGGTAGATGAATATATTCAACTTGACTATAATGCCAAACTGTTTTATAATATTGTGATATAAACTCATGCTACCATCAGGGATATATATAGCACCCATTGTTCTATATCCTCGTCAACACTTGATATTGTCAGACATTTAAATTATTTTCACTGTGGAGAATATGAAAGGGTATCTCACAGTGTTTTAATTTTTCTTTTATCGAGTAACTAAAGAAATTGAGGATCTCATGTGTTTATTGGCTAATTCTCCTCTGTGGAATGCCATTCAAGACTTTTGTTTTATATTGGGATATTTTTATTATTATTCTGTACTTTTATTCTATATTCTGGTTAGAATTATTTTTACTGTTGTATGTGTTGCAAATAACTTCTTCCAGGTTTGTCTTTTCACTTTCTTTACAGTGTCCCTTGGTAAACGTAAGTTCTTAATTGTAGTATAGCTACGTTTATCAATAATTTATCTTACAATTGGTGCATGTGTCTCCTTTAAGAAACTTATTCCAAAGTCATAAAGATAATTTCCTTTAAAGGTTGTATAGTTCTACCTTTCATATTTAAATTTTTACACATGTGGAATCTGTTGGGAGAAGATATGATAGAAATAGGAATACAATTTGATCTTTTTACAATATGACCAGTTTTAGTGGCTTGATTTATTGTAGTCGATCTTCAATGCAAACTCTGTTAAAAGTCAAATTTTCATATATATATATGTGTGTGTGTGTGTGTGTGTGTGTGTGTGTGTATATATATATATATGTATATCTGGTTCTGGTTTTGAGTTTTCTGTTGTTTCATTTGTCTCTGTGTCTCTGCCTTTGCAGATATCAGACTACTATACTATGACTTTAAAATAATTCTTGCTACCTAGTAAAGAAATCTACCTCCCTTGTTCTTCAAGAATGAGTGGGTTATTAATTTTTGCCTTTGCATGTAAATTTTAGGCCCAGATTAGCAAGTTCTGTAAAAATAAACAAAGTTGGTATTTTGACTTCAATCAAATCTACAGGTCAATTGATGGAGCATTGCAATTTTTATGAATTTGGAGACTTCTGATCCATGGACATGGTATGTACTTTAATGTTACTTTAATAAAACATTATAATTTTGTCCCTAAAAAGTCTCACAAATGTTTGTCACATTTATTCCTAGGTAATTTAGAATTACCTTAACTGTAGGTGGCAAGAATATAGCAATATAATTGTATATACTGATTTTTGTATCAAGCAAACTTACCAAATTTCTTTATTAATTCTAATTTATCTATAAATGTCTTTGAAATTTCAATGAAGATATTATTAGCTAATAGTAATGGTTTTGTTTATTCTCTTCAAATCCTTATGCCTTTTTTTTCCTTTTTTCTGCCAAATTGATCCAGCAAGGATTCCTATTTCAATGTTAAGAGAAGACATTCTTGGAATCCTCTTACTTGTAAAGGAGATGTTTTCTATGTTTAACCATTAGAGACAATACCTGCCCTATGTTCTTTGAAGTTAACTTTTTTTAGATTAAGCTAATTTTTATTAGTTTGCAAATCATGAATGAATGTCCAATTTTATAAAAACGATTTTTATCTACACTACTGAAATATTTTTCCCTTAATTTGTCAATGTAATTAACTATGGTAACTGAAAGTTCTAATATTAGAATCATTAAAGTAACCTCACACTTCTGGGATGAGTCCAAATTGATCATGATAAGTTAGTTATTTTGTACAGTATTCAGTTTGAATAAAGAATTTTGTATCTATAATTGTGTGAGATACTCTGTAATTTTTCCTCCTCTTAGTATCCTTGAAAAAGTGTCGGTACTCATATCCACTAGCTTTTTATCCATTACACACTACCAGAAAATGAAATTTAAACAGTGCTTTTAAAACAGATAACACCATCTATATGATTAACTCAAATAAAAGATGTTTAAAACGTATACAGAGAAAATTATACAACTTTTTAAAGAGTCATTAATAAAAATCTCTAAAAAATTGAGAGACATATCATGTTATGAATCTGAAAACTCAAAATTGTAAACTATAAATTATCCCAAGTAGATTAGATAGACTCATTGCAATCCCAGTCAAAATCCAGCAGGTTTTCTTTTGTGAGATTTGGTCATCTGAATTTATAGAAATGCAGAGACCTAAGAATACTCAAAATATTCTTGATAGAATTGGAAGGACTTGTTTCACCAGCTATCAAGACATTATAAACCTATAATAATTCAGATAGTGTGGTATTTGCTCAGGGATAGACAAGTAGACAAAGCAACACAATACAGAAAGTGGGACAGACTTATACATTGTAGATACTTAATATATGACAGAATAACACTGTTGATCATAAGGGAAAGGACTGCTCAAAATATGGTGCTGGGACCATTTTTCCCATATGGAGAAAAATGCAATTGGTCCTTTCTCTCCTATGTACACAAAAATTAGTTCCATGTAAATTGAAAACCTAAGTAAGAAAGGCAAAACTATGTTTTTAAAATATAGGAAAATATCTTTACTAAACCAGGGTAGGTGAAGATCTCAAACATAGAAAAGAATAAACCCTAAAGGAAAAATTCAACTGTATTAAAATTAAGAACTTTTCTCCTACTTCAGCAATATTTTCAATAATATTACTGAGCAAGTACTGAATATATAAAGAATACCTACAGTGGCTCATGCCTGTAATCCCAGCACTTGGGGAAGCTGAGGCTAAAGGATTGCTTGAGGCCAGGATTTTGAGATCAGCCTGGGCAACATGGTGAGATCTCTACAAAAAGTAAAAATATTAGCCGGGCATGGTGGCATGTGCCCGTAGTTCCAGTTCCTCAGGAGACAGAGGTGGGAGGATCACTTAAGCCCAGGAGGTCAAGCTGCAGTGAGCCATGATTACACCACTGCATGCCAGCCTGAGCAACAGAGACCCTGTCTCAAACAAAAAAAGAACAACTATATATCAACAAGAACAGAAAACCTATAGAAAAAATAGTGTTTCAAATAGGCACTTCACAAAATATGAAATTCAAATAGACAATAAACATATGAGAAAATTTTATACCTCATAGGTAATGAGAAAAATATAAATTAAAAATACCAACAGTTATTTCAGAAGCACCTCACTGGCAAACATTAAACTCTGACACTAGCACGCATTGTAGAAAATGGAACATTAGGAAATCTCATACACCACTGTGTAGAAGATAAAGCATTAGGTCGGTGCAAACGTAATCACAATTGTAATTTGCCATTACTTTAGAGGCAAAAACCACAATTCTGTTTGCACCAACCTAATAGTATAAGCTACATTGGAAATGTGAATAGCATTACCTATCAATCTGAAAATAGGTATAGCCTGGATGGGAGAACGGGGGAGATGTTGGTCAAAGGACGCACAATTTCAGTTAGACAGGTGGAATAAGTTCAAGAGCTCTATTGTACATCATTGTGACTACAATTAATAATAATGTTATATATTTGAAAATTGCTGGGGGCGGAGCAAGACGGCCGAATAGGAACAGCTCCAGTCTCCAACTCCCAGCGCGAAGGACACAGAAGACCGGTGATTTCTGCATTTT
>NW_012117222.1:0-1198 GCF_000951035.1 Colobus angolensis palliatus
ACCTGTCTAATTTTTGTATTTTTCTTTTAGTAGAGACAAGGTTTCACCATGTTGGCCAGTCAGGTCTTGAACTCCTGACCTCAAGTGATCCATCCTCTACCATGCCCAGCTAATTTTTGTTGTTGTTGTTTTTTTTTTTTTGAGATGGAGTCTCACTCTGTTGCCCAGGCTGGAGTGCAGTGATACAATGTTGGCTCACTGCAACCTCTGCCTCCTGCTTCAAACAATTATCCTGCCTCAGCCTCCTGAGTAACTGGGATTAGAGGCATGCATCACTGCACCTGTCTAATTTTTGTATTTTTCTTTTAGTAGAGACAAGGTTTCACCATGTTGGCCAGTCAGGTCTTGAACTCCTGACCTCAAGTGATCCATCCACCTCAGCCTCCCAAAGTGCTGGGATTATAAGCGTGAGCCACTGCGCTCGGCCTGTACATGTTTTTAACGGTCTAGATGATGCCAATGTGCATCCAAGATGGGATCAGCGTCTCAGATCTTTGCCACTCTAAACATCAGCAGGAAATTCTTAGAAGTGCCAGACTTCAGGCCCCAACCCTGACCTATTGAATCAGAATACAGATTTTAACAATATCCCTAGGCAACTCACATACACATCGAAGTTTGAGAAGCACTGACTAGGACCACCAAGAAACGGTCTCCCCATGACATGGCATCAGTCTGCCTGCATAGTTCAGAAGGAGCCATTAAAAAACAAAAAAAAAGTGGATTCGGTGTCTCATGCCTGTAATCCCAGTGTTTTGGGAGGCTGAGGTGAGAGGATCACTTGAGACCAGGAGTTCAAGACCAGCCTGTGCAACATAGTGAGGCCCTGACTCTAAAAGAAGAAAGAGAAGAAATACACACTCATAAATGGAAACTTACTATGGAAAGTGTTCTTTGCCTTATCACATATTACCATATATATGTTATTATATATATTTGTTATTATATATATGTTAGAAAACTAGATTATATATATATCTTCGACATCTTTCCATGCCAGCTCATGGAGACTTCGTTCATTCTTTTTACAAGCTACAGAGCATTCCAATAGAAGTACTGGCCACAATTTCCTGCTTGCCCAATGATGACTTTCAGGCTTTGCACTAATGAGAGAGAAAATCTGGGAAATAGGCTTGCTGGTGCAAAGTATACAATCTTTTCTAAAAAATTATTATCATTATTATTATTATTATTTTTT
>NW_012117223.1:0-1256 GCF_000951035.1 Colobus angolensis palliatus
GGCAGGCGGATCACAAGGTCAAGAGTTTGAGACCAACCTGACCAACATGGTGAAACTCCGTCTCTACTAAAAATACAAAACTTAGCCAGGAGTCGTGGCATACGCCTGTAATCCCAGCTACTCAGGAGGCTGAGGCAGGAGAATTGCTTGAACCCAGGAAGCAGAGCTTGCAGTGAGCCGAGATCACACCACTACACTCTAGCCTGGGCACTCTGTCTCAAAAAAAAATAATAATAAAAATAAATATTTTGGAAAAATTGGAAAAGCAGCATATGGGGTGGGGGACTTAGCACACCAGATATTAAAATCTACTATAAAACAATTTTAGACTGGGTGCGGTGGTTCATACCTGTAATCCCAGCACTTTGGGAGACCGAAGCTGGTGGATCACGCGGTCAGGAGATTGAGACCATCCTGGCTAACACCGTGAAATCCCGTCTCTGCTAAAAATACAAAAAATTAGCCGGGCGTGGTGGCAGGCGCCTGCAGTCCCAGCTACTCTGGAGGCTGAGGCAGGAGAATGGCGTAAACCCGGGAGGCAGAGCTTGCAGTGAGCCAAGATCCCGCCACTGCACTCCAGCCCGGGCGACAGAGCCAGACTCCCTCTCAAAAAAAAAAAGAAAAAAAAAAAATTAATACAGCCTTCAATTAAATAGACCCAAGAATATATGGTAATTTGTTATATGGTTGCATTTTAATTCAGGGAGGTAGACAAAGATTATTCAATAAATTATACTGGAAGAACTAACAACAACTTGAAAAAAATAAAGTTGATTCGTACCTGTTTTATTTTGTTTTTGTTTTTGTTTTTTTTGAGACGGAATTTTGCTCTTGTCATCCAGGCTAGAGTGCAATGGCGCGATCTTGGCTCACTGCAACCTCCGCCTCCCAGGTTCAAGCGATTCTCCTGCCTCAGCCTCCAGAGTTGCTGGGATTACAGGCATGCACCACCACGCCCGGCTAATTTTGTATTTTTAGTAGAGATGGGGTTTCTCCATGTTGGTTAGGCTGGTCTCAAACTCCCAACCTCAGGTGACCCACCCTTCTCTCAAGGTGCTGGGATTATAGGCGCGAGCCACCGCGCCCAGCCATTCTTACCTTTTCTTAACAACTAAATACATTTCAGATATATTAACAGTTAAATGTTAAAAAACTACAAATGTGCTAGAAAACACGTTTGACTCTTTATTAAAGACATGTAGAAGGCCAGGCACAGTGGCTCACGCCTGTAATCCCAGCACTCTAGGAGGCCGAGG
>NW_012117223.1:6091-6652 GCF_000951035.1 Colobus angolensis palliatus
GGCTCAAGCAATCCTCCCACCTCAGCCTTCCAGGTAGCTGGGACTACAGGTGCACACCACCACACCTAGCTAATTTTTTTTTTTTTTTAAGAGATAGGGTTTCGCTGTGTTGCCCACGCTAGTCTCAACTCCTGAACTCAAGCGATCACCTCGACTTGGCCTCCCAAAATGCTGAGATTACATACATGAGCCACTGCACCCAACCAAAACATTTTTTAAAGCAAAAGCATACATGATTTAAAAGAAAATCTCCAGAAATAACTGCTTCAAACTTGCTTTTAAGGTCAGTTTCAAAATTGCTTGAGAATAGGCCAGGTGAGGTGACTAATGCCTGTAATCCCAGCACTTTGGGAGGCCGAGGTGGGTGGAACACTTGAGGTCCAGAGTTCGAGACCAGCCTGGCCAACATGGTGAAACCCCCATCTCTACTAAAAATACAAAAATTAGCCAAGAGTGGGCCGGATGCGGTGCCTCACGCCTGTAATCCCAGCACTTTGGGAGGCTGAGGCGGGTGGATCACGAGGTCAGGAGTTCAAGACCAGCCTGGCCAAGATGGTGAAA
>NW_012117224.1:0-819 GCF_000951035.1 Colobus angolensis palliatus
GCTCCCCTCCAAAGGCACTGGGTGTATCCAAAGTGAATAATGTACACAAGGAGTAGCCTCCTCTCCTGGTTCCAGAAATCAGAATTAAGGGGGAACAGTTCGGCTGGGAGGGAGCCCAGTGTCTCTCCAGCCTAGGTTGCTACCCTGACACTACCCTCCGGAAGCACGCTAGGACTGAGGCTGAGACAGGCGCTGTTTAGCCTGGGTGCCTGCGTCGCTCTCTAACCTGCCTGCTCTCACAGGCTGCCCTGTGAATGTAATTGAGTTTGTTTCCCTTTTGCTACTCCTGACCTTTCAATACAATTGAAATGTAATGTTCCCCAACCTTGAATTAACTGGCTGATGACATTAAAAAAATAAAGAAGGGGTCTTGGCTGGAGGAGTTTGAAACCAGCCTGGGCAGCATAGACAGACCCTGTCTCTACAGAAAAATGAAAAATTACCCAGGCATGGTGGTATACAACTGTAATCCCAGCTACTTGGGAGGCTGAGGCAGGAGGATCGCTTGAGCCCAGGAGTTTGAGACCAGCCTGGGCAACATAGACAGACCCTGTCTCTACAAAAATTACCCAGGCATGGTGGTATGTGCCGGTGGTCCCAGCTACTCAGGAGGCTGAGGTGGGAGGATTGCTGGAGTCCAGGAATTCAAGGTTGCAGTGAACTGTGATCACACCACGCCATTCCAACCTAGTCAACAGAGCAAGACCCTGTCTCTAAAAAAAATATCCTGTCCTTGGGCTGGGGGTGGTAAATGAGCTATGAATCTCACCACAACCACTGCCTGCACCTCACAGACATCAGCAGTGGGTCATGGTTGTG
>NW_012117224.1:5163-6333 GCF_000951035.1 Colobus angolensis palliatus
TGGAGACAGGGTCTCCCTTTGTTGCCCAGGCTAATCTTGAACTCCTAGGCTCAAGCATTCCTCCTGCCTTGGCCTCCCAAAGTGCTGGGCTTACAGGTGTGCACTCTCATGCTCAGCTGACACTTGTTTTAGATGTGGCGTTTTCAGTATTGGCAGTATTGACATTTGGGGCTGGATCCTTCCCTGCTGTGAGGCTGCCCTGAGCACTGTAGAATGGTCAGCAGGATCCCTGGTCGCTACCAGATGCCAGCAGCACTTCTGCCCCCAAGTTGTGACATCCAAAAAATGTCTCTGCACATTGACAAATTGTTCCTGGGGAGGTAGGGTGGGAAAATTGCCCCCCGGTTGAGAACCACTATTTTAGATGTATTAATATTTCACCTGTAGGTTAAAGTTTTTTTTATCCTTATAATAATTACACAAAAACCAGTAATTAATGTTATGAAACTAGCACAGAAAGTAGCTAGGCTCTAAAGAAAACGTCAAGATTCCAACTCCTACCGTCCCGTCTGCAAACGTTTTGGAATGTTGTTAAAATGCAAGGTGGTCTGTGTCACAGCTGTGGAACGCTGGCAAAAGCAATGCAGAAATCAGCCAGAGGAGCAGAAAGAGTCCTGAGGCTACAAGTTAGGAGACGAGATCCTGGTCTTAGCCCTGGTCTGAGAGGAGCGTGACAGTAGATAAGTCACATTATTTTTTTACTTTTATTTTTTAAATTTTACTTCAAGTTCTGGGATACATGTGCAGAATGTGCAGGTTTGTTACATAGGTATACATGTGCCATGGTGGTTTGCTGCACCCATCAACCCGTTATCTAGATTTTAAGCCCCACATACATTAGGTATTTGTCCTAATGCCCTCCCTCCCCTTGCCCCTCAATCCCCAATAGGCCCTGGTATGTGATGGTCCCCTCTCTGTGTCCATGTGTTCCCATTGTTCAACTCCCACTTATGAGTGAGAACATGCGGTGTTTGGTTTTCTGTTCCTGTGTTAGTTTGCCGAGAATGATGGCTTCCAGCTTCATTCATGTCCCTGGACATGAACTCATTCTTTTTTATGGCTGCATAGTATTCCATGGTGTATATGTGCCACATTTTCTTTATCCAGTCTATCATTGATGGACATTTGGGTTGGTTCCAAGTCTTTGCTATTGTAAGTATTACTGCAGTA
>NW_012117225.1:0-1350 GCF_000951035.1 Colobus angolensis palliatus
AACTATGAAGAGTAAGAACTTTTCGTAAAAACCCATCTATTCCTCAGCCATTTCATGTTATTTTATTTTATTTTATTTTATTTATTTTATTTTATGTTTCAGACAGAGTCTCACTCTGTCACCCAGGCTGGAGTGCAGTGGCACAATCTCAGTTCACTGCAACCTCTGCCTCCTGGGTTCAAGCGATTCTCCTGCCTCAGCCTCCCAAGTAGCTGAGATTACAGGCATGTACCACCATAGCCAGCTGTTTTTGTATTTTTGATAGAGACAGGGTTTCATCATGTTGGCCAGGCTGGTCTCAAACTCCTGAGCTCAAGTGATCCACCCACTTCGGCCTCCCAAAGCATTGGGATTACAGGCGTGAGCCTTCACGCCCAGCCCAGTTCATAACATTTTAAACACATATCCTGAGGTTTCCCTAGAAACCTCATACTTGAGTGTTGAGGTCCCAGGAAATAATTTTCTAAGAATGTAACCCTCTATTTTATAATTTAGTATGTAATAATTTAATTACATAAATCATTTAATAATTATATAATTTAATTACATATACATCATTATATTATTTAATAATTATATTGTTTAATAATTATATGAAACCAATTATATAATAAATAGATGGTTATATTTTCAGAAAATGATTTCCTGGGACCTCAACACTCTCAAGTATGAGGTTTCTACGGCAACCTCTGGACACATGCAAAAATCATGCAAAAAATCGTGTGGACTCCTCATTCATCCACTCACCCACCTGCCAACTGATCCTCCTTTCCAGGCGGCTCTCCCTTCAACTTGTCCACTTAGCCACCCTCTATCCCCCTGTCAGTCAGTCCCATCCAGCCATCATCTCCATATGTCAAATTCACTGTACTGAAGACTGGAAGAGTAAGAAATAAGATCCTCCGGCACAGAGTTCCTCAGTTTCCGAAATTACACTGGATTTTTTTTTCAGCTGCAGTTTGCAGATTGGAACATCCTAATTTCATATTCTTTAGTCTTTCCCTTGTGTATTCTGGGCTTTTAATAACATCTCTTTTGGTTGCAGGGTAGGATGGGTAAATAGGTATCAATATTTGAAAGCGCCTCTGTCCTCTCTGAGGATGCATCAGAGAACTCATCTCAACTTTACCCCAAGTCCTGCCCTCCCTCTAGGTAGATGTGTTGAAGAAGCAGAGGAATAACTTCCTGGATTATGGTGTGCGGGTGTGTGTGTGTGTGTGTGGGTTTGTGTGTACGTGTGTATGCATGCATGCTCATGGATGATACAGGTCCATTCCTACATGGTTGAACCTTCTATTTAAGAAAAAAAATGGATCCAACATTAGACTTCTTCTTTTTTTTTTTTTTTTT
>NW_012117225.1:10130-10477 GCF_000951035.1 Colobus angolensis palliatus
TTGCAATAAAAAGGGTGTGAAGAGGACCTGTCACTGGTAGATTCTTCAGGGTGGGGATGGACAACTGGAGAGTGAGCAAGGTGGTAAAGGGCTTCATCGAGTGACAGAACAGCTCTCAGGAGACCCAAAGTGGGTAGCTCCATTCTGCACCTTAAGTGGATCTTTGAGTTCAGCGTCTGGTTTCATCTTTAAAGCAGCTATGATCAGTTCAGCCAAGCATAGCCAGATTTTTAAGGGTCATTTCATACCAATGAAATCTTAAAAGTAACTCATGTTCATTACCCAGCATTCTCTCTCTCTCTCTCTTTTTTAGACAAGTCTTGCTCTGTTTCCCAGGTGTATAGTGG
>NW_012117226.1:0-1017 GCF_000951035.1 Colobus angolensis palliatus
AAAAAAAAAAAAAAAAAAAGAAAGAAAAGAAACAGAAAAATTGACCTTATATAAAAGAAGAAATCAAAATGCATGTGCAATATGCTATCTGTAGGAGCATTTCGTCAACAATGACTCACAGTCATATGTGACCTGTCACGCACATCCATGTAAAGACACCACCAAATAGGCTTTGTGTGAGCAACAAGGCTGTTTATTTCACCTGGCTGCAGGAGGGCTGAGTCTGAAAAGAGAGTCAGCACAGGGAGATGGGGTGGGGCTATGTTATAGGATTTCGGTGGGTAGTGGAAAATGATAGTCAAAGGGGGTTTTTCTCCTATGGGCAGGGGTGGGGGTCACATGGTTCTCAATGGCGGAGGTTCTGAGCCAGGAGAAGGAATTTCACAAGGTTAATCGCTCAGGTAAGGCGAGGCAGGTACAAATCACAATGGTGGAATATCATCAGTTATGGCAGGAACTGGCCATTTTCAATTCTTTTGTGATTCTTCACTTGCTTCAGGCCATCTGGATGTATACGTGCAGGCTTGGGTTCAGAGGCCTGACATTCCTGTCTTCTTATATTAATAAGAAAAATAAAACAAAATAGCGTTGAAGTGTTGGGGCAGTGAAAATTTTTGGGGGTGATATGGAGAGATATTGAGTGCTGTTTCTCAGGGCTGCTTCAAGCGGGATTAGGGGTGGTGTGGGAACCTACAGTGGGAGAGATTCAACTGAAGAAAGATTTTGGGGTAAGGAGTGATATTGTGGGGTTGTTAGAAGGTGCATTTGTCATATAGAATTATTGGTGATGGCCTAGATGTGGTTTTGCATGAATTGAGAAACTAAATGAAAGATATAAGGTCTGAATAAGAGGAGAAAAACAGGTATTAAAGGATTAAGAATTGAGAGGATGCAGGACATCCAATTAGAGAGTGTCAAAGGGGGTTCAGTGTAATTACTTGTTTGGTTGGTGAGTTTTTGGGCTCTATTCTTGACAGAGTCCTTATTTTTAAGTTGGAGGCTGAGCTTGTTGAGGTG
>NW_012117226.1:3727-5121 GCF_000951035.1 Colobus angolensis palliatus
AAAAAAAAAAAAAAAAAAAAGAAGAAGAAAATAAAGGAACAAAGATTTGTTTTCTGAAACACAACAGCCAAAAGTGAGTAAGTTCAGTTTCAATAAATGGACCAAGATCTTCAAAGACATTTTCTAAAGGAAGCTTTGCAAATGGCCAAGAGACATTTGAAAAGATAATAAAAATTATTATTATTATTTTTCAGATAGAGTCTTGCTCGTCGCCCAGGCTGGAGTGCAGTGGCACAGTCTCAGCTCAATGCAAGCTCTGCCTCCTGGGTTCACACCACTCTCCTGTCTCAGCCTCCAGAGTAACTGGGACTACAGGTGCCTGACACCACACCTGACTAATTTTTTGTATTTTTAGTAGAGACGGGGTTTCACCGTGTTAACCAGGAAGATCTTGATCTCCTGACCTTGTGATCCACCCACCTCAGCCTCCCAAAGTGCTGGGATTACAAGTGTGAGCCACTGTGCCTGGCCTCAAAATTACTGTTTGAGAGAAATGCAAAGCACAATCCCAGTGAGCTCTTACCTCTTACCCAATAGCATGGACACTATTCAACGCACAAAAGGAATCAATGTTGTCAAGGATGCAGAGCATTTAGAACCCCCATGCACTGTGGTGGGATGCAGCCCCCAAGAAAATTTGGATGGAGATTTCTCAAAATATTAAAAATAAAATGCATCTTGGTGTAGTGGCTCCTGCCTGTAATTCCAACACTTTGGGAGGTTGAGGTGGGATAATTACTTGAGCTCAGGAGTTTGAGTCCAGCCTGAGCAACATAGTGAGACCCCATCTCTACCAAAATTAAGCAGGTGTGGTGGTATGTTTCTGTAGTTTCAGCTACTGGGATGGCTGAGGTGTGAGGATTGTTTCAGCCCAGGATGTTAAGGCTGCAGTGACCACAGCACTCTAGCCAGGGTGACAATGTTAAGATGCTATCTCAGAAAAATGAAATTATCCCACAATCCAGCAATTGCATTTCTGGGTATCTATCTATGTATGCAAAGCAGAAGCTGGAATGGACATTTGCACACACATATGTATAATAACATTCCCCCCGCAAAAGATGAAAACTACTTAAAAGTTTCTTGATAGATAAATGGATAAAGATGTGGCACATGCATGCAATGGAATATGGCTCTACCTTCTGGAAGCAAATTATGCACGTGCTACAAAAAGTATAAAACTTTAGGACATTCGGTGAAACATGCCAGAAACAAAGTGACAAAGATCATATAATTCCATTTATATGAGCTATCTCAAGTAGTCAAACTTACAGAAACAGAAATTAGAATGATGTAATTTCATAAGGTGGAGAGAGAGTAAAAGGGGCAGTTAATGCTTCGGGGGTATTGAGTTTCAGCTTTGTAAGATGTGAAAATTCTTGGCTGGGCACGGT
>NW_012117227.1:0-1035 GCF_000951035.1 Colobus angolensis palliatus
GCCCTTGTTAGACAGAGTTGGGTAAGGACCTGTAGATGGTACATTTTCTTAGTTCTTGCAGATGTGACAATATCTTTTTGTTGCCTGCTCACATGAGTAACAAGGTTGGCTTGCTGTAGAATTCATGAGTCATACTTGTTAAGCTTCAAAATACAGACACAGTTCTATTGTCTCCTGGTAAGTGCCACACTGACTTTGCTTTTTTCTCTACGAGTAAGTTAAAACTGTTTTTTGATTATTCATTTAGGAAATTCAAGCATTTCTGGATGAAATAGTCATATTTTGCATTCTAATTTTCCTTGGCAAAGGGTGGACAATTTTAGACGCAGGTGTTCATTTCTGGGAACTGCATGTATATTTCTGACTGTTGTTTTCCTTCAGTTACTCTGGTTTCTTTTTCAGAAATGCCAATCTGGTTCACAAGGCATCTTTGCATTCTCTGCCATCTTCTTTCTCACCACCGTCATCTCTGTTCCTGTTTCCCTGTGTGGTGGGGACTCTCTGGTTTGCCCTCAGCCTCGTAGTTCTGTTTTCTGCGACTGCAGTTCTGCCTTCGCTGCCTGTAATGAGGTTTCGGTTTCGCTATGGTGTTGTGAGCCTCTCTGACCATCTTTGATAGTCCTCTGCCATGCTGCTCAAGCCAGAAACCCAAATCACACCCGATGTCTTGCTGCCCTTTATGCCTTCCTCTCGTCCATCCACAGCTGTGGTTGCTTCAACCTCCAGAATATTTCTCTCTAGGTTATTTTTGTCTCCATCTTTACTGCCATCACTTCAGTTCAGGGGGCCACCATCTCACCCTTCTTTTCGCCCCGCCCCCCATTGCTCCTCCTAGTCTGTTCTCTATGCAGTAGTTGGAGTTATTGATGTCTATGCAGACATTTAAACATGTGTATGCACAGTTGACCCTCAAACAACATGGGTTTGAACTATTCAGGTCCACTTACACATGGATATTCTTCTGCCTCTACCACCCCTGAGATCCCAAGACCCAGCCCTCCTCTTTCTCCTCCTCCTTAAATTTTCTCCATAATA
>NW_012117227.1:4435-4912 GCF_000951035.1 Colobus angolensis palliatus
TTTAATGGCTTCCTCATATTTAAATCTATTGACAAACATAATTTTATAACCAATATTGCTTCTCTAATGGATAGCACTGATGTGAACATACCTGTACATAAATCTTGTCTATATTCGTACTTTTGAAAGTCGCAGTTTCCAAGAACCTATTCATGATGTCAGGTGAGGACTTACTGTCCTTGAAAAAACACCTCCCCAAAAGTAGATGAGTAAGAGACTTTCTTGTAGTCATTTGATTGATTAGAAATATATCTGAAATATGGCTTGTTCATCTATTTAGACAATAATTATAAACATACCAAATTAATTTACATTTAAATGTTTTTCATTTGTTTCAAATTGAGCTATGATCTGTGGAATGTCAAGGCATCTTTTTGCTTTTATCAGCTTGTTATGGACCATCAATATTATGTTGTTAATTAAAGAAGGTAACTGGGCTGGGTGCGGTGGCTCACACCTGTAATCCCAGCACTTTGG
>NW_012117228.1:0-303 GCF_000951035.1 Colobus angolensis palliatus
AACAGGCAGCCAAGGAAGAGAACTACTGAAATAGTGAAGGGAAGAGGATATAACAAAGCAGGAAGAGAGAAAATAGATTGTGAAACTCATGGATTAAAAAAAAAAAAAAAAATTTGTAATAACAAAAGCAAAGCAACCTGGAACCAAGCCACATGTCATGTGAACAACAGGACTAATAACTGTGTTATATTCATAACCATGCCTTGTAGTTCAGTGGTGAAAAAACTAATAGTCTCCACCTATATAAACCCACATCAATGCAAATTACGAACATAAGGTTGATTGGGGGGAAAAAACACTTCA
>NW_012117228.1:353-2989 GCF_000951035.1 Colobus angolensis palliatus
AAAAAAAAAAAAAAAATTTGTAATAACAAAAGCAAAGCAACCTGGAACCAAGCCACATGTCATGTGAACAACAGGACTAATAACTGTGCTATATTCATAACCATGCCTTGTGGTTCAGTGGTGAAAAAACTAATAGTCTCCACCTATATAAACCCACATCAATGCAAATTACGAACATAAGGTTGATTGGGGGGAAAAAACACTTCAGGAGAAAACATTTTAAATGCTATCGTTTATGCAGTGTTCAAAATGTGCAAAATATCTGTTTTAGGAACACATTCATTTATTTTCAAGCTATAAAGGAAAGCCAGGGGCTAATGAATACAAAATTTAGGGTAGTAGTTACCTTTTGGAGAAGGATACCTGGGGGTTTCAACACTCTTGTTAATATTCTATTTTTTAAGTTGGGTAGTAAATACAATTTTTAAAGGGAAAATGTATCTATAAAACTTGTTATAATTCCTTTGTGATTTCTTTCATTTATTTCACCTTAAGAGCCTGTGACTCACTAAAAGCATGAGTTAACCTAACAGAATGAAGATGTGTTAGTACAGTTTGAAGGTGTGACTGTAAACAGGGAAAGAAAATCAAAATGTTATGTAAGGTGAGAGAATATGAACTAAAATGTAGCTCTCAGGAATTCTTAAGGAGCCCTTGTCTCTGAAATTATTGGGGCAGAGGGTAGAGAGAGACAAAGAGCAAGGAGGAGAAGGGACAGAGAAAAGGAGAGGGCAACGGGAGAAGATTGATTTTGCCTCATTTAAGTTGAAAATAAGGGAAAATCATTTTCAAGCTGAAAATACATTTCAGCTCTTGAGTGACTGAATATAGTAGCCTTTGGACTTTGCAGTCAAGCTTTAGAGAGCCTGGGTGCAGATTTAACCTCTCCACGCCCTAGGTTTTCTTGCATGTTAAATAGCAATAATAATAGTCAAAAATGCAAAGGACTTGGACTAACACAGATAGATGCCCAATAAATGTTGGCTATTATTTTGTTTTTGCCATTCAGATGCCATTTGGCTCCATACCTTCTTACTCCTGTATCTTTGCTTTCTCCTAGGCCTACCTGGGTGGAAAACTAGGAACCTATTAGTTTTGCTGAGAACTTTTCACTGAATGTACTGTATGAGCATAGAGAAGAAGAGTTTGCCATTGTATACCACAAAGCAACAACTTACACATTCTTAGCTATATTGCCCATTGAGCTTCCTTAATAATTCTACTACGGTGGGCATTACCCAAATTCTTTGACACATGTCTTTTCTAGATAGGTCCTTTATTACACATAACTCATTCCCTTACAATGTCTACCCCAAAATGTGCAAAGAAAATGGAATCAATGCATTCTATAAAGTAGATACTCAGTGTGGTCCTTGGACTAGCAGCATCAGCATCACCTAGGAGCTTTTCTGAAATAAAGACTCAGGTCTACTACAGCCATACTGAATCAGAACGCGCATTTTAAGAAATCCCCAAGTGTTTTCTATATACTGCAAAGTTTGAGGAACAGTTCTTCACTATAAATAGGACGGCCAGACAAGAAAAGGAAGCACCATTACTCTCCTTTGAAGACTTCTCAGCTATTTTTTTTTTTTTTTTACTTTAACGTACAATTTCAGTCTTAGTCACAACTCTAGATAACTTATCAAAACACTTTTTCTATAAAAATATAACAATAATATTCTTCTCAAGAAGAATTCTGAAAAATAAAATTCTATCTGGTATTTACCATTATTCAATAAATGAGGAATTCTAAAAAATAAATTTCTATCTGATATTTATCATTATTTGATAAACCCACTGTAGATCCTTAAGTACTGAATAAAAGAATTATGAGCCATTCATTTTTCTTCCTCTCTCTGGCTCCTTCTTTCATTGACCCAGTGTTATCATCCTAGCCAAACACGGAAGACAAACCCTAGAATAAGCAGCAGCCTGTAAGTTTATTTTGTTCCCACTGATTAAAGCTATGTGTCAGCTTTGCTTGCTGATCCTAATTGAGATGACTTGAAGTTTGACCTGTTTAAAGTATAAATATATTACTGGTAGAGAATGAAAGCAGAAAGTTCATTTCTAATCTCCCTAGGGTAGATAATCCTGTTCAGAGCGATTGTAATCAACTTTTCTTTCTTAAGAAGAAATTATGACTTAGAAGATTCTTTCTAAATAAGTCAATATATATCACCATCTGGTACCTGTATGGAGTTTTACTTTTGATTAAACTTACCCTTTGGCTGTCTGTCATCTGCCTATTTCACCTTCTTGCCCTATATTTTTACCAATAATAAGATAATCTGTGCCTCAGCAAGAATCCAACAAAGAGTTTATCATTTAGCTATCTTATATACTAAATGAAAAACGGAAAATTAAGTTGCTGGAAGATAACTATAAGAATAGTTTGCTTCTGTAAATATCAGATATCTATATTAATTCTATTTTATCTAAGCAAATGAGGTGTTTTGCTTTGTTTTCCTGGTTTTGCTTTGTTTTTTGTTTTCTACTGATTCTGAAAATTATGAAGTAGGGTTTTTAGGTATTTTGAAATTCTTTTTTTTTTTTTTTTTGAGACGGAGTCTCACTCTGTCCACCAGGCTGGAGTACAGTGGCGCGATCTCAGCTCACTGCAAGTTCCGCCT
>NW_012117229.1:0-1457 GCF_000951035.1 Colobus angolensis palliatus
CATGATCTTGACTCACTGCAACCTTCGCCTCTCAGGTTCAAGCGATTCTCCTGCCTCAGCCTCCTGAGTAGCTGGGATCACAGGTGCCCGCCACCATGCCTGGCTAATTTTTTTTTTGTATTTTTAGTAGAGACGGGGTTTCACCAAGTTGGCCAAGTTAGTCTCAAACTCCTAACCTCAGGTGATCTGCCTGCCTCGGCTTCCCAAAGTGCTGGGATTACACGCGTGCGCTACCGTGCCTGGCCGTTAAAAAATAATTTAATTGTACATTTAAAATAACTAAAAGAGTTGAATTGGATTATTTGTAACACAGAAGATAAATGCTTCAGGTGATGGATTTCTCTTTTACCCTGATATGAATATTATGCATTGCGTGCCCCTTTCAAGTATCTCATGTACCTCACAAGTATATAAATTTGTTATGCACCTGCAAAAATTAAAAATAAACTTGAGGCCGGGTGCGGTAGCTCACGCCTGTAATCCTAGCACTTTGGGAGGCCAAGACAGGCAGATCACGAGGTCAGGAGATCGAGACCATCCTGGCTAACACGGTGAAACCCCGTCTCTACTAAAAAAAAAAAAACACAAAAAACTAGCCGGGCGAGGTGGCGGGCGCCTGTAGTCCCAGCTACTCGGGAGGCTGAGGCAGGAGAATGGCGTGAACCCGGGAGGCGGAGCTTGCAGTGAGCCGAGATCGGACCACTGCACTCCAGCCTGGGCCACAGAGCAAGACTCCGTCTCAAAAAAAAAAAAAAAAAGTATTTATAATCTCCTATTAATGTAGAAGCTCCTTGAGAGCTGGAACAATCTTCATCCGCCATTCATCTTTGTAACCTTCACAGGACTTAGCCATTGGCACTAATTAAAAATGCACACACACACACCCCTACATACAAACATATAAATATTTACAGTTGAAATGAAAAAATGTGTACTGTACCATCATGGTTCACTGTAGCTTCGACCTCCTGGGCTCAAACAATCCTTCTGCCTCAGCCTCCTGAGAAGTTGGGACCACAGGTGCATGCCACCACACCCAGCTAATCTTGTAATTTTTGCTAGAGATGAGGTCTCACTATATTGCTCAGGCTGATCTTGAGCTCCTGGCCTCAAGTGATCCTCCTGCTTTGGCCTCCCAAAGTGCTTGGATTAAAAGTGTGAGACATTGCACCTGGCTAAAAAAGTTGTATGGGACTTTAAATAAATCACTGTAATGTTAATGAAATACAAAGGAGCTCAAACAGAGAAGAGAACACTTAGGAGGGAATTATACTATTCCAGGCAAGTGCTGGAGGAGCCGAGGATTAGAAAAGTAGCCACAGATCAGAAACCAGGATTCAAAGCAGATACTCCAGCTCCAGGGCCACCTCATTATACTGCCTTAGCTTCGCCAACATGCCTAGAAAATTACACTTCATAAGGGGGAAAAGTCATCATGCTTAGTTTTCAGATTTTCC
>NW_012117229.1:5397-6085 GCF_000951035.1 Colobus angolensis palliatus
CATGCATCTCCACCCCCGGCTAGTTTTTTGTACTTTTTGTAGAGATGGGATTTTGCCATGTTGCCCAGGCTGGTCTCAAACTCCTGAGCTCAAGTCATCCGCCCACCTTAGCCTCCCAAAGTGCTAGGATTACTGGTGTGAGTCACCATGCCCGTCCTTGAGACCACTTCTCATGTTAATTTCTTGGCTCCAGAATACCTTGACCATGCAGGTTGCATAAATTCAACCCCAAACACACTTGACAGTAGGCCTTTGATAATAATTTCTTAGAAGACTTGGGAAACAGCCAGGCACAGTGGCTCACGCCTATAATCCCAGCACTTTGGGAGGCTGAGGCGGGCGGATCACTTGAGGTCAGGAGTTTGGGACCACCCTGGTCAACATAGCCAAACCTCGTCTCTACTAAAGATACAAAAAAATTACCCAGGCGTGGTGGCGAATGCCTGTAATCCCAGCTACTATTTGAGTCATTGTGGTTACATCTAGCCATAAGATCTTCCCTTTCATCTACATTTAAACTGAATCCCATGTAGCATGCAGCAGCAATGAGGTTATGGAGAATGATGGGAAAAGGAAGAGTGAATGGAAAGAAAAGATCATGTGTCTTCTCCTTTCTTTGCCTGCCTGCCTGCCTGCCTTTCTTCCTTCTTTCCTTCCTTCCCTCTTTCTTTCTTTCCTCCCTTCCTCC
>NW_012117230.1:0-400 GCF_000951035.1 Colobus angolensis palliatus
AGTAGCTGGGACTACAGGCGCCTGCCACCTCGCCCGGCTAGTTTTTTGTATTTTTTAGTAGAGACGGGGTTTCACCGTATTAGCCAGATCCGCCCGTCTCAGCCTCCCAAAGTGCTGGGATTACAGGCTTGAGCCACTGCGCCCGGCTGAATTGTAAACTTTAAATGAGTGAATTTTATGGCATGTAAATATCCCAATAATGATTTTTTAATCACATAAACAAACTGATAGACATAAACACATTTAAGTGACTACCTATGGGCATAAGGAATGTAAGTGGGGAATGGAACCAAAACAATAAAATCAAATAAGAGATGGACCATTATGTCCCCAATGATAAGGCATTATTTAAGAAATTTGAGGGCCGGGCGCGGTGGCTCAAGCCTGTAATCCCAGCACT
>NW_012117230.1:5590-7124 GCF_000951035.1 Colobus angolensis palliatus
AGAATGGCGTAAACCCGGGGGGCGGAGCTTGCAGTGAGCTGAGATCCGGCCACTGCACTCCAGCCTGGGCGACAGAGCGAGACTCCGTCTCAAAAAAAGAGATCAGAGGTTAAAAAATTATAGACTCCCGTAATAGAGATAACAATGTAGCAGATGTCACTAGCATATTGAAATCTGATAGCCGTATTCATTACATTCAATTGTTGATGGAGTGGAATTGCTGAGTCACAGGGTAGGATATACTTTGATTTTAGGGATATATTTTGGTTATAGGAGATACTGCCAAATGAATTTCCAAATGAGCTGTACCAATTTAATCTCTTATCAGGAATGTAGGAGAATCCTGTTTCCTTGCCTAGCTCTGACATCATTTTAACCACATGTGAAATCCTCAATTACTTAACGAAATAATGTAATACCTTCATTTCCAACCCACACATCATCCAAAATCTCCTGTACTTTTATGCAGCTCTAGGATCTGAGTAAGCAAGTTTAGTTTCTGGACTTTCGTTAAGTAAAAGTAGGAAATAAGAGGAGAGAAAATTATTCATTTCATGAATTTGCATCAGAAAGAATGTAGAAAAAAGAAGAGGGGAAGAGAAATTATGAGCAGCATAGATTGGATCTGGGAGAGTTTTTTTAAGAGAATGGAGAGTAAGGCACAGGAGAAAAAGGTTTAGGATGTGATGTGAGAGATATAGGGAGAAAAGTGAAGAAAATGAAGGTGTTATTGTAAATTATGAATATTCAGCCTTTTATTAAATTAAGAAAATGAATTAAGGCAAATAAGATTGGAATTACAGTTGACCCTTGAAGACCGATTTGAATTGCATGGGTCCACTGATAACGTGGATCTTCTTCTACTTCTGCTACCCTGGAGACAGCAAGACCAACCCCGCCTTTCTTCCTCCTCATCAGACTACTCAGCGTGAAGACGATGAAAATGAAGACCTATGATGATCCACTTCCACTTAATGATTAGTAAATATATTTTTTCTTCCTTATGATTTTCTTAATGACATTTTCTTTTCTCTAGCTTTACATGTTACGTCAAGTGTTTATATTACTGGTAAGTCTTCCAGTCAACAATAGGTTATTAGTAGTTAAGTTTGGGAGGAGTCAACAATTATATGCATTTTTTTTTTTTTTTTTTGCATGAGGGCAATATCCCCTAAACCCAAATTATTAAGGGATTAACTGTACTTTCAACTAGTTTTGACTACTGAAATATTCTTTTATAAATGGAGCCCACACATAAACTGGATCATGTAGACCCTTGCTTTACATACAGATTACATTAAAAAATGGTTATAGGGCCAGGCGCGGTGGCTCACGCTTGTAATCCCAGCACTTTGGGAGGCCGAGGCGCGCGTATCACAAGGTCAGGAGATCGAGACCACGGTGAAACCCCGTCTCTACTAAAAATACAAAAAAAATTAGCCGGGTGCGGTAGTGAGCGCCTGTAGTCCCAACTACTCAGGAGGCCGAGGCAGGAGAATGGCGTGAACCCGGGAGGCGGAGCTTGCAGTAAGCC
>NW_012117231.1:0-878 GCF_000951035.1 Colobus angolensis palliatus
AGAATTAGCCTTGTACACTCTTACCCTGGGAAGCCCATCATCCTATAATTTTTTTTTTTTTTTGAGACGGAGTCTCGCTCTATTGCCCAGGCCTGAGTGCAGTGGTGTGATCTCGGCTCACTGCAACCTCCACCTCCCGGGTCCAAGCAATTCTCCTGCCTCAGCCTACCGAGTAGCTGGAATTACAGGCGTGCGTCACCATGCCAGGCTAATTTTTGTATTTTTAGTAGAGACAGGGTTTCACCATGTTGGTCAGGCTGGTCTCGAACTCCTGGTCTCATGATCCGCCCACCTTGGCCTCTGAGATATTTTGCCAGAAGTGCTGGTGCCATCTCCATTCATTCACCTAATCTAACAAACGTCAGACGGAACACTTAAAATAACTTTTTTTTCTCTTTTAATGTTTTACAAAAGGAGCAGTTTGGTGAAAAACCAGGACACTTTTGCCAGAGGGCTACCTGAGGGTAGAATGTGTGGACACGAGATGGACTTTTTTCCCTTCTGTATGAAGCTAACTAGCTCATAATAAAACCAAACCATAACTCTGTGTTATGGTCCTAGAGATACTGAACTGTAATCAATTAGGTCCCCAAGGCACACCACTATTACCAGAACATTGACTGATGCCAGTAGGGCTTAGCAGCTCCAGTCATATTTTCTCCAGCCAATCTTCCACTCACAACAGCATGATCATGGTGCTCTACCCGCCTCCTTCCCAACTTTATATCATAGAAGCATGCAGCATCTCCTGCCTGTGGAAACAAATACATAACATGAACACATGATTAAAAAAAAAAAAAAAAGCAAGTTAAAGACAAAATATAAACTTTGGGGGCTCAAAGAACACTTGTAAGGTAACTAATTCATGTTTTCCATCT
>NW_012117231.1:5593-6119 GCF_000951035.1 Colobus angolensis palliatus
TTTTTTAAAAGCAAGGTTTGGAGGGGGAAAAAAATTCCTCCAAGGTGCCCATGTCCTTAGTTGCAGAGTCCATCAACACACACAATACACTTGTAACTAGCAATGGGGAAATTACCTCATGGTTCCTACATACTATAGTCTTGTTTGTGTCATAATAGATTGTAAAAAAAACAGCTAAAAATAGTACTCAAGGAAAATGAAAACAGCGTAATTTTCCTTTCTAGGGAACAGGTTATAAATTGCTTCATCCTCCGTCCTCCGGATTCACGTTTGAGCAAAGGGAACAGCAGATCCATCTGAAAGCTATGTGCATGCCCACCAGGGGTTATGCCAGTGGCTGATGCCAATAAGTAGAACCGGGAAGAGTTCTACTCCTGCAGGCATGCACACTGCTCATTTTATCTGCCACTAGCTTGCACATGAGGCCATACCTGGTCTTCTGAATCAAGCAGTTCACACATTTCTTTTTTTTTTTCTTTCTTTTCTTTTTTTTTTTTTTTTTGAGGCGGAGTCTCGCTCCGTCGCC
>NW_012117232.1:0-1623 GCF_000951035.1 Colobus angolensis palliatus
CCCATTTATATAAAGACTTTTATGATTATTTAAAACAACTTTGTTGAGGTAGAAATTACATGATAAACTACACATACGTGTACAATTGGAAGAGTTTTGACACAGGGATAACCAATGAAACCGTTACAAGAGAACGAACATACCCATCTGTATTAGTCCATCTGCACACTACTGATAAAGACATACCCGAGACTGGGTAGTTTATAAAGGAAGCAGGTTTAATGGACTCACAGTTCCACATGGCTGGGGAGGCCTCACAATCATGGCAGAAAAGCACAGAAACTCCTTACATGGTGGCTGGCAAAGAGAGAATGAGAACCCAGTGAAAGGGGGAACCCATTATAAAATCCTCAGATCTCGTGAGGCTTATTCACCACCTCGAGAACAGTATGGGGGAAACCGCCCCCAAGATTCCATTATCTCCCCCCGGGTCCCTCCCACAACACGTGGGAATTATGGGAGCTACTAATTCAAGATGAGATTTGGGTGGGGACACAGCCAGACCATATCAGCATCTCTCCCAGAAATTTCCTTCTTCCCCTATGTGACCCTCCATCCTGCCTGTCCCATCCCCAGGCAAACATATATCCATCACAAGAAATTTGTTCCCAGATTCTAGATTTGTATGTAAATGGAATCATAGAGTATGTACTTTTTGTCTGTCTGGCTTCTTCCCTTGGCAAAATTATTTTGGAATTTTTGTTGTTGTTGTTAGAGTTTCACTGTTGTTGCCCAGGCTGGAGTGCAATAGCTAATTTTGCATTTTTAGTAGAAATGGGGTTTCTCCATGTTGATCAGGCTGGTCTGGAACTTCTGACCTCAGGTGATCTGTCAGCCTCGGCCTCCCAATGGCCTGGGATTACAGGAGTGAGCCACCTTGCCCGGCCTGTTTTTTAAGTTTGAAAGTGTCTAACAGAGAAAAGCCTCAAGAGAGTGCTTTGTTCACAATTCTGTCCTGTTTGTGCTTTTTCTCAGTAGTTTAGACACACACATAGAAGAATTATATGTATTAACCGGGCATGGTGGTTCATGCCTGTAATCCCAGCTACTCGGAGGCTGAGGCACGAGAATTGCTTGAACTCACGAGGCAGAGGTTGCAGTGAGCCAGGATGGTACCACTGCACTCCAGCCTGGGCAACAGAGTGAGATTCTGTCTCAGAAAAAAAAAAAGAGAGCGAGAGAGAAGGATTGTATTTAAATTGAAATTCTCATAATAACCAGGTTGATGGCAAATGGGCTGTTAGTCAGGCTGGAGGGCTTCAAATAAGGATTTATCTTTGTTACCAGACAGTTGCTTGGAATTCATGTTTCTTCCTGGAGGGTTTTAGCAACTTCTGAGTGGGAATGGGAATGGGAGAGTTTGAAGGTTTTTCCTTCCAGTTCCCTGGACTCTGGAGACGGTACCTCACAGGGAGATGCTATGGGTCAAAGGGCAGTATTTTCTGTAAAGGGCCAGGTAGTAAATATTTTAGGCTTTGCAGGCCATGTGGTCTCTGTCACAAGTATTCAGCTCTACCATTGTTGCACAAAAAGCCAGAGATGATAGGTAAACAAATGAACATGGCTGTGTTCCAATAAAACTTTATTGATAAAAACAAGCAGTGGGCCAGATCTGGCCTGGCC
>NW_012117232.1:1673-2022 GCF_000951035.1 Colobus angolensis palliatus
GGGTGTGCAATATGATGTGTCAAGGAGCCTGGGAAACAGCCCAGTGGAGCTGTCCAGTTGGTAGCTGCGTTTAAGGGGTGAGGACACTATTTTTTAACCACTGTATCCTTAGCACCTAGCTCAGAGCACATAGAATGTACTCTGAAAATATTTGTTGGATGCATGGATGAATGGATGGATAGACAGATGAACAGGCGGATGGACAGATGGATGGATGGATAGATGGATGCATGGATGGATGGATGGATGGATGGATGCATGCATGCATGCATGGATGCGTGGATGGATGGATGGACAAATGGATAGATGGCTGGATAGTTGGACGGATGCACGGATTGACGGATGGATG
>NW_012117232.1:5307-8527 GCF_000951035.1 Colobus angolensis palliatus
AAAAAAAAAAATCGGGACAATTTGCTTCTTAGAGCCAGGCTTGCATTAAGGCCTAGGCTGTAGCCACATCAACAGGCATCATGAGAACAGACATTTCCTAAGGTGTGGCCAGCGGGTCCCATATCTGCCTTCTCTGTTTTATTCTAACTCCCAGTGGGCTTTGGCTATGTGGGGACAGGAAGGCCCTGGGACTGAAAACTAGATGCTTTTCATTATCAGGTGATCATCCCGCTGGGCAAAACACCTGCAAGATGCAGCGACCAACCCCGGATTCAGAACAACTTCAACAGGTGGCAATTTATGAGCTGGTCTCTACTAGGAATATGGAAGATGGTCATTAAAATAGTAGCACACGGTTATTTAGCACTTAACGGAAGAAAGCTCAACAATTTACAGGTGTTACCTTATTGAAGACTTGCCACTATTCTGCAAAGGAGGTGTTGTTATTTCTCCCTCGTTTAACGGATAATGAAGCAGATTTGCAGAGGTGAAGTAACTTGCCCACGTCACACACCTACTGAGCCGTGGAGTCTAAAGACAAAGCGTGTGTCTCTGCGACACTGCAAAAGATTCAGAATGTGTTCTGTGTGGCCGGGTGTGGTGGCTCACGCCTGTAATCCCAGCACTTTGGGAGGCTGAGGTGGGCAGATCACTTGAGGTAGGGAGTTCAAGACCAGCCTGGCCAACATGGCGAAACCCCTTCTCTATTAAAAATACAAAAATTAGCCAGCGTGTTGGTGGCGTGTACTTGTAATCCCAGCTACTTAGGAGACTGAGGCAGGAGAATTGCTTGAACCCGGGAGGCAGAGGTTGCAGTGAGCCAAGACTGTGCCACCGTACTCTAGCCTGGGCTACAGAATGAGACTCTGTCTTAAGAAAAACAAAAAAAGTATTGTGTCTTTCCTGTACTGAGACTGCAGTAGCTGTATCCTTCCAGAGCAAGACAGCAGGGTCCTGATAGCAAAGTTTACCCAGCGTTTATCATGAGCAGCCACACTTGGAAACAATGTGCATGAATGTTTTAGGGTGAAAGCCTGCACTGTTGGAACAAGTGACTCAGCAATAACACGGCTAAAATAAGGAAATTCATTCTGTTCCATGTCTCGGTCCACTGGGAGGCTCCAAGTCAGTGGCTTCTCTGTTCCAACAGGAACCTGGGCTGCTAGCAGCTCTACTGTTTTCCATACACACAGCCTTCAAGGGGACTCAGTCACCATCCTGACCAGCAAGAAGGCAGAAAGGAGGGGAAGACAAGGGCAAGGGAGGCAGAAATCGCACGGATCACAGTCCCTTTCATTCCACTGGCAAGAGTTAGACACAGCTAGACACAAATCGGGGTTGCCCAGTGTAATCGGCCTTGTGCCAAGGAAGGGAGAAGGGCAGGTTTTGCTGGTCATTTCCCACCCCAGGATCATTATTTTATTTAATCCTTACAGCAGTCCTAATTATTTGACAAATGAGTAGACTGACGCACAGAGCAGTGAATGGGAATATTTACCATAAGTCACAAAGTCAGTAGAGCCAGGATTTAGCTAAACACTGAAGGCAGAGCCCAGGTACTTACCTACATGCCATACAACTGCCCCCACGCTGGAACTCGCCACCAATGCCCATGACAGTGGGTTATCAGTAAAGCCACCTGCTATAACCCAGATTTGTGCTGCTGGAAGTTTTTGGTCAGCAGGCTTCCACTGGATCTTGTTCCACTCCAGTAATCTCCAAGTGTCTTGAAGTCACACTCCAAATTTTAACCTCTCTGTCATGGTTGACCTACTGTTAAAGTGTTTAGTGATTAATTTTTAAAGACCTTGTTGATTCATTAACAATCTACTATGCACTAACCGGCAAGGTTTATTGAGATATAAACAGCTTGTACCCCAACAGAATCTACTGCCATAAATAGGCTTTCCAGTAAGGGTCTATTTTCATCAGAAGACACCTTTTAACAGATTACGTGGCTTTGGGTTTAGACATAACATTTACAGGAGTTTTCCTAGGTGTACAGGCTCATACAAGTTGGCCACAGAGCACAAGTTCTAAAACTGGTCACAGACCCCTTAACACCAAGGGACCCCAAGGAGCTTTTGTTATGTGGACAATAGCTATAGATATTTACCATATTAGACATTTAAATTAAAAAAAAAAATACAAAAAACTAGCCGGGCGAGGTGGCGGGCGCCTGTAGTCCCAGCTACTCGGGAGGCTGAGGCAGGAGAATGGCGTGAACCCGGGAGGCACAGCCTGCAGTGAGCTGAGATCCGGCCACTGCCCTCCAGCCTGGGCGACAGAGCGAGACTCCGTCTCAAAAAAAAAAAAAAGAAAGAAAAAGAAACAATTATAAATATGTACTGCCTTTTTTTTTTTTTGAGATGTAGTCTCCTTCTGTTGCCCAGGCTGCAGTGCAATGGCACAATCTCAGCTCACTGCAACCTCCACCTCCTGGGTTCAAGTGACTTTCAGCCTCCTGAGTAACTGGGATTACAGGCGCGCACCACCAGGCCTGGCTAATTTTTGTACTTTTAGTAGAGATGGGTTTTCACCATGTTGGCCAGGCTGGTCTTGAACCCCTGACCTCAGGTGGTCCACTCGACAAAGTGCTGGGATACAGGCGTGAGCCACCATGCCTGGCCTACGTACTGCTTTTTTAAAGAATAGTAAACCTACTGCATGTTAAATAATTTTTTATTTTTTTTAAGTCCTATATTTTCCCAAAAGATTTATTGGAAACAGTGGCATTGTTTTACATTTTTTGCAAATCTTTTTAATGCCTGGTTTAAGAGAAGACAGCTGGAATCTCATATTTGCTTCTGTATTCAGTCTGTTACTACATCTCATGCCACTTAATCTCTGGAAAACTACACTGGACTTTCTTGAATAGAGAAAAAACTTAGTATTAAGAAGTGGGCTGGGTGCAGTGGCTCACGCCTGTAATCCTAGCACTTTGGGAGGCCGAGGTGGGCGAATCACCTGAGGTCAGGAGTTCAAGAACAACATGGTGAAACCCCATCTCTACTAAAAATACAAAAATTAGCCAGGCCTGGTGGTGTGCGCCTGTACTCCCAGCTACTTGGGAGGCTGAGGCAGGAGAATAGCTTGAACCCAGGAGGCAGAGGTTGCAGTGAGCCAAGATTGTGCCACTACACTCCAGCCTGGAAAAATTAAAAAACAAGAGAAGAAGAAGGAGAAGGAGAAGGAAAAGAAGAGAAAGAAGGAGGAGGAA
>NW_012117232.1:8821-15125 GCF_000951035.1 Colobus angolensis palliatus
TGGCTCATGGCAGCCTCTACCTCCTGGGTTCAAGTGATCCTCCCACCTCAGCCTCCTGTAGCTGGGACTATAGGTGCACACAACCACACCCAGCTTTTCTTTTTTTTTCTAATTTTCGTAGACACGAGGTTTCACCATGATGTCTAAGGCTGGTTTCAAACTCCTGGGCCCAAGCAATCTGCCCACCTTGGCCTCCCAAAATGCTGAGCTTACAGGTGTCAGCCACCACGCCCAGCCCTGTCTCTCCTGCAGCTACTGTGGATGGAAAGCAAGACATGTTTGTGAGAACCGGGACTCTTGGGAGATAGAAACAAACAAAACCAGAGAGAGAGAGAAAAGAAACAGTGTGGTTTTCCCTCTTCCAAGCCACACTAAAGAGAAAGAATAAGCCTTGAAATCCTGTGTCAACTAAACGCCAGGTAGGCAGCTCATGGGTAACTTAGGGGATTGCGTCGTTTTGGGAGAGCTAGGGAGGAAGCTGATTGCTCAGAGAGGCTGAGAGACTTGCCTAAGGGCTCACAGGTTACTAAGTCAACAAATATATCTTGTCTTAACAGGGACTGCTTCTCCCAGGCTTGCATGTTGCCTAGGAAAGCTTATCTATTTCAGCTTTGAGGGTTTGCTCTGTTCAGTTCTTGCAACAAATAACAACATTTGGGTTGTTAGGGATGTGGGTAGGTGAAAGTGTGTTATTAAAAGTCTGTAGAAAATCCAGGAAGAAATCACATCTTGAGCCCACTAGGAGAATATGCGACCCGGGAATACAGGTTCCAAACAGAGCCCCGTGCATCATTTGACACACCCCGCATTTTAGCTATTTTTGTTGCTTTTGAATTTGCCAAACCTTACAAGTCATCAGAGTTCCCATTAAAAAAAAAAAAACAAAAAAACCCAGACTTTGAGATTTCTCTTGAAAAAGGAATGCTGGCAACATAAGACCCACATTCTTACATGGTGACAGTAGGCTGGAACTAAAATCTGGGAGATAGACTTGCAATAACCGTATTTGCTCGGTGTGTTTGCTCTGTATGAATTCACAGTTTGTATATTTGCTTTGCTCTTTTTTTTTTTTTTTTTTTTTGAGATGGAGTCTCACTCTGTCACCCAGGCTAGAATGCAATAGTGTGATCTTGGCTCACTGCAACCTCCACCTCCTGGGTCAAGCGATTCTCCTGCTGCAGCCTCTCGAGTAGCTGGGACTACAGGTGCACCCCACCACGCCCAGCTAATTTTTGTATTTTTAGTAGAGATTGGGTTTCACCATGTTGGCCAGGATTGTCTCGATCTCTTGACCTCGTGATCTGCCCATCTCAGCCTCCCAAAGTGCTAGAATTACAGGCATAAGCCACCGTACCTGGCCATCTGCTGTCATTTTTAAAGGTATACTTTACATACAATAAAATGCATGAGTCAGCCGGGTACGGTGGCTTATGCTTGTAATCCCAGCACTTTGGGAGGGTGAGGCAGGAGAATCACTTGAACCCAGAAGACACAGGTTGCAGTGAGCTGAGATGGCGCCATTGCACTCCATCCTGGGTGATAGAGTGAGACTTCATTAAAAAAAAAAAAAAAAAAAAAAAAAGCATTTCAGTGTTAATCCTTCAATTCACCGGGTTTTACCAATTGTATTTACCCTATAATTACCACCCAATTCAAGATAACAGACATTTCCATCATCTCTGAGAGCACACTCCCATTCTCTTCCAGTTGTTCACTGGGTCCTGCTCTTTGACTTCTGTCATCACAAACGCATCTTTCCTGTTCTTGAATCTCACATAAATGGAATCATAAGGTCTGTACTCTTTTCACGTCAGCGCCTTTTTTTTTTCTTTTTTTTTTTTTTTGAGATGGAGTTTTGCTGTGTCTCACCCAGGCAGGAGTGCAGTGGCATAATCCTGGCTCATGGCAGCCTCTACCTCCTGGGTTCAAGCAATTCTCCTGTCTCAGCCTCACGAGTAACTGGGACTACAGGTGCACACTACCACACCAGGCTAATTTAATTTTATATTTTTAGTAGAGATGGTTTTTTACATTGGCCAGGCTGGTCTCGAAATTCTGACCTCAGGTGATCCACCCACCTTGGTCTACCAAAGTGCTGGGATCACAGGTGTGACCACTGTGCCCAGCCCAGGTCAGCTCCTTTTGCTCAGCGTAATGTTTCTTCGAGTCTTCGATTCATCCGTGGTGTTGCGTGGGTTGGGTAGTTCATTCCTTTCGATGAAACTTTTCCACAGTGTTAGAGGCACCGCAGTTTGTTTCTCCACTCAGCTGTCGATGGAATTGGCATTGTTTCCACTTAGAAACTGTTTTGAATAAGGCCACCATGAACACTTCTGTACACACCTTTTTGGGAATTATGTCTCCATTTCTCTTGATCAATATCTAAGAGTGAGATTGCTGGGTCATGGGGGAGGTGTATGGTAACTTTATTTTATTTTATTTTATTTTGTTTTATGTTATGTTATTTTATTTGATAGATGGAGTTTTGCCTTGTCACCCAGGTTGGAGTGCAATGGCACGGTCTTGGCTCGCTGCAACCTCCGTCCGCCTCCCAGGTTCAAATGATTCTCCTGACTAAGCCTCCCGAGTAGCTGGGATTACAGGTGCCCGCCACAACACCCAGCTAATTTTTGTATTTTTAGTAGAGACGGGGTTTCACCATGTTGGCCAGTCTGGTCTCAAACTCCTGACCTTGTGATCCATCCATGTTGGCCTCCCAAAGTGCTGGGATTACATGAGTGATGTAATCATGAGTGGCACATGAGTGGCATGAGTGGCATGAGCCACTGTCCCCAGTAATGTGTATGGTAACTTTATAAGAAATGTCCAAATATCCAAATAGTTCTCTAAAATGGTTATGTAGTTCTTTTTTTTTTTTTGAGTTGAGATCTCATTCTGTTGCCCGGAGTGTAGTGGCACTATCATGGCTCACTGCAGCCTTGAACTCCTGGGTTCAAATGATTCTCCCACCTCAGTCTCCTGAGTAGCTGGGACTACAGGTACACACTACCAGGTCCATCTAATTCTTCCTATTTTGTATAGAGATGGGGGTCTCACTATGTTGCCCAGACTAGTCTCTAACTCCTGGCCTCAAGAGATCCTCCTGCCTCAGCTTCCCAGAGCACTGAGATGATAGCATGAGCCCCTGCACTCCACCTCTCCTATTCTTTATAGCACTGAGGGTAAAAACTGAAAAACCTGACAATCAGAGAAACCATCAGAGGTGACAAGCCAAGGGTCGAGTGGGCCACATGTGGCCCTCATGGATGCATAATCATGAAACTTGGCAGAACTTCTCTAGAACAATCAGAAGTTCTGATCCCATTGGGCCTGTCTTCCCGCAGGTGGAGCTGGGTTGTGGCTGCCCACTTCAGCTGGAACACATGCTCTCGGGTCAGCCACAGCTCCACCTGCCCGGCTTCACTCACGGCCACACCTCTTCTGTAGACACGCTGCACATGGCTAAAGTTCCCCAGACATTCCCGAGAAGTCAGGACTGGACCCCAGGTTGGCGAAGCAGCGCACCCTCAGTGGTACCCCACTTTCCTTCCTGGTGCTGTGGCCTCTGCTGCAGATCGCAGATCTGTGGCCTTCTGTCTGGCCCTGTTCTCCAATCCCAGCTGTTCTTTCTGTAAATCTGTCCCCCAGGGCAGGTCCCTCCCCCAAAGGCCCCATTCCTACTGGTGTTGGTCAGTCACCCAGTGTTTGCTCCCCCAGGCCACCCTTTATCCGGCCAAGCCACTCTCCACTGCTCCTGTAGGACTCTAGAGCCAAGTGGTCTGGGCTGAGATCCTGCTGTGTCACTTACAAGCGGGGTGACCTTGGGCCAGTGACTCACCCCCTCTACCTCTGTTTCCTCATCAGTAAGACAGAGATAACAGGACCCGTCTTAGGGGGTTGTTAGAAAGCCCAAGTAAGTAAAGGCATGTCGTGCACTTAGAACAGAGCCTGGCACGCGTTCACCACTGCTATTATTTCTAGCTACTCAGTGCTAGGACAGGGGCCTCAGCTAAGGACCCCCAGAGCCTGGCAGGCCCAGTGAAGGAGTGAGAGGGGGTGGCCATGACTCCTCCCAGCTGTCCTGTGGCCATGGGGGCCTGGAGAGGCCAGATCTTCAGGTTGTTCTAGAAAAGTGAGCATTCTAGAATTATGTTTCAAGCCTCTTGGTTTGCAAATACTAGTACCTATTTTTAAAATGTTTTGGTATTTGGCCAGGCACAGTGGTTGACCCCTGTAATCCCAGCACTTTGGGAGGCCAAGGTGGGAGGATCACTTAAACCCAGGAGTTGGAGACCAGCTTAGGCAACATAGCAAGATTCTGTCTCTACCAAAAAAAAAAAAAATGAAAAAAATTAGCTGGGCATGGTAGTGCATACCTGTAGTCCCAGCTACTCAGGAGGCTGAGGTGGGAGGATCACTTGAGCCCAGGAGTTTGAGCCTGCAGCAAGCTGTGATCACACCACTGCACTCCAGCCTGGGTGACAGAGTGAGATCCTGTCTCAGAAAAAAAAAAAAAGAAAGTTTTGGATGCCTTGAGCATCCAGCAGAAAGCTTTGCTGTGCCCCGCTGGCTTTCCTGATGTCCTGGGCCTGATGCGGGCTCCTGGCCATGGCTCGGTCACTCCTGACAGTTTTTCAGCACCTCAGACACTCCTCCTTCTCTCTCTCTCTCTTTTTTTTTTTTTTTTTTGTTTGTTTGTTTGTTTTGAGACGGAGTTTCACTCTTATTGCCCAGGCTGGAGTGCAATGGCGCAATCTCAGCTCACCGCAACCTCTCCTCCCAAGTTCAAGTGATTCTCCTGCCTCAGCCTCCCGAGTAGCTGGGATCACAGGCATGTACCACCACACCTGGCTAATTTTGTATTTTTAGTAGAGACGGGGTTTCTCCATGCTTGTCAGGCTGGTCTTGAACTCCTGACCTCAGGCAGACACCTGTTCTTTGCCGTGCCTCCGTCTGGGGAGTGTATGGAAAGGGGCACAAGCAGTGGTTGCTGTTCCTGTTGCTGCCACTGCGGTGAGGGCTGTGACTGGACGTCCCTCCTGGCACTTTGCCTCTGTCCCCTCCATCCCCCGCCAGCATTTTTCCTCCCCCTCTCTTCCTCCAGCTCGTCCCAAGCCTGCCTGTCCCCAGCATGGAGGCGGGACAGTGGAAGAGTGGGTGAGTGAAGCAGGATGGTGCCTTGGGCTCCAGCATCTCCCCAACCCCCCCATGCCATGGGTCCCCCCAGGTGAGGGCCCTGGTGGAGGACAGTGTGGGCAAAGCGTGGGGAATGTCACCTTCCCCACCTGCTCAGAGTTCAAGGGTCCTGGGCTGGGCCTGGTCTCTCTTCTGCCCCTGGGGAGATCATTCACGCTTCCTTTAATCCCTGCCACAGCTGAGGCTGGAGTTTGGAGTTTGACCCGCTTGGAGGCTCTCTCAGCAGCAGGCATATAGGAGGAAGGTCACTGCTGTCTCTGGAAGCTCTTGGCTGCAAAGGGAGAGGATCCCGGGTGTCTCCCTCCTTACAGCCATCGCCACCTCCTAGTGCCTTAGAAGCCACTGACAGCCCCCAGGGCAGGTGAGCCCTGCATCTGAAATAAGGTAAGACACCCCCTACCCCCAAACAGGTAGCCACTCTCCAAACTGGGAAGTTGGTCTGGGGACAGGTGCTGGCAGGACTCCAGCTGTCACCTGTGGGGCAGGGGAAGCTCAGCCCTCTCTGCAGAAAAAGCTTGTCATGCACCAGGACGATGGAGTGTGTTTGTGGGGTGGGCATGGTGGTATGAAGCCAGAAGCCGGCAGCCAGCAGCACCGTATGTGGGTCCCAGCTCTTCCACTTAACCAAGGTCAGGGACATTGAGCCAAACATTGTGCCTCACCGAGTGGCAGGTTCCTTATCTGTCAAATGGGAATATGAACCTCAGGCTGACCCACCCCACAGAAGTGTTACCCAGAGATAATGAAGATAAATATATCCACATAAGCAATAAAAAACTAGAGGAATGTATTACTACAACTGCAGCTGCTATTAACTACAAGGCAAATACAAGTCTTCACTGGTACAGTGAAGACACGTGCAGAGAGCTTTACATTTAGATCTCATCTAACTGACACAGAAACCCTGTAAGGTAGGTACAGCCACCCCTAATTCACACACAGTGTCTAAGGGTCATTAAATAACTTGCTCAAGGTAATATAGATAGTGGGTGGTCAAGCTGAGACATGATTCCCTCCCTCCCTCCCTTCCTTCCTTCTTTCCTTCCTTTCTTCCTTCCTTCTTTTCTTTCTTTCTTTCTTTCTTTTTCTTCTTTTCTTTCTTTCTTTC
>NW_012117232.1:15222-16725 GCF_000951035.1 Colobus angolensis palliatus
TTTCTTTCTTTCTTTCTTTCTTTCTTTCTTTCTTTCCTTCTTTCTTTTCTTTCTTCCTTTCTTTCCCTTTCTTTCTGCTTCCTTCCCTCCCTCCCTCCCAACTCTCTCTCTTCTTCTTCTTTCTTTCTTTTCTTCCTTCGTTTCTTCTTTCTTTTCTTTCTTTCTTTATTCCCTTCTTTCCCTTTCTCCTTCCTTCCTTCCCTCCCTCCCACCTCTCTGTCTCTCTCTTTCTTTCTTCTCTTTCTTCTTTTCTTTCCCTTTCTTTCTCCTTCCTTCTTTCCTTCCTTCCCTCCTCTCTCTCTCTTTCTCTCTTTTCTCTCTCTCTCTTTTCTTTTCTGTCTTCTCTTTCACAGGTCTTGCTGTGTTGCCCAGGCTGAAATGTAGTACTGCAACCATAGCTCACTGCATTCTTGCACTCCTGGGCTCCAGCGATCTTTCTGCCATAGCCTCCCAAGCAGCTGGGACTACAGGCGCAACACCATGCCCTGCTAACTTTTTAATTTTTATTTTTTGTACAAATGGGGTCTACCTGTGTTGCCTTGGTTGGTCTCAAACTCCTGAACTCAAGCTATTCTCCCGCCTCAGCCTCGCAAAGTGCTGGGATTACAGGCATCAAAACATCTCCACCAAACAAACCACTGCCCCACCAATCAGTGATTTTCAAATGGTTTCAAATGCTGAATCATTCTGGGCAATGGTTGACAGAAGCGTCCTAGCCCATCGGGCACCCTGCAGGTAGGACTTGGGAAAATACCGTCCCTTTTTTGGGAGGTCACAGCGTGCAAAGGGTCTATAACAAAGGCTCTAAATGTCCCACATTTGTTTGTTGTACCAACATTTATTGCATGCCTGTTTGGGGGACACAATGAGAGTGACAGAGACGTGGACCCTTCTTTATGGGGCTTGCTGTGTAGTGCAGACAAGGGGTAATGAGAGGATCACACACATTGGATGTTAGACTTGATTAGACTGTGATGAGAAGTTGTGTTTGCCATGAAAGCCAAAAGCTTGGGGACCCAATTTATATTGAGGCCAAGAGGGGGCTCCTTTGGGGATACACAGCAAGCTGACATCTAAAGGATGGGTAGGAGCTTGTCCAGCAAAGAGTGCAGGGAAGAGCATCCCAGGCAGAGGGAACAGAATGGCAAAGACCCTGAGGCCAGAAGTCGTGTTCTAGGAATAAAATGAATGCTAGAATGCGATGGGGTTGGAAGCACAACAAAGCACCTCAGAAGCATGGAGATGTTTTGAGCAGGACAATGATCTGATCTGACTCATTTAAATATAAGATTTCTCTGACTTCTGTGTGAGGGGCGGATTAAAAGGAAGCAAGGCCAGGTGCAGTGGCTCATGCCTGTAATCCCAGTGCTTTGGGAGGCCAATTTAGGAGGATTGCTTTTTTTTTTTTGAGATTGAGTCTCGCTCTGTTGCCCAGGCTGGAGTGCAGTGGTGCAATCTCGGCTCACTTCAAGCTCCGCTTTCCGGGTTCACGCCATTCTCCTG
>NW_012117232.1:17220-30662 GCF_000951035.1 Colobus angolensis palliatus
AAAAAAAAAAAAAAAAAATTAGCTAGGCATGGTGGCATGCACCTGTGGTCCCAACTACTTGAGGGCCTAAGGTGGGAGGATCCCTTAAGCATAGATGTTCGAGAGTTTGAGGCCACAGTGAGCTGTGATGGCACCATTGCACTGCAGCCTGGACAAGGGAACAAGACCCTGTCTCTAAAAGTTAAGTAAATTAAAACAAAATAAAATAATAAAATAAAAAGGAAGCAAGAATGGATATTGGGGAGGAAGACTGGAGGGTCTTTTTCTAACCTAGACAGAAGTGATGGTGGCTCAGACAAGGGTGATAGCACTAAATATGAGGGAAAATGTATGGATTTGTTATGTTCTGGAAGCAGGAGAGAATGGCATTGGGAGTGAATAGATTCTGGGAGGTGAGAAAGAGATGCTATGAATTCTTCGATGAGACATTTGCATACCAGGCACTCTTGGTGCTTAGATGTAGTGCCTGGCACATAGAGGCACTCACAGAGCACTTGATAAGTGAACAAATGAATTAATGCCTTATGGATGACTCAGGTTTCTGGCAGGAGTGGCAGAGTGGATGCAGCTGCCGTTTAGTGAGATGGGGATGACTGGGAGAAGCACGTGCTTGGGCTGGAGAGCTTCGTCTCTAACTCACGCGTGTGAACTTTCAGATGTCTATTAAGTATCCATGAGAAGCCGGGCACAGTGGCTCACAACTATAATCCTAGCACTTTGGGAGGCCGAGGCAGGTGGATCACCTGAGGTCAGCAGTTCGAGACCAGCCTGGGCAACATGGTGAAACCCCATCTCTACAAAAAACACAAAAATTAGCTGGGTGTGGCGACACACACCTGTAATCCCAGCTACTCAGGAGGCTGAGGCAGGAGAATCACTTGAACCCAGGAGGCGGAGGTTCCAGTGAGCAGAGATCACGCCACTACACTACAGCCTGGATGACAGAGAAAGACTGCCTTGGAAAAAAAAAAAGTCTCCATGAAAGACACTGCGTTGGCATTTTGATGGACAGGTCTGGGCTCAGAAGGTGCTCTGTGATGTCTATTCTCTCTAGAATAATGAGACAAGGTCATCCCTGAAAGGCAGGTGGAGGAGAACACTCTGCCGGGTCCCCTGCACTCACTGGGCGTATGCCCTGTTACCCTGCTGTGGACCATTCAGGGAATGCTGCTCTGCCCTGCTGTGCCTAGAATTTCTTTCCAGATACCTGAAGCTGTGGCTCTTCCTAACGGACTAGGGGTGATCCTGGCCTCTGCTTCAGCCTCAAATCCTGGGATGTCTTTTTAAAATTTTTTATTTGATTATTGTTGCTATTATTATACTGTTATTATTTGAGACAGGGTCTGGAGTGCAATGGTGCAATCATAGCTTACTACAGCCTCAACTTCTTGGGTGTAAGCAATCCTCCTGCCTCAGCCTCCCAAATAGCCAGGCCCACAGACACACAGTACCATGCCAAGTTAATTTTTAAAAATTTTTTGTAGAGGAAAAAAAAGGGTCTCATTACATTGCTCAGGCTGGTCTCGAACTCTGAGCTCAAGCAATCTTCCCCCACAAAATGCTGGGATTATAGGCATAAGCCATTGAGCCCAGCCAGGATCTGTCTGTTTGGCCTTTCTCTAGAGACCTCTCTGTTTCTATGAACCCCATGGCATCAACTGGTGGAGGAGGCCAGGGGTGATCATTTAGCTCCTTCTTCCCGCAGTTCTAGTCCAGCCTCTCTCTGCCTTCCAGGAATGACTCCCTCTTGTAGGGCAGCCTTCACCAGCCTCCCTAGATCCAGGCCAGGCCAGGGCACAGCTTGTTGCAGTGCTGCGGGCAGTCAGTGCCACTGCAGCCCAGGAGTGGTAGGAAAGGGTGCGAGTGGCTTCCAGTCTGGGAGGTGCAACCCGTGGCAGTCCTTATCACATCTGGAATTTTCCCCACCAAGGACCACGTGTCTCGGGGTAGTTAGGAGCTCTAGAGTTAAACCTGGGTTGGATCCCTGGTTCAGTCATTACTAGCAATGTGGCCTTAGACCTGGCCTCAGCTTTGTTTTCCTCACCTGTGCAATGGAGTTAATCAGAGTCCTGCCTGGAGGGAGGCTGTGACTTCAAAACGTGATTGATGCACATGAGTGGCCAAGGTTTGCCTGACCACAAAGTTTATGCTTTTTTTTTTTCTTTAGGACGGAGTCTTGCTCTGTCACTCGGGCTGGAGTGCAGTGGTGCAATTTCAGCTCACTGCAACCTCCACCTCCCAGGTTGAAGCGATTCTTCTGCCTCAGCCTCCCAAGTAGCTGGGATTACAGGTGCACACCACCATGCCTGGCTAATTTTTGTATTTTTAGTGGAGACAGGGTTTCACCATGTTGGCCAGGCTGGTCTCAAACTCTGGACCTCAAGCAATTCACCTGCCTCAGCCTCCCAAAGTGCTGGGATTACAGGCATGAGCCAATGCACCCGGCCTAGTTCCTGTTCTTTTTATTTTTATTTTTATTGTTTTTAGAGATAGGGTCTCACTCTGTCACACAGGCTGGAATGCAGTGGCACAATGATAGCTCAATGCAGTCTCAAACTCCTGGGCTTGGGCCCAGGGCAGTGGCTCACACCTGTAATCCCAGTACTTTGGGAGGCCAAGGCACGCAGATCACCTGAGGTCAGGAGTTCAAGACCAGCCTGGCCAACATGGTGAAACCCCCATGTGTACTAAAAATACAAAAAATAATAATAATAATAATAATAAATAAATTAGCTGGGTGTGGTTGCAGACGCCTGTAATCCCAGCTAGCCCGGAGGCTAAGGCAGACAAATCTCTTGGAAGCAGGAGAATCGTTTGAAGCCAGGAGGCAGAGGTTGCAGTGAGCCAAGATTGCACCACTGCACTACAGTCTGGGGGACAGAGTGAGACTCCATCTCAAGAAAACAAAACAAAACAAAACAAAAAACTCCTGGGCTCAAGCAATCCTCCTGCCTCGGCCTCCCAAGTCATGCTCTCTTTTAAAAAAAATGGTTTTATAAAATGGATGGGGAACAGAACAAGTACTCTGTATTTAATCACATTACACATATAATGAACATGCCTATTGCTTTTAACAAACCTGTGACGTATGTCTAATTATTAACCTCATTTCGTAGATGGGAAATTGAGCCTCAGAGAGGTGATTTGCCCATGATCATGGAGCTCATAGGAGGCAGAGTTGGGATCTGAGCCAGGGCAGTGCAGTTCTAAAGTATTTACACTTTACACTTTATCACGACATATCTATTTCCTGGAGAGTCTGTTGCTCATAATTAAAATTTGTAATTAGTGTAACTGTTATTTTTGTTCAGGGCAGGGAACTTCCCTTGCTTCTCTCTCTCTCTCTTTCTTTCTCTCCCCCACTCTCTCTGTTTCTCCCCCCATTCCTGCCACCCCCTCTGATGTGTTTGATATTCATCTGGAAATATGCCTGCACTCTGGCAAAATAGTACTATTTTGTGTCTTTGAGTGCTTCTAATATACGCAGATGGCTTCATACTATAAATCGTGTTCTGTTTATTTCCCTCCTTTTCTTTCATTATGAAATGTTTCAGACACACAGAAGTTATAAAGAATCATGCACATCCAGAAGCCAGCCTAAGGCATGAAATGTGGTGAATACAATCATAGCTCACCTTCCCACACCTGTGGCCTGAGAACCTGTTTTCTGATCTTTTCCTTGCACTGGGATGTGGAAATTTTTCACATCTCTTGGGGCGTGGAAAATTCTCACATCTCCTGGGGTATGGAAAATTTTCACATCTACCATAGCAAATTATGTCAGTGGCTGAAAGGAAGGGATGAGAGAAGTCCCTGCTCCACTGAGCTTCCTTTTGTGCTTTGGCCAACAGGCGACCTCAAGGGTAGGCTGTTCTCCTTGCCAACAAAGCCTTTGTTATAACACACGCTGGTGGATCCTCCCCGCGGGCACAGGGAGGGTTCTTCACAAGAGGTTAAGAAGGAGCCACCCCCAACCAGACCCTCCTGAGGCAGCCTGGGAGCCAAGCATCACCGTGCAAGGAACAAAGGGTGCCCAGGGTCGTTTCACCGAGTGGACCCAGGTACACACAGGGTGCAGGGGACTGAGATGAAAACCCAGAGGACAGGGCCAAGTCTACGCTTCTCATTGCTTTGTCCTTCATACCGAACAGAGAGCTTAGCACACAGCTGGTGCTTAATAAACGTTTGTTTCACTGAGTCCCCAGGGCCTAGCACAGAGCATGGCACACAGCTGGTACCTAATAAATGTTTGTTCTACTGAGTCCCCAGGGTGTAGTACAGAGCATGGGACACAGCCAGTGCCTAATAAATGTTTGTTCTACTGAGTCCCCAGGGGCTAGCACAGAGCATGGCACACAGCCGGTGCCTAATAAATGTTCTACTGAGTCCCCAGGGTCTAGCACAGAGCCTGGTACACAGTTGGTGCCTCATAATGTTTGTTGCACTCAGTCCCCAGGGCCTAGCATGGAGCTTAGCACCCAGATGGTGCCTAATGTTTGTTTCACTGAGTCCCCAGGGCCTCCTACAGAGCCTGGTACATAGTTGATGCCTAATAACATTTGTTTCACTGAGTCACAAGACCTAACACATAGCTTGGCACATGGCTGGTGACTAATAAATGTTCCACTGAGTTGCAGGGCCTGGCATGGAGCCTGGCACACAGCTGGTGACTAATAAATGTTCTGCTGAGTCCTCGGGGCCTGGCATGGAGCCTGGTACACAGCTGGTACTTAATAAATGCTTGCGGGCAAGAAATAGAGCCAGAAGGGGGGAAAGAGAGAAGGAAGGAGAGAAAGATGGGAGGAAAGAAAGACAGACTAGCCAGGAATGGCCACCTGTAAACCTGGGTTGGGATCCCACCCGTGGCACTGACTGTGGCCTAGAAGCAAGTGGCACAGCCGTGCCTGAGTTGGACTCACATTCCTCTCTCGTGCCTCCGATTCCCACCTGTGAAATGGAGGTGAAATCACGTTTTCCTCAAAGGGCTGTGCTCCGTGCCTGCCACTCAAATAGAAATCCTGCTCACCAAGTGTTAGGGCCGGTTCTCAGTACACCTACTGCAGGCTGCACAGTATCTTTGGTTGCTGTTCCTGTCTCCACCGTGAAGATGGAGCCACGTCCCTCGCCGCCCCTGGCTGGGCCCCACCTCCCGGAGACTCAGGAAGGGCTTGGAATCGGTGCCAGCTTCGCCGGCTGTGGGCCCCACGGCGGTGATGAATAACTTGTTTATCTGCTGGAGCTGCTCCCACCGCTCTCTCGGTGCCTGGCAGGCAGAGGTCTGGAAGGGGCGGGCAGGGACGGGGAGGGCTGGCTCACCAGGCAGCCGCCGCCCCTCCTCCCTCCTCCCTCTGCCCCACTCCCCAATTCAGCATCAACCTCCACCTAAACCTGCTTCCTGCGCTTTCCTGCTCCTCATCTTTCCCCAAATCCTGTTTTGGAAGAAGCAGGTTGAAGTGTTTGAAAACGCAGGCTCTGAAATCAGACTGGATTCGAGTCCCAGCTTTGTCGCTTGTCAGCCATGTGACTTTGGACACAACTTAAACTCTTGGAGCCATCACTCCCCCTGTAAAGTCTGTTTTTTTTTTTTTTTTTCCCCTGAGACAGAGTCTCACTCTGTTCCCCAGGCAGGAGTGCAGTGGCACAATCACAGCTCACTGCAACCTCCGCCTCCCAGGTTCAAGATCCTCCTGCCTTAGCCTCCCGAGTAGCTGGGATTACAGTTGCGCATCACCACATCCACCTAAAAAATTGCAATTTTACTAGAGATGGGATTTCGCCATGTTACCCAGGCGTGTTTCAAACTCCCGACCTCAGGTGATTCTCCTGCCTTGGCCTCCCAAAGTGCTGGAATTTCAGGCATGAGCCAGTGCGCCCAGCCTCCTCCCCTGTAAAGTCTGATGAGAACCTTACTTACCTAATAGGGCTTCACCCTTGAGATAACCCACAAGGGTCCCCTCACCCCGCCTCCCTCCTGAAGCTGCCAGAATGCTTTTCGTGCTTGGACCCTCCCTTAAGGGCCTCCACTCTTACCCTGAAAGGGAGTCTCCACCTCTAGGCCTTCCTCTCACTTTCTTGCACAGAGAAAGGTTAGGTTAGGTTAGTCTGTGTGTGTGTGTGTGTGTGTGTGTGTGTGTGTGGCAAGGTCTTGCTCTGCCTCCCAGGCTGAAGTGCAGTGGGACAATCATAACTCACTGTAGCCAAGCTCCTGGGCTCAAGTGATCCTCCTGCCTCAGCCTCCGAGCCACCACACCTGGTCTCCACATTATCTCTCTAATCTACTCCCTCTGCTATGGTCTGAATGTGCATGTTCCTCTGTCCCCAGATTCTTACATTGAAACCTAAATCCCCAATGCAATAGTATTAAGAGGCAGGGCCTTTGAGAGGGTTAGGGTTATGAGGACTCTGCCCCCACGGATTAGATTAGCACCTTTATAAAAGACGTTTGAGGCCAGGTGTGGTGGCTCATGCCTATAATCCCAACACTTTGAGAGGCCGAGTTAGGGGAATTGCTTGAGCCCAGGAATTTGAGACCAGCCTGAGCAACATAGTGAGACTTCATCTCTACAAAAAAAAAAAAAAAAAAAAAATTAGCCAGGCACGGTGGTGCATCTATAGTGGCAGCTAATTGGGAGGCTGAGGCAGGAGGATCTCTTGAGCCTAGGAGGTGGAGGTTGCAGTGAGCTGTGATCACGCCACTGTACTCCAGCCTGAGTAACAGAGTGCGACTCTTGACTCTTTAAAAAAAGAGAAAAAGTGATTGTGCCACTGCACTCCGGTCCGGACACCAAAGTGAGACCTTGTCTCAAAATATATAAATAAAATAAAAAAGGCTTAAGAGAGCCAACTTGACCCATCCATGTACCATGTGAGGATACAGTAAGAAAGTACCATCTATGAGGAACGGGCCCTCTCCAGACACTGAATCTGCTGACAGCTCGATCTTGGACTTTCTCCAGAACTATGAGCAATAAATTTATGTTGTTTACAAATTACACAGTCTAAGGTATTTGATTATAACGGCAGGAATGGACTAACCCCTGCCCATGTATGGTCTCAAGCCTGAGTCACTACCTCCAGAATAACCTCCCTGACTGCCTTCTTGCTTCTCATCGAGGCTGCCCCGTCTGATCATACCACTTTCTTATTAGAAATTCTTCACCGACATCCTTGAACCCAGAGCACATGTGTGCACTGGAGGTGTTGCTGCCCTTCAGAGATGTTTCAAAATTTATGAGAGCATGTTTGGTTGTCACAATAATTCAAGAGTGGGAATACTGGCATTCAGTGGATGGAGGCCAGAGATTCTAGACTTCTGGAAATGTACAGAACTTGTCCCCACAACAAAGATTATCAGAGGACCCGCCAGACATTCATGTGGGCAAAAATCCCGTTTATCACTAAGTCCACAACCTACCTTCAGATTACATAAAATGCAAAGTGTTGGAGTGTTTTCTTCCTTTAAAAATGTACCTTGGCTGGGCATGGTAATCCCAGCACTTTAGGAAGCCAAGGTGGGGAGGATTTCTTGGGGCTAGAATTCAAGGCCAGCCTGGGGAACATAGGGAAATCTTATCTCTTAAAAAATAAAATAGGCCGGGCACGGTAGCTCATGCCTGTAGTCCCAGCACTTTGGGAGGCTGAGGTGGGGGGATCACGAGGTCAGGAGATCGAGACCATCCTGGCTAACACAGTGAAACCCCATCTCTACTAAAAATACAAAGAAAAAAAAAAAAAAATTAGCCAAGAGTGGTGGTAGGCACCTGTAGTCCCATCTACTTGGGAGGCTGAGGCAGGAGAATGGCGTGAACCCAGGAGGTGGAGCTTGTAGTGAGCAGAGATCAGGCCACTGCACTCCAGCATGGGAGACACAGTGAGACTCCGTCTAAAAAAATAAAATAAAAATAATAAAATAAAATAAAATTAGCCAAGTGTAAATGGTGGAGTCAAGGTCTTGCTCTGTTGCCCAGTGTGCAATCTCAGCTCACTGCAACCTCCACCTCCCAGATTCAAGCGAGTCTCATGCCTCAGCCTCCTGAGTAGCTAGGACTACAGGTATGTGCCACCACACCCAGCTAATTTTTGTATTTTTAATAGAGACAAGGTCCCACCATTTTGCCCAGGTTGGCCTTGAACCCCTGGCCTCATGTGATCCACTCACCTCAGCCTCCCAAAGTGCTGATATTACAGGCATGAGCCACTGAGCCCAGCCAAGCTGTACAGCTTCTGAGCCTGAATTCTTAACATCTCTTCCCATGAACCTGCACTCTATGAAACATCACGTCGTGCTGTCCATGGGTGGCTTTGTCCCATCACTGGGTTATGCATCGCAAGAGGGCAGGGATCAAGTATTTTCATTCCTGAACACCCAAAGGCTGACAGAGAGTGGAAGTGCATCTTAACACAGGAATAAGTCAATACCCTAATCACTTGTGGTCAAAAATCACCCTTGGAAATTTTATTAGTTTCTGACTGCTGCTTTAACAAATTACCATGAACTTAGTGGCTAAAACAACATAAATTTATGATCTTACAGTTATAGAGGTCAGAAGTTCTAAATGGATCTTACTGGGCTAAAATCAAGGTGTCAGCAGGACTGAATTCCTTCTGGATGGTCTAAGGAAGAATCTGTTAATTTGCCTTTTCCAGTTCCTAGAAGCCACCTGCACTCTTTGGCTTGTAGCCCCATTACCCCATCTTCAAATCTACCAACGTTGAGTGAAATCCTTCTCCTGCTGTCATCTCTGTGGCTATCTCTTCTGATTCTGTCTTTTCTGTGATTACATGAGGCCCACCCAGTTAATCCAGGCATCTCCCTATTTTCAGGTTAGCTGCAGCTAGGCATCTCCCTATTTTAAGTGATTTGACTACTAACCTTAATTTTATCTGCAAACTTAATTGTCCTTTGATATGTAACAACATATTCACAGGTTCTGGGGATTAGAGGTAAGCATCTTTGGGGGCCATTTCTCTGTCTACCACAAGAATCCCTTAAATTGCCCATGGATTTGCAGGGTACTGAGAAAACAACTTAGATTCATGGTTCAAAGCATGGAGTCTGGAGCAAGATTATTGAGTTCAGATCTCAGCTTTTTGACCTTGGGCACTTACTTAACTTTTCTGTGTCTCTGTATCTCAACTTCACCACCTGTAAAATGGGGATGATAATAATAGTGCCCACTTTGCAGGTTAGTAAACACTTAGAATGATGCCCAGGACATAGTAGATGCAATGTGGTTGTTTATTAAATATATTAAACTTCATGGGTATATATAGCATTGGAACAAGATTGTGGTGTCTGGCTGAGCCTCAGACAAAATTATTGACTTGACTCTCAGCCAGCTGTGAGGTACCACAGACGTGGAGACTGACTCAGGAGTCTCATTTTTCTCTCACTCTGGGACATGTGCTTGCTAAGCGGAGGAGGATGCTGAAATCATCTGTATTATTTCAATTGTTTATGCTTCTTTCTATTTTGCCAAGTGAGTGACAAAATTGACTGCAGATTTGATGTGACTTCATTATGAATATGTGTTGAATGAATGAATGAGTGGATGGATGGATGGATGTGTCTTCCCTGAAGATCTGTCTCCACCACACATCCCTCCATGTGGGTTCTCTTTCATGGATGGCTTAGGGAGGTAGCTACAGAAAGGGTGATAAGAATGATGCTAGGATTCGGCATCTGACTGGCATTTACCCTTCCTCAGGATCCTGAGGTCTCGTTCAGGACCATGGAGAGCGGCACCAGCAGCCCTCAGCCTCCACAGTCAGATCTCCTGTATGTGTTTCCCCAGAAGGGCTTGGAGCCTGGGGACATCGCGGTGCTGGTTCTGTACTTCCTCTTTGTCCTGGCTGTTGGACTATGGGTAAGCCAGGCCACGGAGGGATGGGGGATGAAGAGAGAAGGAAATGTCTGTTTAGAGGTCTGGAGTTAACCTCATCCTTTTGAGCTAAGATACTGACTGTGAGAGGAAGAAACTAACACAAGGTTATAGAGTAATCAGAACTTAAAAATTTTAAACATGCATTGGGTGTGGACTGTTGTCAGACACTGTGTTAAGCATTTTCACTTACGTTTCTCATGTAATTTTCACAGTGCCCTGTGAGAAAGATGCTATTACAATATCCATTTTACAGATAAGGAAACAGAGGCCCAAATAATTTAAGACCCTCATCCTGTAAGTAAGTTAGGAGATCTGGGGTTAGAATCCCTGTCTCCCTTACTTTGAAGCTCATGGGCTTTTTTGTTTTTGTTTTTTGTTTTGTTTTTGTTTCTGTTTTTTTGTTTTTTGTTTTTTGAGATGGGATCTCCCTCTGTTGCCCAGGGTACTAGAATACAGTGGTGGCAATCATAGCTCACTGTGGCCTCGACTTCTTGGGCTCAAGTGATCTTCTTACCTCAGCTACCAGGTAGTTAATTTTTAATTTTTTTTTTTTTTTTTGTAGAAATGGAGTCTCCGTATATTGCCCAGGCTGGTCTCAAATTTCTGGGCTCAAGCAGTTCTTCCATCTCAGTTTCCCAAAGTGCTGGGATTACAAACAACCCAACTTTTTTTTTTTTTTACTCTAAAGAAAAACTTTAAAGGCAGTACAATCACACAGTTCAAAAATAAAAATCACTTATGAGAAGTGATGAAAAGTCTCAATATTAGCGTTCTCTCCACAGGTCACCAGTATTATTAGCTTGTTAGTACATTAGCATATTGTTCAAGTGTCTTTATGCAAATCCAAGCAAATTTTAATATGTATATTTCCCTCTTTCTTAAACAGAAGGTTTCTTATACTGTTTTTTAACTTGCTATTTTTCACTTCTCAGCATCTTTTAGATATCTTTTCACATTAGCACATAGACATTCCTTATCTTCTTAAAAGTTGCACAATATTTCCTTAGATGATTGTGCTGTAATTTATTTAACTAGTCTCGGGCTGAGGGTCATTTGGATTGTTTCCAATCTCTTACTATAATAAACTATACTATAATAAACAAACCCTGGCCGGGCACACTGGCTCATGCCTGTAATCCCAGCACTTTGGGAGACTGAGGCGGGCACATCACTTGAGGCCAGGAGTTTGAGACCAGCCTGGCCAACATGGTGAAACCCCATCTCTACGAAAAATACAAAAATTAACCGGGCGTAGTGATGGGTGCCTGTGGTCCCAGCTACTCAGGAGGCTGAGGCAGGAGAATCACTTGAACCTGGGAGGCGGAGGTTGTGGTGAGCCGAGATCACGCCATTGCACTCCAGCTTGGGCAACAAGAGTGAAAATCTGTCTCAAAAACAAACAAATAAGTAAATAAATAAATAAACTCTGCACACTATTTGGGAGTGTAGCTATAAGACAAATTCCCTGCAGCAGAATTGCCAGGTTAAAGAATATACACATTTGGTATTATACTAGTTTGTGTCAAATTGCACTCCTTAGGTGTACACATCAGAAATGATGCGGAAGTCTGTTTTGTCACATTCTCACCAACAGTGTATTGCCAAACTCATTTTTGTCAGGCTAGGAAAAATAATATCTCAAAGTATTGTTAATATGCATTTATCTTATAATGAATGAGGCTGGGCCCCATAACATATGTTTAAACACCATATATTTTCTTTATGTGAACTATGGCTTCATATCGTTTGCCTTATTTCTATTAGGTTCTTCTTCTTTTTCTTATCAATTTCCAGGAGCTTTTTTTGTGTTAAGGATATTAACAACTTTGAGATAAAAGGTCAGGCGCAGTGGCTCACACCTGTAATCCCAGCACTCTGGGAGGCCGAAGTGAGCAGATCGCTTGAACTTAGTTCAAGACCAGCTTGGCAACATAGTGAGATACCATCTCTACAAAAAACACAAAAATTAGTTGAGCATGGTGGCACATGCCTGTAGTCCCAGATACTTGGAAGGCTGAGCCAGGAGGACTGCTTGTGCCTAGGAGTTCAAAGTTACAGTGAGCCATGATCATGCCACTACACTCCAGCCTGGGTAACAGAGTGAGAGACAGTGGAAAGAAGGAAAGAAAGAAAAAGAAAGGAAGGAAGGAAGGAAGGAAGGAAGGAAGGAAGGAAGGAAGAGAGAGAGAAAGAGAGAGAAAGAAAAGAGAGAGAGAGAGAAAGAAAGAAGAAAGAAAAGAAAGAAAGAAAGAAAGGCAAGAGAAGGGAAGGGAAAAAGAAAGAAAAAAATGAAAGAAAGAAAGAAGAGAAAAGAAAAAGAGAAAGAGGAAGGAAGGAAGGGAGGAAGGAAGGAAAAGGGAAGGGAAAGGAGGGGAAGAAAAAAGAAAAAAGAAAGAAAGGCAGAAAGAAAGAGAAAGAATGAAAGGAAGGAAGGAAGGAAGGAAGGAAGAAAGAAAGAAAAGAAAAGGAAAGAAAAAAAGAAAGTGAATCACCAATGTGATGGTATTAACAGATGGGGTCTTTCTAGGGTGATTAAGTCATAAGAACTGAGCCCTCACGAATGGGATTAGAGACTTTATTAAAGAAGCTCAAGGGAACAGTTTTACCCCTTTTGGCCCTTCTGTTCCTCTGGCATGTGAAGACACAGAGGAGGTGCTATCTGTTAGGAACAGGCCCTCACCAGACACCAAACCTCTTGGTGCCTTGATCTTGGACTTCCCAGTCTCCAGAATTGTAAGAAACAAATTTCTGTTGTTTAAAAATTTTGGGTATTTTCTTATAGCAGTGTAAGACAGACTGAGACATGAGCCTCAGTTTCTTCCTTTATCAGATTGGCCTAATGACACCAACCTCATAGGGGTTGGTAAGGATTAAATGAGGTGATGCATATAAACTGCTTGGCACAGCATCTGGCACATAGTAAACACTCAATAAATGGTATCAGTTATAAAATATCATAGACAAGCCATGAGCCTAAGACTCAAATGTCTAGGGAGATCAAGTAGGGTATCATAAAATAAATGTTTGTAGCAACAAGTGGTAGGAGCTGTGTTGACCTCAAGAGTTTATGTCTCCTCTAAAGACACCAAAATTAAAATTTTCTCCAAAACTGTGGGAGAAACAAAATATATTTGATCTCCCAGAAATATATCCAAATCTGGCCCTTAGGACTCCCAGTTTGCAATCCCTGGCCTTGGCCATTTTGAGATGCCTCTGATTACTAATGTCTTCCCTCACCCACCTCTCTTCTTTTTTATAGTCCACAGTGAAGACCAAAAGAGACACAGTGAAAGGTTACTTCCTGGCTGGAGGAGACATGGTGTGGTGGCCAGTAAGTGGTCTTTGGTTCAATTAAAGTCACTTCTTAAAGAATCTTCAAGTGCTGGGATTCTGTCCAGCCTTTGATCTCTCAGGACTCTCTGGTCTCATGTTGTTTGGAAGTCATTCTCTAAACTAGAGAAGGCTTAGCTCCAGCTCAAATTTGTTTAAACAACAACAAAAAAATTCATCAGCTCACCTAAGGGAAAAATCTGGAGTTAGGTTTTAAAAATAAATATT
>NW_012117232.1:30977-40717 GCF_000951035.1 Colobus angolensis palliatus
TAAATATATATAATCACAAGCTTAAACAGAAAACCAGTATCGTTTGCTCTACACAGGAAAGCAGGGAATCATAAAAATAAAATTAAAAAATGTGCTTTTCTCCCCTGGACTCATTCATGCAGCTGCATTTAGTTTGGTGACTAGGCTAGATAGAAGTCCAAGATGGCTTCATCCGTATTTGGGGGACTTCGGCAGGGATCACTGGAATATTGGGACCTCACTTTCTCCCTATTCTCTTTCGTCGTTCAGTGGCCTAGCCCAGGGTTTTGTGGTTTTTCTTGCTGTTTTTTTTTTGTTTTAACCAGGTAGCTGAATTTCAAGAAGGCAAAAATGAAAGCTACTAGGCTGTTAAGGTCTTGGCCTGGAAGTCATACAGTGTCACTTCTACCACATTCTGTTGGTTAAAGTAAATTACAGGCCAGCCCAGTTTCTATATGGGCCAAGTGGAAAAGTCACAATTCAATGGTGTCGTTGGGAAAGGCAGAGTAAAGAGCTTCAAAAATTCTCTCCTCCATAAAACTAATGAGAACCGAAGCAAAAAAAAAAAGAGAAAAAAAGAAAATTGTTAAAATCAACTTTTTTAGAACTCTGGAGATTAACCACATGCTGCAATAATTCAGGAAGCATTTATTCAAGAAAAACAGCTCGATCTCAGAAAAAAAAAAAATCAGTGAGCTTTGGCCCTGTTTCCATCTCTCTCTCTTTAGCTGTGTAGTAGCCTTGGGAACCACCAGCCTAGAAGCAACTGAAGAGGTCAGAATGGGGTTAGAATTCTTTCAAACTCCATTCTCAAAAAAAGGTCACTATTTTACCTGTCATTTAGTTTCCTGGAAAGCCCCACCTGCTAGGCTCATCTTTATTTGACCTTACCTAGAAGGTAAGGTCAGTGTGAATAGCCTTTTTCCTAGACACATTTGTAGAAAAACAATCAGTGGCAATTGTTTAACATTGCAGCTGTGGCAATAACAGTTTGGCAAATAATATTCTAATAAAATAACTTAAATAGAAAAGCTGGCAAGTGAGATGCACATAGGGTGCTTTGAAAAACTCAAGACATATTTCTGGGAATCTAGAAGGCCATGTGCACAGGACCACACACATGCTCAGGAAAGACCCAAGAAAGCCCTAAGCTCCTGCTTCTGGCTGACCTTGAGGCTCTGCACCAGCAGGAAGTGAAGGCTAAGGCAGAGTTATAAGCTCGAAGAATTGCAAAGACTGGAAAAATTATTGGTTTCAGGGATTTAAGGAAATGTCTGTTCAGTCATTAGCTGCCCAATAAACTGAGCATAGATTTTAGTGGACACACATGACAAAGAATTCAGACTTTATGAACTTAATTTAAGAAAGTCATGAAACAAACAATAGAAGCAGCAACAACAGCAGGAATGAATAGAAGAAACAATAATAAACCCTGAAGAGTCAGGAATGATCAGATTTCTAGAGTTACCAGTGACATTATTTTAAATGTCCACCTTTAACAAAAAATTATAAGACATGCAAAAGACCCAAGAAATTATGGTCCATACACGGGGGATAGGGGGTGTGGGGAGCAGTCAATAGAAAGTGTCCCTGAAAAAGGCCAGATGTTATATTCACTAAACAAAGGCCTTAAATCAGCAATTTTATGTATATCCAAAAACCACACAAAAAAGCCATGTCTTAAAGACTAAAGAAAAGTATGAGAACAATGTTTAACCAAACAGAATATATCATTAAAGAGACAGATATTATTGGCCAGGCACGATGGCTCACACCTGTAATCCCAGCACTTTCGGAGGCCAAGGTGGGCGGATCACGAGGTCAGGAGATCGAGACCATCCTGGCTAACACGGTGAAACCCCATCTCTACTAAAATACAAAAAATTAGCCAGGCATGGTGGCGGGCACCTGTATTTCCAGCTACTTGGGAGGCTGAGGCAGCAGAATGGCATGAACCCGGGAGGCGGAGCTTGCATTGAGCCAAGATAGCACCACTGCACTCCAGTCTGGGTGACAGAGCGAGACTCCATCTCAAAAAAAAAAAAAAAAAAGAGATAGATATTATTATTAGTAGTAGTAGCAGTAGTAGTAGTATCATTATTATTTTGAGATGGAGTCTTGCTCTGCCACCCAGGCTGGAGTGCAGTGGCGCAATCTCGGCTCACTGCAAGCTCTGCCTCACGGGTTCATACCATTCTCCTGCCTCAGCCTCCCGAGTAGCTGGGACTACAGGTGCCCGTCACCACGCCCAGCTAATTTTTTGTATTTTTAGTAGAGACGGGGTTTCATCTGTTACCCAGAATGGTCTCGATCTCTTGACCTTGTGATCCACCTGCCTTGGCCTCCCAAAGTGCTGGGATTACAGGTGTTAGCCACCATACCCGGCCCAGATATTATTATTTTTAAGTAGAAATTATGGAGTTGGAAAGTACAATAAGTGAAATAAAATACTCACTAGAGGAGTTTGACAACAGATTTGAGCAGGCAAAAAGAAAAAAAAAGATTCGGTGAAATTGAAGATAGATTAATTGAGATTATCAGGTCTGAGAAACAGAAAAAAAAATGAAGAGAAACAGAGTCTCAGAGATCTGTGGGACATGATTAAGCATAATTAACATACACATAATGGAAGTTCCAGAGGAGAGGAGAGAGAGAGAAAGGGGCAGAAAGAATAATAAAAGAAATAGTGGTTTATAATAGACTAAATGTTATTAACAATATTAATCTACACATCCAAGAAGTATAGTAAACTCCAGTAGAAGAAATTCAAAGAGACTCATACCTAGGTACATCAAAATCAAACTGTCAAAAGTCAAAGATTTTTGGAAACAGCAAGAGAGGAGCAATTCATTACCTACAAGAAGTCTTCGGCCGAGCGCAGTGGCTCATGCCTGTAATCCCAGCACTTTGGGAGGCCAAAGCTGGTGGATCACTTGAGGTGAGTTTGAAGCCAGCCTGGCCAACCTGGTGAAACCCTATCTCTACTAAAAATACAAAAAATTAGCCAGGCGTGGTGGTGCATGCCTGTAATCCCAGCTACTCAGGAGGCTGAGGCAGGAGAATTGCTTGAACTTGGGAGGTGGAGGTTGCAGTGAGCTGAGACTGAGCCACTGCACTCCAGCCTGGGTGACAGAGTGAGACTCTGTCTCAAAAAAAAGTCTTCAATAAGATTATCAGCTGGTTTTTCATCAGAAACCATGGAAGCTCAAAGCACCAAAAGAAAAAGGCTACCAACCAAAACTTCTATATTGAGCAAAACTATCCTTTGGAAAATGGGGAAATGTACACATTCCTAGACTTTTTTCTTTCAATGATAAAATTCACTGGTAGAAGACCTACCCTACAAGAAATTCTAAAGGTAATCCTTCAGGCTGAAATAAAGACATCAGAGAGTAACTTGAGTCTACATGAAAAAAATAAAGGGCACCGGTGAAGGTAACTATGTAAGCAAATATAACATACAGTTAAATTGGTTTTTGATTGTAACTCTCTTTTTCTTCTATCTAATTTAAAAGACAATTGCATAAACAGCTAATGATAGAGTTTGTTTTTTGGACATACAATATATAAAGATGGAATTTGAGTGACAATGCAGTACAAAGGAGGAGGAAGGAAATGCACCTATATAGGAGCAAAACTTTTGTATACTATTGAAGGTAAGTTGCCAGCAACCCAAAATTGATTTTTATAAGATGTTAATTATAATCCTCAGAGCAATCACTGAGAAAGTAATTTAGAAAACAGTAACTGAAACTATTGTTTTAATAAAGGAATTTAAATGGCATACTACGTAATATCTAACACAAAAGGCAAAGGAGGAATAGAAGAATAAGAAGGACATTAGACATATATTAATTGCATGGCAATATGGCATATGTAAATTCTACTTTACCAGTGTTACATTAATTTAAATGGATTAAACATTCCAATCAAAAGGCACAGAATGGATTAAAAAAAAATGTGATCCAACTGTATGCTGTCTACAAGATCAAAGATACAAATAGGGCTGGGTGTGGTGGCTCACACCTGTAATCCCAGCACTTTGGGAGGCCGAGATGGGCGGATCACAAGGTCAGGAGATCGAGACCATCCTGGCCAACATGGTGAAACCCCGTCTCTACTAAAAATACAAAAAATACAAGGTTATATGATTGGATTCCCTCCTTACTGGCATGGTTGGCATGTGCCTGTAGTCCCAGCTACTCAGGAAGCTGAGGTGGGAGGATCACTTGAGCCCAGGAGGTGGAGGTAGCAGTGAGCCAAGATCACACCATTGCACAGCAGCGTGGGCAACAGTGAGATTCTGTCTAAAAAAAAAAAAAAAAGATACAAATAGGTTGAAAGTAAAAGTAAAAGGATGGAAAAAGCCTGTTTAACCAAACACAATATATTTCAAATACGTTGAAACTAAAAAGATGGAAATATATATACCATACAAAAAGTAACTAGAAAAAAGCAGGAGTGGCTGTACTAATACCAGGTAAAATAGACTTTAAGATAAACATTGTTACTAGAGACAAAAAGGAACATCACATAATGATAAAAGGGTCAATCCCTCAAGAAGACATTACAATTGTAAACATAATTGCACCTAACAACAGACTCTCAATATATATGAAGCAAAAACTGACAGAATGAAGGGAGAAGTAGACAATTCAAACACTAACAATTGGTGATTTTAATATCTCATTTTCAATAATATACAGAAAAACAAGATAAGGTCAACAAGAAAATAGAAGACATGAACAACACTGTAAACCAACTGACCTAACAGACATATATAAAATAAATCATCAACAACAGCAAAATACACATTAATCTTAAGTGCACATGGAACATTCTCCAGAATAGACTATATGTTAAACCATAAATAAATTTTAAGAAATTTAAAATGATTGAAATAATACAAAGTGTGTTGTCTATCCACAGTGGAATGAAATTAGAAATAAATAACTTTGGGCTGGGTGTGGTGGCTCACACCTGTAATCTCAGCACTTTGGGAGGCCGAGGTGGGTGGATCACAAGGTTAGGAGATCGAAACAATCCTGATTAACACAGTGAAACCCCGTCTCTACTAAAACTACAAAAAATTAGCCGGGTGTGGTGGTGGGCACCTGTAGTCCCAGCTACTTGGGAGGCTGAGGCAGGAGAATGGCGTGAATCTGGGAGGCAGAGCTTGCAGTGAGCCGAGATCGTGCCACTGCACTCCAGTCTGAGCAACAGAGCAAGACTCCATCTCGATAAATAAATAAATAAATAATTATTAATTGGAAAAAAAAAAACTTTGGCAAACTCCCAAATACATATAAATTAAACAACACACTTCTAAATAACCAATGGGCCAAAGAAGAAATCACAAGACAAATTACAAAATACTTTGAGATTACTGAAAACGAAAACAGCATACTAAAACTTATGGGATCCAGCTAAAGCCATGCTTAGAAGAAAATTTACACCACCATGTCCGTATTAAAAAAGAAGAAAGATGTCAAACCAATTACCTCATCTTTTACATTAAGAAACAATAAAAGAAGGAGAAATTAAACCCAAAGCAAGCAGACAGAAGAAAATAATAAATATTAGAGTGGAGGTAAACAAAATGAAGAATAGAAAACTATCAGAGGAAATCACCAAAATCAAAGGTTTTTTCTTTGAAAACATCAAAAAAATTGACCAGTTTCTAACTAGATTAAGAAAAGCAAGACAGAAGATGCAAATTAATAAAATCAGAAATGAAAAAGGGGACATTTCAATCAACACTATGAAAATTAAATACAGTTATAAGGAAATGCTATGAGCAATTATATGCCAAAAATTAACCTATATGAAATGAACATATTCCTAGACACAGAGTACCAAAACTGACTCAAGTAGAAATGGAAAACCTGAATTATATCTATAAAAAGTAAAGACAAGATAAGCACAGTGGTTCACCCCTGTAATCCTAGCACTTTGGGAGGCCGAAGAGGGAGAGTCACTTGAGCTCAGGAGTTTAAGACCAGCCTGGGCAACACAGTGAAACCCCGTTTCTACTAAAACACAAAAAATTAGCTGGGCATGGTGGCATGTGCCCGTAATCCCAGCTATTCAGGAGGCTGAGATAGGAGAATCACTTGAACCCAGGAAGCAGAGTTTGCAGTGAGCTGAGATGGTACCTTGCATTCCAGCCTGGGTGACAGGGTGAGACTCCATTTAAAAAAGAAAAAAAAAAGTAAAGACGGTGAATTAATAATCACAAAACTTCTCACAAAGACAAAGACCAAGCGCCAAGGATCAGGGTGGCCTCAATGGTAAACTCTTCCAAATGTTTCTAGAAACGTTAACACAAATCCTTTACAGATTCGTCCAAAAAAAAATTAAAGGCCGGGTATGGTGGCTCATGCCTGTAATCCCAGCACTTTGGGAGCCGAGGTGGGCGGAACACGAGCTCAGGAGTTTGAGACCAGCCTGGCTAACATAATGAAACCCCACCTCACTGAAAATACAAAGAATTAGCTGGGTGTGGTGGCGGGCACCTGTAGTCCCAGCTACTTAGGAGGCTGAGGCAGGAGAGTTGCTTGAACCCAGGAGGCGGAGGTGGCAGTGAGCCGAGATTGTGCCACTGCACTCCAGCCTGGTGACAGAGCGAGACTCCATCTAGAAAAAAAAAATTAGAACACTTCCTAACTCATTCTATAAGGCTATTATTACCCTAATACCAAAACCAGAGATACTACGCATATTACAGATAAATATCTCTTAAGAATATAGATTCAAAATCTCAGCAAGCAAAATTTTTTTTTTTTTTAGAGACAGGATCTCTCTCTGTTGCCAAGGCTGGAGTGCAGTGGTACAATCATAGCTCACTGTAGCTTCAAACTCATGGGCTCAAAGGATCCTCTCGCCTCAGCCTCCCAAGTAGCTGGGACCACAGGCATGTACCACCACGCCTGACTAGCAAACCAAATCTAGTAACATATAAACATGAATTTACACCATGACCAAGAAAGATTTGTCCTAGAAATGGAAGTTTGGTTTAATATACAAAAACATCAATCAATGTAATACACCATATATATTATAGAATAAAAGACAAAAATGAGATCATCTGAATAGACAAACCGTTTAACAAAATCTAAAACCCTTTCATGATAAAACATTACACAAACTAGGAATAGAAGAAAACTTCTTTAAGTTGATAAATGGCATCTACAAAATCACCCAGAGCTAACATACTTAGTGGCGAAAGACTGAAGTTTTTCTCCCTAAGATCAGGAACGAGACAAGATGTCCCCTTTGCCACTTGTATTCAACATTTTTCCGGAGGTTCTAGCCAGAGCAATTCACAAGAAAAAGAAGTAAAAGGTATCCAGATTGAAGAAGAATAAGCAAAGCTATCTTGATTTGCATAAGACATGATCTTGTACATAGAAACTTCTAAATAACCCAAGAAATACTATTAGACGTTATAAATGAGTTCAGATTGCAGATTATAAGATCAGTTTTTAAAAATTAATTGTATTTTTATACACTAGCAGTGAACAACCTGAAAATGAAATTAAGAGAATAATTCCACTTACAATAGCATCAAAAGAATAAAGTGTTTAGGAATAAATTTGACAAAAGAATACAACACTACACACTGAAAAGTCACTGGAAAAACTTAAAGAACTAACTAATTAAAAAGACATCCTGAGTTCTTGGATTCAAAGACTTATTACTGCTAAAGCAGCAATATTCCCCCAATGGACCTACAGATTCAACACCCATCCCCGTCAAAATTTCTGCTCTTTTTTTTTTTTTTTGGCAGAAATGAACAACCTGATCCTGAAATTCATAGGAAAATGCAAGGGACCCAGAATAGCCAAAACGATCTTGAAAAATAAGAATAAAGTTGGTGGACTCACACTTCTCAATTTCAAAACTTACTACAAAGCTATAGTAATCAAAAGAGTGTGATATTGACAGAAGGATAAACATGTAGATCCATGAAACAGAATTTGGTAAGAATTTGATAGGAAAGTCAATAAGGAGGCAAAATGGCTCTTTCACAATTCTCTCTCCTCACTTCTCTTCCTTCACCCTTCTCCTCCTCCTTTCCTTCCTCCTCCTCCTCTTTTTCTTCTTGCTCCCTCCTTTACCCTCCTCACTGGATTTGCCTTTTTTTTTTTTTTCTTTTTTTTTTTTGAGGCGGAGTCTCTGTTGTCCAGGCTGGAGTGCAGTGGCGCAATCTCGGCTCATTGCAACCTCTACCTCCCCAGCTCAAGCGATTCTCCTGCCTCAGCCTCCTGAGTAGCTGGGATTATAGGCATGTGCCACCACGCTTGGCTAACTTTTATATTTTTAGTAGAAACGGGGTTTCACCGTGTTGGCCTGGCTGGTCTCAAACTCCTGACCTCAAGCGATCCGCCTGCCTCGGCCTCCCAAAGTGCTGGGATTACAAATGTGAGCCAGAGTGCCCAGCTGGGCCTGCCTTCCTGTGCAGGTCTCCATTCTCCTCTCTCTCTGAACTGGCAGTGATGACTGGCACATGGTGAAACATGCCTCCACACCACTCCCTCACCCCCATCACACACACCTCCCTGGTTCAACATCCCCAGTCCAAGGGACCAGCAGAGATGGTGTCCCTGTTCCAAATTCCCAGGAAAGAGAAGATAATTTGCCCAGCTTGGGCCAGGTACCCAGGCTTGTCCAATCAATTGAGACCAGGGAGACCAGGGATTGGCATTATCAAGTACAGCACTAGCCATTTAGTGCTATACCAGGAGGACTATCTACTCTGCTAAGTTAGAAGCAGATCCGGGCAGTTAAAAGGCTCCCTGATTCTCATCATGAATCACTTTCTACATTACCTCTCATCTTCTTTCCTGACCCCTGGCCCCCGCAGGGATGCTAGGTACAGTTGTTAAAGCTGTGCACTGCACAACCCTAGAGGGTGCAATCTGCATTTTAGGCCCTGTAGACATGAATATTTATTCTATCAATCTCTGACAGGTGGGCTCTGACCAAGTAAGAGTCTTGGGAAAGGAGAATCTCATTCTAATGTAAACAAAAGTGCCAGATAGGCTAGGGGTGGCCCTGCCTTCCTCCATTTCTCTTCTCTGTCCCTTTGGAGCATGGGAAGAATCGAGGGTGGTGAGCAGGTACCCTCGACTTTGTCTCCAAGATCTGACCCCTCCATCTTCCCACAGGTGGGTGCATCCTTGTTTGCCAGCAATGTTGGAAGTGGACATTTCATTGGCCTGGCAGGGTCAGGTGCTGCTACGGGCCTTTCTGTATCAGCTTATGAGCTTAATGTAAGTATTTTATTCAGGGCATAGATGACATCTTACCTCTACCTAATACGTAGATCTCAGGGACAAGTTGTATGAATGCCCTGCACTTTAAAAATAGAATGGTGGGGCCGGGCATGCCCCTGTAATCCCAGCACTTTGGGAGGCAAGGTGGGCAGATCACAAGGTCAGGAGATCGAGACCATCCTGGCTAACATGGGGAAACCCTCTCTCTACTAAAAATACAATAAATTAGCCTGGCGAGGTGGCGGGCATCTGTAGTCCCAGCTACTCAGGAGGCTGAGGCTGGAGAAAGGCCTGAACCCAGGAGGCGGAGCTTGCAGTAAGCCAAGATTGCGCCACTGCACTCCAGCCTGGGTGACGGAGCGAGACTCTGCCTCAAAAAAGGAAAAAAGAGGCCGGGCGCGGTGGCTCAAGCCTGTAATCCCAGCACTTTGGGAGGCCGAGACGGGCGGATCACGAGGTCAGGAGATCGAGACCATCCTGGCT
>NW_012117232.1:41242-47176 GCF_000951035.1 Colobus angolensis palliatus
TGGTGGTGCACGCCTGTAATCCTAGCTACTCAGGAGGCTGAGTCAGGAGAATCACTTGAACCTGGGAGATGGAGGTTGCGATGAGGTGAGATCGTGACACTACACTCCAGCCTGGGCGACAGAGTGAGACTGTCTTAAAAATAAATTTAAAAAAATGGTGTGTGAAGAGGAGGGCTCAGAATTCCTCTCCCAGAGATGCAGAAGAAAGAAGGTATCGTGGAGACTGAAGCGTATTTCTGTGTACTTTAGACATCAATCAACCATCACAAAAATTTTACAGTTTAGTAGTTTTTGACTTTTTTTGGCTACCTCTGAGATACCCAAGAGATAAGATACACTCTTCTACATAGCAGGGCTCATTTGGGATATGATTTTTACTGGGGTCAGGGCAGGGAGGGGATTGTTAATAATGATCATTGCCTTCATAATGTCCAATATTTTTTGGATGCTTATTCTATGCCAGGAACAGACTTTGATACGTTACACACACTATCCCATTATAGGATTCATTTACAGATTGAACCCACACTGCCTAGGTTTACATTCTGGCTCCAACTCTTGTAAACTTCAGCGGCAAGTGGCTTTTTGTGTGACCTTGGGTGGCAAGTGGTTTTTTGTTTTGTTTTTGTTTTTGTTTTTGTTTGAGACAGGGTCTCGCTCCATCGTCCAAGCTGGAGTGCAGTGGTGTGGTCACAGCTCACTGCAAACTCCACCTCCCAGGTTCAAACCATCTTCCCTTTAGCCTCCCAAGTAGTTGGGACCACAGGTGCATGCCACCATGCCTAGCTAATTTTCATATTTTTTGTAGAGATGGGAATTTCACTGTGTTGCCCAGGTTGGTCTTGAACTCCTGGGTGCAAGTGATCTGCTGGTTTCTGCCCGCCAAAGTGCTGGGATTACAGGTGTGACTCACCGCACCCAGCTGGGCAAGTTTCTTAACCTCTCTGGGCCTCATGTACATAACAGGCATATTAATGGTACCTGCCATGTAGAACCATTATGAGGGTCAAATGAGTTAATGCTTGTAAAGGGTGCAGAGAGGCGCCTGGCATACAGTACTCATTAAGTACCATCTCGCTGATTTCCTTGCAACCACCTAGAAAGGCACTGATATGCCCATTTTCCAGGTGAGAAAAATGTGTCTTGGAGACCTGTGTTAACTCTTGTGGTCGGTCTTTGAACCCAGGTCTGCCTGCTGTCACGGCCTTGTTTTAATCACTGCCGAGGAGGGGAGGGGACACAATGAAGCGATGACGTGATGTTTAGGAGACACAGAACTAGGAAGCGTCACAAAAGGCTTCTTTTTCCACTCTCCTCTTCCTTCCTGAATCCGTTCCCCATGTTAAAAAAGGAAATATGAAGGCCAGAGCAGGTGAACTACTCAGCAAGTAAGAGACTACACCAGAGGTGGAGTTCAGGCCAGGCTGCTTCAGGGTGCAGAAGGAAATCCAAATGGGTACCTTGTTTTGAGCTGCGGGCCAAGTCCTGACTGTGTTTTCTTGAGCAGGGCTTGTTTTCTGTGCTGATGTTGGCCTGGATCTTCCTCCCCATCTACATTGCTGGTCAGGTGAGTCGGGGAACACTGGCATGCTGTATAATTGAAAGATGCTTTGGGAATCTCAGCCCTGCAGTCCCTCTCTCATCCCGCCACCCCTCCATCCTGCCCATGGTCATCCATCAGATTGCCACTCAGAGGCCCCAGTAAAGGGGAGGGCTGATCCACAGGTGAGACAATGAGGAACCCAGTCTGTAGCACTTCCTGCCAGTAACCAACATCCAAGGCACACAGAGGGCGTTTGGAGGTTGGAAAAACTATGGGCCCCCAAATTTTAAATACGAAAACACAAATGTAAAGCTCACAATCTCTTTCAAATGCTTAAATCACAATATGTTTCTGCTATATTTTTTTGAGACAGGGTCTGGCTCTGTCCCCAGGATGGAATGCAGTGGTGCAATCTTGGCTCACCTGGTCTCACTAGCCTCCCCAGCAGCTAGGACCACAGATGCACGCCACCGCACCCAGCTAATTTTTGTATTTTTTTTTCTAGTAGAAAATACAAAAACTCCGCCATGTTACCCAGGCTGGTGGTCTTGAACTCCTGGGCCCAAGTGATCTGCACACCTCAGCCTCCCAGTCTGAGTAGCTGGAATTATAGGCATAAGCCACCATGCCCAGCCTATGTTTCTGCTTTCTACTAAAAAATAAAAATAAAAATGAAAGTATATAGCTCATGCCTGTAATTACAGCACTTTGGGAGGCCAAGGCAGGTGGATCACTTGAGGCTAGGAGCTCGAGACCAGGCTGGGCAACATAGTGAAAACCTGTCTCTACTAAAAAAATACAAAAATTAGCCAGGTATGGTGGTATGCACCCATAATCCCAGCTACTCAGGAGGCTGAGAAGCCATGAGAATTGCTTGAGCCCAGGAGGCGGAGGATGCAGTGAGCTGAGATCACATACCACTGCACTCCAGCCTGTGTGACACAGCAAGACCCTCTCTCAATCATATATATATTTAAATCACATACATATTTAAAAATCATATATATAATTCAGTGATTTTTTTTCTTTCTTTGCACACAAAACTGTAATAATTGAGCTATTTCTGTCTGGTTCAAAATGTCAACATTTTACTTACAAAATAATGCTGCTTTTGACTCTTTGAAAAGCATTTTTTTGTGGGTTTTTTTTTTTTGACAGAGTTTTGCTCTTGCCCAGGCTGGAGTGCAATGGCGCGACCTCAGCTCACTGCAAACCTCTGCCTCCCAGTTTCAAGCAATTCTCCTGCCTCAGCCTCCCAAGTAGCTGAGATTGCAGGTGCCCACCACCACGCCCAGCTAATTTTTGTACTTTTAGTAGAGACGGGGGTTTCACCATGTTGGCCAGGCTAGTCTCGAACACCTGACCTTTTGATCCACCTGCCTCAGCCTCCCAAAGTGCTGGAATTACAGGCGTGAGCCACCATGCCTGGCCTGAAAAGCAGTTTTTGAAAAATCATCTATGATCTCACTGGCAGCATTGCATCATTCATACTTTCTTAATTCTGTTCTAGATGTTCTACTGCACATGGCAAGATCACACAATATCACAGTGTTGTTCGTAAAGCAATAACTGATTTTAGCTTTTTATTATGGAAATGTTAAAAAATACACAAAGTAGGCTGGGCATGGTGGCTCATGTATGTAATCCCAGCACTTTGGGAGGCCGAGTTGGGGGCATTGCTTGAGACCAGCCTGGGCAACATGGGTCAATGCATCAAGAAAGTCATTGAGCGCCTGCTACGGGAAGGCATATATGATGGTAGAGATGCAGGTAAGTGATAATAAATGCCAAAGTGTTGAGAAAAGTTTAAAAGCTACCCAATTTGTTTTTATTAGGACATGAAATAAGCACTCAGAAAAGCAATAAAACACACACACACACACACACAACAAACACAAAAGTGCAGCTTGACAGCTTATTGTTAAAGGAACACCCACATCAAGACAGAAAACAATGTCAGCCAGGTGCGGTGGCTCATGCCTGTAATCCCAGCACTTTGGGAGGCTAAGGTGGGCAGATCACTTGAGGTCAGGAGTTTGACCAGCCTAGCTAACATGATGAAACCCTGTCTCTACTAAAAATACAAAAATTAGCCAGGCGTGGTGGCGGGCGCCTGTAGTTCCAGCTACTCGGGAGGCTGAAGTGGGAGAATTGATTGAACTCAGGAGGCAGAGTGAAGTAAGCCAGTAGTATCACACTACTGCACTCCTGCCTGAGGGACAGAGCGAGACTCCGTCAGAAGGAAAAGAAAAGGGAAGGGAAAGGGAAGGGAGGAAGGGAGGGAGGGAAGGAGGGAGGGAGGGAGGAAGGAAGGAAGGAAGGAAATATAATGTCCCTTGCAAGCCTTTAGAAAGTCACAATGCTGGCTGGGCACAGTGGCTCAGGCCCAGCTCTTTGGAAGGCTGAGGTGGGAGGATTGCTTGAAGCCAGGAGTTTGAGACCAGCCTGGCCAACATAGTGAGACCCCCATCTCTACCAAAACAATTAAAATAAAGAATTAGCTGAGACTGGTGGTGTGCACCTTTAGTCCCAGCTAGTCAGGAGGCTGAGGCAAGAGGATGGGAGACCGAGGCAGGAGGATTGATTGCTTGAACCCAGGAGATCAGGGCTGCAGTGAGCTCTGATCATACCACTGCACTCCAGCCTGGGTGACACAGAGAGACCCTGTCTCTAAAAAAAAAATCACAATGCCTTCCTCTCTCTTTGGCTTTCCTATTAAGCAATTACTTCCTTGCTTTTCTTTACAGTTTTAAGTCTGCATGCCTGAACAATATAGTTGAATTTTACTTTTTTTGGTGAAGAGTGGGTTATAGATAATTGAAAACTGGAGTAATCTTTTTCTTTTATTTTGAGGCAGAGTCTCGCTTTGCTGCCCAGGCTGGAGTGCAGTGGCATGATCTCAGCTCACTGCAACATCTGCCTCCTGGATTCAAGCAATTCTGCCTCAACCTCCCAAGTAACTGGGATTACAGGCGGCCACCACCATGCCTGACTAATTTTTGTAATTTTAGTAGAGACGGGGTTTCCCCATGTTGGCCAGGCTGGTCTTGAACTCCTGACCTCAGGTGATCCACTCGGCTCAGCCTCCCAAAGTGTTGGGATTACAGGTGTGAGCCACTGCACCCAGCTTGGAGTAATATTCTTTTGTTACATGTAGCTGGTGTGTTAATTTTCATTGCTATGCAGTATCGTGTAGTATGACTCACATCCCAATATGTTTATCCATTCTGTTGTTCATGGGCATTCAAGTTGCTCCCGGTATTGGTCTATGATAGACAGCACTGCTGTGAGCATTTTCATAAATGTGTTTTTCTGCACATAAACATGTATTGATGAGAAAATCTACCTATGAGTGGAATTTCTAGGTCCTTAGATATGTTCATCTTTGGCTTTACAATATATTGACAAACATTTTCCCAGAGTAGTTCTATCCATTTATATTCCCACCAACAGCATATGAAAATTCCCTTTCCTGCAATTCAGTGTATCCTTGGTGACATTTTATATTCTCCAACTTAAAGATTCTTGTGAATTTGGTGCATGTGTAGTGATATCTCACTGCTTTTTAAAATTTTTGAGACGGAGTCTCACTCTGTCGCCCAGGCTGGAGTGCAGTGGCGTGCCCTCAGCTCACTGCAACCTCCGCCTACCTGGGTTCAAGTGATTCTTGATTCTCCTGCCTCACCCCGTCCCCCGCCACACACACACTGCCCCAGTAGCTGAGACTACAGCCACCAAGCCCAGCTAATTTTTGAATTTTTAGTAGAGACGGGGTTTCGCCAAGTTGGCCAGGCTGGTCTCGAACTCCTGACCTCAGATGATCCTCCCACCTCGCCTCCCAAAGTGCTGGGATTACAGGCATGAGCCACCGCACCTGGCCATCTCACTGTTTTTAATTGGCAACTCTTTTTATACATTTTCCGGCCATTTATATTTCCTCTTTGAGGAAGTAACTTGTCTAGGACTTTTGCCCATTTTTCTACTAGGTTATATGTCTTTAAAAAAAAAATAGAGATGGGGTCTTACTGTAGCAATAGAGATGTTGCCCAGGCCGGTCTTGAACTCCTGGGCTCAAGTGATCCTCCCACCTTGGCCTCCTAAAGTGCTGGATTACAGGTGTGAGCCATCGTGCATAGCCTCACAATTAAATCTATTATCCACCTAGACTTTATTTTTGTCTACCATATGTATATTTTTTGAGGCAGGGTCTCCCTGTCACTTAGGCTAGAGTGCAATGGCATGATCATGGCTCACTGCACCCTCGACCTCCTGGGCTCAGGCTCAAGTAATCCTTCCACCTCAGCCACCTGAGTAGCTGGGACTACAGGCACCTGCCACCACGCATGACTAAATTTATATATATATATATATATATATGTATGTATGTATAT